>NC_090658.1:10625000-10985000 GCF_013368605.1 Nyctibius grandis
TAGCATCATCACCCTCCTTACCTCCCTGCTCATCTCTGAACAGACACACAGGAAACATTTCACCATTGCTGTGCTTTTCACACATAAACTAACGAGCCAGCAGGTCAGCGGCATGACCCTTATTTTTGCAACCCTCCATCCCACTATGTCAATGCACACACAAACATGCGTGGAGAAAGATGAAGGTCTTTCAGGGAGATGGTCAGACCCAGCCACCAAAAAACCTGTAAAAACAGTAAAAAAAGCTGGTTCACACCATAGAAGCATTCCCTTGTCAGCACAGGCTGCTCTTGGTGCTAGAGAGAAAAGCCACATCAGCTGCACTTTAACGTCAGGAAATATTCTGGAGGCAAAGCTGCCAACCTTGGGGTCATCTTCTCATCCTTAAAACATTATCTGGCCTCCAGATTTCCAGGAACGGGGTTCCCAACAAGTGTTGGCAGACTATAAGAGGCCACAGTTTTACTTTCAAGTGATTAAAAAAAAATATTAGGAATAGACCCCAGGGAAAGAAGGAAACCCCTTAGGGATGACTAGGAGTTAGTTTAGTGCTTCCCTGAGGGAGAAATAAATTGCTGGGCAAACCAAGAACCGTCTCTCTCTGTGGCAGTGTTTGACTGCCTGCAGAAAACGATGCCTGACGTTTGCTGTCAGTACTTTGTTCAAACCTGAACTGCCTCCACCCAAGCAAAGTTGCTCCATAGGTTTCAAACACTGAAAAATGAGAGGGAAAACAGGGTTAAAATATTTAGGAGAACAAAGCAAACTGGGAAAGTTCTTCTGTAAGCCAAATACCATTATGTTTTGTAGCACTGGTGGGAAACTTCTGGACTGTGGGACCTCAGCGTTAGCAAATCTTGTTAACAAGCTGCTCAAGTGTTCATGTGAGGCACCAGAAGAATGGGTTACGTGTCTTATTGATTTAATGACAACTATGGCTGCGAGGAATTGATGCTTTCATTAGAGAAAGCAGATTAGCAATAGGTTTGTGGAAGTTTGGCCAGCTCAGGAGATGGCAGCGTATGAATGGTTTCCCTTATTGAAATATAACTTACAGGCAAGATGTAACGGAGGAAGACTCTGCTAATATCACGGTGCTATAACACAGCACTGGTTTACTAGATTAAAAAAATCCCATAGTTGCTGATACTCACTGAAGATTATGATTATGATACTGTCCCTTTGGAGAAGAGCAATGAAATACCTAATGAAAGGTAATGCTTGTTGCTGAGTATCTGTCTTTGAAGCCCTGGGAATAGGATTCACTTTCTCCATACTGGAAATCTTGGCTGATGATGCCAAATATCTTGGCTGATGATGCCTAGAAAAATATAGGCAATGTGAGGCAGAGCAGGCTTCCTCAGTTGGAAAAAAAAGTCAGAAAGGGAATTGAAGAGTCACAGAATGGTTGAGGTGGGAAAGGACCTCTGGAGGTCATCTGGTCCAGCCCCCCTGCTCAAGCAGGGACACCTAAAGCCAGTTGCTCAGGACTGTGTCCAGACAGCTTCTGAATATCCCCAAGGATGGAGACTCCACAACCTCCCTGGGCAACCTGTGCCAGTGCTCGGTCACCCTCACAGTGAAAAAGCATTTCCTGGTGCTCAGGAGAAACCTCCTCTGTTTCAGTTTGTGCTCATTGTCCCTGGTCCTGTCACAGGGCACCACTGAGAAGAGCCTGGGTCTGCCTTCTTTACACCCTCCCTTCAGGTATTTATATACATTCATGAGATCCCCCTGAGCATTCTCTTCTCCAGGCTGCACAGTCCCAGATCTCTCAGCCCTTCCTCATGTGAAAGATGCTCCAGTCCCTTCATCATCTTATTGGCCCTTTGCTGGACTCTCTCCAGTATGTGACCTTATTGCAGTCTACAACTACCTGAAGGGAGGTTGTAGCGGAGTGGGAATCAGCCTCTTCTCCCAGGCAACTAGCGATAGGACAAGAGGACATAGCCTCAAGCTTCGCCAGGGGAGGTTCAGGTTGGACATTAGGAAGAATTTCTTCTCAGAAAGGGTTATTAGACATTGGAACGGGCTGCCCAGGGAGGTGGTGGAGTCACCATCTCTGGATGTGTTTAAGAAAAGACTGGATATGGCACTTAGTGTCATGGTCTAGTTACCATGGTGGTGTCAGGGCAATGATTGGACTCGATGATCCCAGAGGTCTCTTCCAACCTGATTGATTCTGTGATTCTGTGATTCTGTGTTTCTTTCTTACTGAGAAGCCCAGAACTGGACCTACCACTCCAAGTGTGGCCTCACCAGTGCTGAGCAGAAGGGAAGGACCACCTCCCTCCACCTGCTGGCATCACCCCTCCTGATGCAGGATCACCTTCTCCAGCCCAATCTTTTGGCTTTCTTTGGCACAAAGATGCGTTGCTGGCTCATGTGCAACTTGGTGTCCACCAGGACCCCCAGGTTCTTCTCTGCAGAGGTGCTTTCCAGCCAGTCAGCCCCCAGTGTGTACCGTTGCATGGGGTTATTCCTCCCCAGGGGCAGCACTTTGCATTTCCCCTTGTTGAACTTCATGATACCTCAGTTCTCCAGCCTGTTGAGGTCCCTCTGGACAGCAGCACAACCATGTGGTGTATCAGCCACTCCTCCTAGTTTTGTATTGTCGGTGAATTTACTGTGGATGCACCCTGTTCCACCGTTGCGGTCATTAATGAAGATGTGGAACAGCATCGGCCCGTATGACAACCCCTGGGGTGCACAACTTGCCCCCGAGGGGACTTTGTGCCACTAACCACAACCCTCTGGATCCAGCCATTCAGATGGTTTTCAGCCCACCCCACCACCCACTCATCTAACATGTACTTTGTCACCTGGTCTATGAGGATGTTATGGGAGACAGTGTCAAAATCCTTACTAAAGTCGAGGTAAACAACATCCACCTCTCCCCCCGCATCCATCCAGTCACCTCCTTGCAGAAGGCGATCAGGTTGCCTAAGCACGATCTCCCCTTTGCGTTTCCTTTTCTTTCTGCTGAAATAACAGCAGAGCCCAAGGACGTGATATTTTAAGAAAATAATGAGATTAAGAGACAGACGCTAAGTGTTCACGGCTCTTGTGACAGAGATAAACTGCAGTATCAGTTTCTATCAGATTGAGAGCACGCAGCCCGCACTTCAGGGGAGAGGCTTAATGATTTAACAGGGCTTTTCCATCCCTTGCTAGAGAGCTTCAACAGCACACACAGGTATGTGAGCATCAAGAGGAGACAATCACAGATGTAAATAATTAATTAGAAGCCTTCATTCAGGGACCAAGCGCTGAAGGTGTTGCTTGGGCATATTTCACGCAAGAAGCAAAGCAGGTTTCACTGTGCCAGGTTATGTCCCACATCTCCTGGAGGAAGGATAATGTTTGGCCCTCTTCATTATTTCTACTGCCCCTGGGGCTACAGCCTGTGTTTTGTTTGGTGTTTCAGGCTGTTTTACCATCACTTAAGTGTTCATGTGAGTGTACAGTGATCATGCGTGTGATGAGAGAGGTGTCAAAGAGGAATTTTCTGGCTTCTGCTTCCTCTCTTTCTTCATTTTCTTGTCTGCCTCACTTGCCACCTTGGTGTCCCTGCCCATTGCTGGTGGATTGGAACTAGATGATCTTTAAGGCCCCTTCCAACCCAAACCATTCTATGATTATATGATTCTATGATTTCCTCTTAACTCAGGATCATCGACATGTATTTACTATGGCAGCTAATAAACACACAGTTTAGCTTGATAAAATTAAGAAAGAGAAAGGGAGAAGGACATAACTAAAGATCAAGATCAAGTATTCAGATTGCCAGAGAGGGAAAGTCCTGAAAATGCTATCAAACCTACCAGACTTCCTTATTGCTGCCACTGAAGGTTTTTTAAGTACAATGGCAGCAAATAGACCAAAGAAGGAAAAAAAAGATGTGCTTTCAATGACTCCCTAAGAAATCCTCCTCCTTGCAGAAGCCTATGTGAAGTTTCACCTTTCTGATTATTTTTTAACATCCTGCTTAGACTACCGTACTGTTTTGGAAAGTGATTAAGTTGCTCCTCCAAAATCAGGAGGTCTACACTAATTAACACCTCATGAAGCTCTAGTCCCAAATCCCACATAAGAGGCTCTGGCACCCACAAGTTTCAGAGGATTTTTGGGTGCTCACCACCTCACAGGCAGGGTGCATCCTCAAATGACAGAACTGAGGAAAAAAAAAAAAAAAGTCCTCTCAAATTCCAAGTAAAACATGCTTCTGATGCAAAATTAGCACTTGGCAGAGAAGTGACTCACGGTGACTGAGGGCTTCGTGCATCCCTCCTCTGAAGCAGCCAGGATCTTTTTCTGGCTTGTGAATCACCAGAAAATGGAAGATGAGCACGTCTTGACCTAAGCAAAAACTGAGGGTGCTAAAGAACAAGATGAACGGCTCTTCTCTGCTCTCTGAAATAGCATTGCTGGCAACTTTGTGATGAGAGGAAGAAGGGAAACAGCATTTCCAGGGGGGGTTAAAAGGCAGAAAGCCTCATTTACAGTGAATTCTTGGGCTTTGAAAGCCTGACTGTGAATTAAAGGTGGATTCAGCTGTATGCAGAGCAGGGTCCTGCATGGGAAGGGGATACGTCAGCTCCTTTGAAGGCATTACACCTTCTATTTTTTGCAGGACCCCATGCTTTAGAGGGCCTGGCATGTTTTACAGATGCTTTTGTGACCCATAACCCCTCCCACAGTCTAAAAAACCTGTCTTCAGGCTCTTCATGAACGATAGCTGGCTAAATATGAGCCAGCAGTGTGCCCAGGTGGCCAAGGCAGCCAACAGCATCCTGGCTTGTATCAGAAACAGTGTGGCCAGCAGGACTAGGGAAGTGATTGCCCCCCTGTACTCTGCACTGGTGAGGCCACACCTCGAATACTGTGTCCAGTTCTGGGCCCCTCACTACAAGAAAGACATTGAGGTGCTGGAGCGAGTCCAGTGAAGGGCAACGAAGCTGGTGAAAAGTCTAGAGCAAAAGCCTTATGGGGAGCAGCTGAGGGAACTGGGGTTGTTTAGCCTGAAGAAAAGGAGGCTCAGGGGAGACCTTATTGCTCTCTACAAGTACCTGAAAGGAGGTTGTAGCGAGGTGGGTGTTGGTCCCTTCTCCCCAGTAACAAGCAATAGGATGAGAGGAAAAGGCCTCAGGTTGTGCCAGGGGAGGTCTAGATTGGATATTAGGAAAAATTTCTGCACCGAAAGGGTTATCAAGCAGTGGAATGGGCTGCCCAGGGAAGAGGTTGAGTCACCATCCCTGTAGGTATTTAAAAGACGTATAGATGTGGTGCGTTTATAGGACATGGTTTAGTGGTGGAGTTGGCAGTGATGAGTTAACGGTTGGACTCGATGATCTTAAAGGTCCTTTCCAACTAAAACTATTCTATGATTCTATGATTCACAAAAACCCTTCAGGCTCCTTTGAGAAGAAGCGGTGGGAGTGGGGATCAGGAAAGCACCTGGACATCACCCTAAACCCCATCTATACGCTCCCCCTTCAGACACAGCCCGCACGAGCAGCACTGGGTGCAGCAGAGCCAGATACTCAAGGACGGGCCACATGAATTGCAGTTTTACCAGCTAAATTGCTACAGGGCAGAAGGAAGGAGATACCTATATGTTTATTATGCAAAGCACATATATAATTAACGTGGGTTAAAGTCCGGCTGCATGAAACCGGGCAAGCACGTCACCTCCAGCTCCGCAACATTTTGGCAAACCCTTTCTGACCAAGGCAGGGCACTGCACGAAGCCGACAGACACATCTGGCTGTCCAAACATTACCCCGATGCCCCAGATGTGATGCGCTCTTGCTTTTTGCCCCCATGGGTGTCCTTTGCAGGGGAGAATGATCGCAGGAGCCCCGGCTGTCCAGGCAAGGAGAAGTATTGAAATACATTTTGTTTGTGATTAAATAGCTGTCCTGACTGGGTCTCCTGATTGCTAAGGTGAAAACATCAGCCCTTCTTCTGCTCCTCGTTTCATAATTATCCCCCTTGTCATACATCGTTCCTACATCGCCTTTAATTACTTTTTGAATCCAGTTAACTCCCCACAGCAACGTCCCCGACTCAAGCAGTTTCTCCTCCTGTAGCATAGAGAAATGTTGATGATGATGATTTTTTTTCCTTCACATCAAGTAGAATTAAGTGCCGGCTTTTGTCATGGCTACAAAACATTCTCCTCTCTCAGCAGAGGATTCCCTTTGGATAATTGCTTGTCACAAAATAGTACCTTCCCAATCATCCCTCATTAATTATCCCCCTGGTCAAGATTTCCAGGACCTCCTTACTGCAAAAACCACCGTGACACTGATGTCATGGTTTAACCTGAGCTCATCTTAAACAATCTAGTTCAGGTGTTGCAGGAAGCATAGCCACGACTACAGAGAAATACTCAGGGTAAATACTCAAGGTGATGACCCCACCTGGAGTACTGCGTCCAGATCTGGGGCCCCCAACATAAGAAGGACATGGAGCTGTTGGAGTGAGTCCAGAGGAGGGCCACGAAGATGATCAGAGGGCTGGAGCACCTCTCCTATGAAGACAGGCTGAGAATGTTGGGTCTGTTCAGCCTGGAGAAGAGAAGGCTCCGGGGAGACCTTATAGCAGCCTTCCAGTACCTGAAGGGGGCCTACAGGAAAGGTGGAGAGGGACATTTTACAAGGGCAAGTAGGGATAGGATGAGGGGTAACAGTTTTAAACTGAAAGAGGGTAGATTTAGATTAGATATTAGGAAGAAATTCTTTCCTGTGAGGGTGGTGAGACACTGGCCCAGGTTGCCCAGAGAAGCTGTGGATGCCCCCTCCCTGTCAGTGTTCAAGGCCAGATTGGATGGGGCTTTGATCAACCTGGTCTTCTAGTGGAAGGTGTCCCTGCCCATGGCAGGGGGGCTGGAACTAGATGATCTTTAATGTCCCTTCCAACCCAAACCATTCTATGATTCTATGGTGGGGAAAATCTTAGCTGAGCTCTGTTTTATGGCAGCATTATGGTATCGGTGCTGCTAGAGGCACTTGAAGGATGCCTAGGCAAGCGGCTGGGTATGTCATTCCTTGTGACTCCAGACATCCAGGTGCAAAACCCGTTTTTGCCACTTGCGTTGTGAATGCAGGCAAGCGACTTCGGGCCTTTGTGCTTCCCTTCTTCAGACTTAAAAGAAAGGTGAAAATCACTTCCCCCATCACAGGAGAGCCATACGATGCTGCTGCCGAAGGGGACCCGAGGAGGAGCACACAAAGACTTCCTGCAAGGATGCTGTGCGGTAGATCATCCACCTGCCCTAAAGTACCTGCTGAATCTTTTTGTTGAGCAGCAAAAGAGCGATGCACAAGGAACATCGGGCCAGCCTTGCAGATCTGAGTACAAAACGCTGCCTTAGCAAGGCTGCCACACCGAGCTCTTCAGCTAAGCATGGCAACAAAGCCAGGCAAAAAAAAAAAAAAAAAAAAGGGAGTAAAATTCAAATAGTGCCATTGCTGTCATGGTAATCAGCACAGCATTATGCAGAATGATTTGTAATTTTACACTGACGGCTATTGTCTTCTGGCAGCCACCATGACTTAAACAAATGTCTGATACTGCAAGGGGCTGTTATTTTTGTGCCTTTGACAAGAACCTCGCCACAATAAGGAGCCCAAAGAGAGGGAAAAGCTGTTCTGCAGTCTCTTTCTCTCCTGATGTATGATTCGTGGCATCCCTTCCTTGGCGCTTATTATGCTTGACGCTCACGGTAGCGCTTTGATGTCAACCTCGCTTGAAGTGCCTTTTGCATAGCAATAGAAGAAACGCGCCCCATGGACTCTGCTTGTAACATTCTCCCTTTCTTCGGATGGAGAAGTGCTTGGAGTGAGAGGGGGATGCAGGGATAAACTCCACAGCCTGATCCAACATGATAAATTTTGAATAGGAATAAGTAATGACAAAGCGATATCCAGGCTCTTACTTGAGCAAAAAACATTTTAAAATTAAAAATTTAAAATTTTTATTTTTTAATACCTTCTAGATAGGCAAAGCAGGTAGCGAGCGCCTGGGTAATATGTGATTAAATAACTCTTCGGCTGTACAGGCAAATCATCTAATCTTCCTTTCAACCCATAAAACAAGGGAAGTAGGAAAGCAAGAAGCACAAAATAATACAGAGAATGAGAAATACTCTGTTTTGCCTTGACTTTTGTCTTGACTTTTCAACTGAATTTCTTAGAAATCCAAATCTTGAACTACCCCAATAACTGGGAGAGCTTCAGACTCATGAGCTGTCTGGTCCTGGACACTGAATAGGATCAAACACAAAATGAGATGAGGCTCCAGAGATGGAATTCTCCAGTTTGGGTTCATTCATAATATTAATATTTCTCCTGCCACCAGGTCTTGTTCATGCAAGATGCCTGGGGTGCTCAGGTTCTCCCAGCAACCGCAAGAATACCCTGCTAATCCACAGAGATTTCCTACAGTGCTAGTTTTAGAAAAAATTTAGAATTTTGAATCAAAGAAAAACTGCTTAGGTCAGTGTTCCATCCATGTCAAGCCTGCCTGGTTTTCAATCAATCTTTTCATTAAATTTTCAAGTTTTGATAGAAAAGAAAGGAGGATTGAGTACACTCTCTAGGAAAATTTTGTAGGGAAAAATTTTGCCTTTCAAGCAAACCAGCTATAATTTGCCCAACGCTGATCCACACTCATAGAACTTCTTTGGTTTCTGGGGATATTTCTAGTTTTTGTCCAGCTACTTTTGATGGTTTATTTAAGGTGTTGTTGGCAAGAGTGAAGTATTTCTGGCAGTTTTTTAAAGCTTTTAAGGTTTTTTTGCTTTTATTCTGGAAGTGTTCGCGTGCCCCACAGTGACAAGCTGTTTCCAGCTCTAGCAGCCTTTCCAATAAAATATATTAACATTCCCTACTGCCTTGATACAATTCTGGGATGGTCAGAAAAATAAAGGGCTGCCATTCGCACCTCAAAGCCTTGTACCAAGCACTCTGCTTGATATGTAAAAACCCCACTGTCCTGAGGCATTTGCAATTTTAAGTTGAGGGGATATAATGTACTACACCCTTCAATTAGTATTGGGCCAGATTCAAGGTCAGTCCTCCAGTAGCTTCAGGAGACTCTGGCACAAACCCATGGCTTCTTGTTTTATAATTATAAGCCATGTTTGAAAATCTTGCCTGATACCACCCAAAGCTCCTTAGCCCAAAGGAAGATGTTTTGCAAAGTTGTTTTTTCCTTGCAATACTTTATCTTTTTTATTTTTTTTCCCAGGAGCTCCTTTTTTAGGTGTTAGCATCTTTTTGAGATGTTGCATGCTGTCAAACACATGAAAGCCAAAGTGAGGTGGTCCAGTGGTCCTCCAAGGCAGAGGGACAGCCCTCCCAGGTGGCTACGGCACATCTGTCTGGGATTTCATGCTTGGTGGCCCCTTTGGTCTGGAGGCATGTGAGCCTGGCCAGCTGGTTGATCAACATCAAACCAGTCCCATCCAAGTAAAGCCATTTTTATTTGTTTCAGAGATGTGGCTGCTTTCCTCGGCCACCGGCAGTGGGCACGGCTCCATAGCTTCTCCATCCCCCTCCTCCCCAAGCCTTGTCTGGGCCCTGGGGTCCTCTAATGTTTGAGATCTTCCTTTTGATCTCGAATTTAGCCTTGAGAAGAGTAAACTCTTTGCCGCCTGGCTGGAGCCAGCCAGGAGCTACTCCTCAATAAACATCTTCTCCTTTGTTTTGCCCAGTAATGTTATCTGGGTCATTGTTTTACCTTTTCTGCTCAGCCCCGCTCAAGGTAACCCAAAAACACATACAAGCCATAACACCAAGAGCTCCCAGTTTGTGGGGTCTGTCTTCACCCATTCTTTGGATGCCCACCTTGCCTTCTCCATCCTATTTCCCACCATGTTGAGAGCTCACAAAATTACTTGCTCCCTTGTGGCGACATCTCACCAATCCCGCCATGAGTAGGATTTGCTGGGGTAATTCTGCATGGAGGATGTGGCCAGATCCTCATCCCTCTATGGCATTTAGGGGGGAGTGGGGTGTCCCTCATCCACTCGAACAGGGTCTCTGTAAAAAAAATCCCTAAGGCTCAGCTCTGTAACAATGAGCAGGTCTGTAAAAAAAAAAAAAAAATCAGAGAGAGTTGACTTATTTCTCCACTCAGCTCTGTGTTTACCTCTGAACATCAGCACTCGTGGCAGGGCTGTGTTTCCATATAGCACACACAACCCCCCCTTAGATAATTACACTTAATTGCTAGTGTTGGTGGCTCAGACGTCTTCCAGGCTCCACCGTGATTACAGCGACGGAGCTCAGGAGCTGAGCAGGTCCACCGCATGTGGTCCAAGCTGCATCCCGAGGATGCCCGGTGCCACTTATGCCCCCGCCCTGCTCCGTTGGCAGCTCTGGGAAAATCAAAAAGACCCATGATCTGTTACAGTGGGATGCAGAGGTCTGCCCCAGTGTGCAGGCGACTCTGGCCAATAGTTATCTAGGAGGTGGGAATAGTCTCTTTCATCTCAGCAAGTTAACTCCCAAGGATAAAGATGGTGACGGAGCCGAGAGCAGCTGAGTTTATCACAGCTTTTAATTTAGAAGAAACAACCTGCTAATGTGTGCTCTGAGCAGATGGATGTCACACAAGCCAGGGTTTTAGGAAGCTTTCCCAATTTTTCCAGACTTCTCTTCTAAGACCTTCCCATTACCTTTTTTTAGCCTCATGGAGATCAGCAACTGCCAAAGTGGGGTGGTGGTGGAGCGGCGGCCAGGGAAAGGTGGGAGGGACTGCTGGAGCCCCTCTGACCCAGGATGGGGAGCACTGAGGCTGGTGTAACTTCTGCCCTTGGGGATCTGCAACAGATAACCCTCTCCTATGAGCAGGGGATTTGCTCCTGGAACCATTGTCCCTGTGCTCATACTGCTTTTCTCACCTGAAAAATGACCTCTTTGATGGAAGGACCTCACAGAGCTTTGTGAAGGCAATAGTCTGGCCCCAGCAGGTAATTGAGATGACAGATTTGCAAAAGCCTCTAAGCCGTTTTGTTCATTTGAATGGAGTATGAAGAGAATGCTATTTTTCTGTCTATTTTTCAAGCCTTTTGCTTGCTGATAGATTAGTTTCTGAAATACCCAACCCTGCAGAAAGGTCAGCAAGGGCTTGGTGTTCACCCCTTAGAGTACAAGTTGGTGTGAGTGGGCACACAATAACTCATAGCCTGCCCACCTGACTGCTCACTTAAGGATCTGCTTGTTGATGTGCATAGCACCAGGAATAGGGTTTTATTGCCAAATAACTGTTCATTCTTGAAATCCTCTACCCCGGCACTCTGAAATATCAAGAGATAAATGTTAATTTCAGCAATTCCCCAAGCCATGTTCACAGAGCTTGTTCACAGCATTTATCTGTATCACTTCAGCCAAAAATTGTCATAATACTTCTTCTTGGTAATTATCTGAAAAAGCCATTGCAATGTGCCACCTGCCCCTCTGCTCAATGTGCCTGTCCCATTCTTTTACTGGTAGATACAGGAGCCAGATGCCAAGGTACAGAAGATAATTTCCCCATGGCAAGGAACATCTGGCTCTTTGGCAAACTTAAAAGACCATCGTGCCGACCAACTTCTCCAGCGCTGCTTTTGGTTGTACAATGAGGTTGCACGTGAGCTGGCAGTAAAATCTTGCTCTTCCAGGCAAATTCTGTCTTCAGGTGACTTTTGAATGTAGATTTGTTCCTTTGCCCAATAGACCTGGTTTCTTGAAAGATTCTCAGCTTATCTATGCCGTCCTTGTTTCTTAGCTGAACTTTTTTGCTAACCTCAGGCCTAACCACTCTTCTGCTATTTACAGTGGCCTCTTCTTTCCTTGTAAAAGGTTTATGTTATGTACTACACCAAGATTTGCTGACCTTTTCCCCACACACCTCACTTTTACCTTCTGTTTGTCTCACTCAACTTCAAGCAGTTCTCTGAAAAACCTAAATAAGGAGTTTTGTCATTCTGGGTTGCCCCTGTAGTCAATGTCCCAGAAGACGCAGGAGTTATTTCTCCCAGCAGGAGTTATAGCTAAGCAGGATTGTCCTCTATAGGGTCTCTCTACTGAATCTAGATGAGGCCTTGAATCACCATGGTCCTATGTTGGACCACTTAGCGCTATGCCATTAGCTAACTTGTGATTCACTTGTACTATGGTGATACCAGAGATGCTTTGTCCAGACCTCAGCCAGGCATCACACAGGCATCTGGGCTAAGATATGGGCTGTGGGGCAGGGTGGGATTCTCCAGGTCCCAGACTAGAAGGACTTTGTGGATATCTGCTTTGGGTACGCATTAGGGGTATAAAAGAGCCAACGGACACATGAAGTGCAATGCAGTAAAGAAAGTAGCCTTCCACTAACATTATTTTTTGGCTGATGAAAAATGTGCCTTCTGTCTTCTATCAAATGCACTGAAATGTAGAGGCATTAAATTAAGTAATTTCCTCCTCTTTTTTTTTTAAGACCCAGCAGGTTTTTTCATAAAGTAACATTTGCTATAGTAGAGTGGTGAATTATTGTGGTAGAGCTAAACTACTGTGGCTTGAAGAGTTTTGCAAAAATAGGTTTTTTTATATTAGACAAACATGGAGTTTTGGTTAGTCTGAGGTAGCAGCAAATGAGGCAGAAATAAAAAACTTGGAAAGTTAAGAGACTGCTTTCTCTGTTCGGTTTGCTACTTACATAGGAGGCATTCTTGATTTTATAAGAAACTTTCTTTACGACACTCCTTAACCTGATGTTGTTCTTTGCCAGGACCTGGAACACAAAAATTAAAAATAATGGACTGTCCGGCATCAGTTATGAGACATTTACACATTGAATGCAGCCTATAGCTCATATTAATCTATTATTAAACGTCCTTTTGCCATTACAGATCGGGAAAATCAGGCTGCTTTGAAAACAGACTTCCCCTGTGCGTTGATGGAAGGAGGGATGCTGGACATGGTTTGCTGGGATACACATCTTGTTATTCCTGGGGCACCTCCTGCCCATTCCTCCTGCCTGCAGGGGAGGTGTCCAGGAGTATGACTGCCAGGCCAGAAGTTGTGGTCTTCACTAGGTTCCTCCCAAAACCCACCAAGATGCTCATGCAGGAGGGTTTCTCCCTCGGGGCTTTCATTTCAGCAGCTCTAGCTGAGCAAACAGAGAGGGACCACCAGGTCCCTATCACAGCTGTAGGTAAAAGCCCCAGGAGACCAGGTTAGTGCAAAGCTAGGTGGGGGATAGCTGCTCTCGTGAAATGGCCGCGGGTGAAGTGTCTGAGTGGAAAAACTTTACTAAAAGAGGTGCATTGTGCTGCCTAAAAATAACTACCGCTCCTTTATCCAAACCACATCCCTCCAGAGAGCTCCAGTATTTAAGCACATTTGGATGCTAAGAGGAATCCTAATCAGTGAGACATTTCGCTTTGGCCGCAGACCTCTCTGAAGTCACTGGCAAGCATCCGCAGAGGCGGTGGGAGAACTTGGCCGTCACCCATGCCTACGCACTGCAGCAGTGAGTTTGCTGTTTTAGTGGTTTCCTTTAATTGGGGTGATAGCTCGCATGCAGAGGAGCTAATTAAAATCCTGTGAACTTGGCTATATAAAGAAGCTCATGGCTAGGTGGACAAGGCTGGATGGACTGACATGAGTGGGAGGTGTCACTTGTCACCCCATCCTCTGCCCCGTGGGGAAAGATCCCCTCCAGACACCGAGTTTGCCTTTTCAAGAGTGTTCACCTGGAGGGAAGAAGCTCCCTGGGATCTGGTGTCTTCCCACAGGCTGTCCGCAGCGTATTTTATGGAGACCTCAACCCGTCACGCTGAGCCTGTACCTCCAAGCTCACTTCTCTGCCTCCCTCATCAGCAGGACTCCTGCTTCTCCCCCTCAAGCAGGTGGATGGGATTTTGAGTGGGAAGGGTCAAGGTCCAGTTGAATCCAGCAGCTCCTGTTCCTCCGCTACCTTCACCCTGCCAGGGCTGCCCTTCATAGAGCTCAGTTTTGCTCCTTCCACAACAGCAGACAATTCAAACACTAATTTAAAAAAAATAATAAAATTGTCCCACAACACTTCTACTCTCTAAAGCGCCTTTTTTTCTTCCTTCCCAGCGACTTTCTCTCTTTAAATTTAAGATGGTTCTGGTCACCTTTGCTCCAAAAATACACAAAGCTGCTGCATAACTATTTTCCAAATAATTAATCTTTCCAGTGGAATAACTTAAAGCCCTACGTTTCCTGTTATGTTATACAGCTGCAATTTGTAACGAGAGATCCCGTGCTGCGCTACGTGGGCAGAGGGCCAAGGACGTGGCGCTTTACCTACATAAGAACCCTACATAAACAATCCTGAGCCGCAAGTTAAACAGTTAGGTACTGTTCGGTTCAAGAAAAAAGGAGAGGGGAAAACAAAAGCCTTTCTTCTGGTTGTCATTTCACAGTTCAGCATTAAAATTTCAGTGGTATCTTATTTTATTTTGTAAGCTTCGGTGGCTGGGAATGCCCCCTTCTCACGTGGCAGGGGAATACGTGCTCAGTTCAATTGCCAAAAAGTGTTTTTATTGATTAATTTGCTTTTCAAACTAATATTTTGTCTGCCGTAAAGATTACAGCCTCCTGCTTAGCTGGGATCTCAAGATACACCAAGCACGAGCGTAGCAATCCTTGCTTCTCTGTCCCAGACCAGGCTTGGGGTGGAATTCACGGGAGATGGCCAGGAGATAAGGGAAGTGCCTGGTGCCCTGGCTGGGACAGCCCTTGGAGGGCCAGCCGGAGCCAGGCGTAAATCAGAGCTGCCCTGAGACGGTGAGAAAGGGTGCCAGGAGCCGCGCTGGTCCCCTGCCAGATGCAGCACGGGGGCAGCCCCTAGATGATATAAAGCCTCCATTGGCAAGCCTTTGTCCCTCCTCCGCCTGGCACAACGGGCAGCGCCGTCACGCTGGAGCGGGGAGGGGTCTGGACTCGTGAAATCGCTGAGTCTCACTTGCCACGTGTGTTTTATATATCCATAATAACAGTATCGTATGTATTGGGGGGGGGGGGGGGGGGCAGGGTTTAGCTGCAATAGTAGCAGTGTTTATAGGTATTACAAATCATCATCATCAGAATCATGCATACTGCTATTACACGTTCAGGATAATAGTGAGAAGGACTGGCATATGGCAAAAATCAGTCGTTAATCGTTCTCTTCTCAAGTTGAGGGAAAGCATTTCAAAGGCTTATACCCCCAGGCTCTAGTTCAGCAAAGCACGTATGCATGGTGTGCATGCTCACGGGTCAAACTCCCAAGGCTATTTAATCCCTAAAGATACAGCAAGGAGCTCACCAGAAGTTTGCTGTGGGATGGGAAGGACCAAAATCATCTAAGCCAGTCCAGCGTCTAACTCCACATGCTGTCAGTGGGATTTTAAGCGTCTTATCTGCACTTCCAGGCCCCTAAATACACTTGAAGCATCTAACCCGTTGTTAACAGGGGGTAAGATGAACGGGATGGGATGGAGTGGAGGATGTGTAAGAGCAAGAACTGTCTGCTTGACTCCTCTTTTTGGCAAGGAGATGAAGATCTGAGTGTGCTCCCTGAAATCACAGCTCACTGAGCCCAGCGAGGGAGCAAGCCCAGAAAGATTACTGCCAGCCCCTCCCAAATTTGCAGGATATCCCTGTCTCTTTTGGGGGCTACTATCAGACCCCCAGGTGATGGAGTGGGCTTGCTGGGAGGAGTGAGCCAGGAGACTAGAGGCTGCGGTTTCCCCTCAGCCCTATCCACGTCTCCTGCTCACACCGATGGGATTTATCCCAGGTGATGGAGAAGAGCCTGGTGCCCACGTCAGGATCAGTCCCAGGTGGTCAGACGTGCTGGCCTGGTGTCTGGGACATGCGGTGTCACATCAGCTGCAACGTACAGGAGTAACTCATCAAAAGAGAAAATATTTGAAATTAGGCAAACAGGAGAACGGCTTCCAAAAGGCATGAAAATTATCTTGTTTCATGCTTAGAATAACCTCATTACCACAATATCCTGAATGAATTATGCCAAACTTCCCACGCACACACACACACAAAATCCCCCTTTGGGCTACTTTACAACAGCGAGCAATTTCAGAAGGGGAAGCTCCTGAAAAGTGGGAATTTGAATAAAAAGTGTCCTTTGGAAAGTAACTACAAAGTGGGTATCATCATGCTTTGATATTTATAATGGCAATTGTTCTCCTCATTGTGGAATACGTTTCTTTTGTACCAGCAAATTCATGAAAAAGGCTTAATCTTATGCACATTGTGCATTAGGAAACTACTCAAATTAAGACCTCTTGGAGACGCTGATCAATGCCATGGCTAGGAAGGCCAGGATAAAAAAAAAAAAAAAAGTAGCTCAGAGAGGGAAAATTCTTTCCTCCTGGCAAGAGAGGGCTATTTATTGTAAACATGGATGGGGGTGGCTTATGCTACATTATGAGAAATGATGCTCGTGTCTTAACTGTTCCTATCCAAGACCATAGCTGGTGGATTTGCACCCAGGCAAGGTGCCCTTAGAGGTAATTGTGCTTCAAGAGCATTTTACGTCCTCCTTGCACATGGGTAAATACCCCACGTGCCGTTAAACTCTGAGCGTTTAATGGAGCTGATATCACAGAGCTGGAGAGAGATGAAATCACGGTTGTCACTATAGTGTCTCAGTGGCTGACTGGGCTGTGATGATGGAAAAACGAAGCCCTTGCAAGCGGGCTGTGGAAAGAGATGGTCAGAAAAGAACAAAACCTTCCCTCGTTTCATTAGCTGGCTCTCGGCAGCTAACGAGAGGGGTCTATCACATCGGCACACGCGTCAAAATTTATAGGTGCTGCCTAAAGCTACCAAAATATTGACTGAGCTATCAAAACACGAAGGTTATTAACACAAAGACCTCCTCATTTTGTAGAAAGCTCCTTTTGAGGGGCTGAGAGCACAGGTTCTTGGGGAATTGCCAGGCACGGCTGCGACCTCTTGGTTTTGGCAAAAATAAATAGCAGTGGAGGGGAGATGTCTTGGAATTAACATCATGACCTGATATGGCTAAAATCAACCCTTCAGGGTACAGGATGGATCTGGTTCCTGTATAGTCGGTATATCTGAGTGGTGTGTGAGCCCTGGGCTGTACCCTGCTCTATGCTGGGCTGAAATACTGCTGGTGGAGAGGGACAGGCTGGGAGAGCTGCTGCTGGCAATTAACAGGAGTTGAGAAGCAGCATAACATTGCTAGTGATGAGCGAGCTGGTATGGGTAAGTAAGAAAACAGACGTTATTTTTAGTAACGCTGTGGGGTTACTTTAGAGATGTGGCGTGGGTGAGTGTGTTAAGGAAGGATATGCCTTGTAGAATAAGGTGGTGAATTCAGCTGAAACACTGTGGACCACCTTTGGGGTCAACCATAAAGGTACCTTCTTGGGTTTTTTTTGGCCATTGGAGGTTTTCAGGAAGTTTTCCTACAGAAAGGCAAAGGTCCTCGAGTGTATGTCTCTCTCTTGACATCCCCCTCTCTCCCTTCAGTCCCGTCCCCCCTGCAGAAACCAAATTTAGCAGATGGAGAAGGGTCCCAAAGGCTGTGTCTATGCCACAAAATGAAAGAGGACCAACGGTGGGACGCCTGCCTGGCAGCACTGCCTGGCTGTTAGCTGCCTCCCTGGATCAGATGCTGTGGATGCTCTCCTGGAACAGAGACAAGCTCATCTCCAGCACCCCTGGGCCCCATCCTCCCACGTTATCCCAGTGAAGTTTTGCACCCTGAACACCCTCATGTCACCCCCGGGGATGTGCAAAACCCCCTTCCCGGTCATGCCATGAAAACCTCTTGTTGGCAGGCTGCAACAGAGAGCTCACACTGTTTTAAATACTGAAAAACAGTAAGAATGACTTTGCGCTACGCGAGGTGCTGCACACAGAGCTTGCGGCCAGCCTGGTGGTTGGCTTTGGGGCTGGAGGCTGCTCTCAGGCTCTCTTCTTTAGCAATATATAGGATGAATGCACAGAAAAGGCGTTTCCCCAGTGTTTTGGGTAGAAGAGCCCTGCTGAGTGAAAAGCTAATGAGCTGACATCTTCCTATGTCTTAGGGGAGTCCCAAGGAATTGAGGTATTGCCTGTGTTGGGAGTGACTCGGGTATGGCTGGGTTTCTTTCCGTGGCAGCAATTTAGGTAATCAGCAAAACGCTGCACGCTTCTATTGCTGCATTTTTAGCACGATCGCAACCCAAGCAAGAGCCAAGTGGCAGCTGCGGGTGTGTGGGCGGCCTCGGCTCAACCAGCAAAGCGGCATTTGAGGAAGCTCCCGGGATCCAGGGAGCCCATGAGCTCCTCAAGCTCCTTGAAATCGGGCTGGCAAGCTGAGGCCTGGCCTGCAACCAGGGTGAAAGCTGCCTTCAGTGCTGTTTCTGATTGAGCACTTCCCATGGATGGCGAGGGCCACAGCTAAGTAGCCGGGTCCAGCCAAGCCTCTGAGCAAGCCCACGGGCAGAGCACATACTGCGGATATTCAGCTCATGCCTGGAAACAACATCTAAAAGGAGTGTCAGCACTATACTGGAAGCAGGGGTGCTGGTCCATGCTACATTTCTGATTTAATGGAAGTATTCTGGTTTTCTGTGAAGCTTTTCTCAAAAGTAATCGGTTTTCTTTCCTTTTTTTATTTTTTTTTTTAATTTATCTTCTTTCCTTTTCCAGCAAGGAAAACTGCAGATGGAGAGAGAGGCCAGACCAGGGTGAATAAACAGAAACCAAAATGCTTAAAACACTGTTCATGAACATTTTTCATTTCAAAGCAAATTAAGCACAGAGTAAAACTCTGGACTCGCATGAAATCCTTGCCTTTTCCTGGTTCTTGCTCTTAGTTTTTCTTTAAGTGTGACAAAACCATGACTTCATTTTTGTCATCAGACTCATCCCAAAGACTGGCTGTACCACCTGGAAATGGCTGTGTGTCAGCACAACTCTTACTAGACATCAGAGAATCCCTAACAGCAAATTGCCCCAACCCTGGAAAAAAATTCTATCAGCACTTGTATGTTAGACATGGAAGAGACACAAATCGAGGGTGAATTTGGCTTTAATCTGTCCATCATTTATAGCCTGGGTAGTTTCTCCCAAGTTTGAAGTGATGGGTGGCAAACAGGCAGAGAAAGATGGGGAAGAAATGGAAAGGAGAGGATGAGAGATCACATATGGCTCAGGGAAAAGGACGTAGCAGGAGAGGTGATGAATTGGTGAAAAAAAGCACAAACCAACCAAAAAGTAAAATAAACTGCCAGAAATGTGGAGGAGTTCCGGTAAAAGGGGAAAGAGAAACAATCTGGAAATGGCAGGTCGCGATGCGGACGGTATATTTAGTGAAGCCACTGGCACTTGCCTTTGGTGGGAAAAGTGACAATTGCAGGGCTGAGGTCTTAATCCAACAAGGGAATTTCAACATGGGCTTTATTTTTAAACATGTGAGTAATCCTCATGATTTCAGTTCAGAAAAGTAGATCCCAGCTCATATCAAGCCTGTTGCCGGCATGGACTTCACTGTTAGAAAAAAAAGATGTTTTGAATGTCTTTTAAGTCACATGTTTTATTTTTCCCCGTGAAAAGACATATGTACCCAAATTTCTTTGGATTAACAAGGACGTGGAGGAAGCAGATGTGAAATGGGGAAACAGGGTTTTAGGTTTCCTCGGGAATGAACAGGTCTGCTTGGGGAGGCTGCTCTTGCTCTCGTTGTGTTTTGCTTGGAGACCAAACTAGCGTGATGGAGACACTTCCAGCATGAAGGAAAAACACAAGCAGTCAGCGGGACCCAAGACACCCAAGTGGCACCCAAGTCACCACATCCTCGGAGTTGGGGTTTGCCTGGTGTGGAGAATACAGGGCAGGGCACAACCAGCTCCATCCCAGCCTCTTGCAACCTGTACAGAACTTGGCTTGAGTGCAAAGGGATGCAGAAGACCACATCCAAGGGTGAGCCTGGCTCCTGCATTCAGAGCTCAATTTATAATAATTCTAATTTATATGCTATAACATTATTATAATAATTTATTGATTATTCCCAAATCCGCTGTCTCCTCTTAAAAGTCAGCCTAGGCAGAAGTTTCACATCATTAATTTTATTCATTGGATTTTAGGGTGGTTTTTTTGGAGGCAGAGGCAAGATTGCTAGTTCTTTCTGCACCCATCCTTTCAAAACACTCAAAAAAACAAGTGTTTTGAAGCTTAAGCTTTTCAGACATGGAGAACACAGTGATGCTTAGAGTCAAACACTCAGCTAGGGAGTGAGATGTTCCTACATGGGGATGGTTCCACTCTCTTTCAGTGGTATTTTATCTGCAGACTGCAGTCTCCCCTGACACAGCAGAGCCCACCACGTGCTGCTCCTTAAGCGCCATTGACCTCCATTGATACCCAAACAGATTAACCATCGTCCTCATCCCCCTCTCTCTCTGCTGGGTTTCATGTTGATAAACCTGCCGGGTGTTCAAACATCTACGGAGAGCTGTGCGTCCTCTTGCAGAGGCTGCTCTTAGCCAACTCCATGCTGCTCTAAGGCATCAAAATATTCAGGAAATTTAGGAAAATAGGATGTCTGGAGGGATCTCCAGTTGCTGGATGCAGTGTGTTTTCATGGAGAGATGGTTCCTCTGCCAGACATTGATACAGTGGTGGCGGACTCCACAGAGAGCCCCGAACATGGGAGAATTTACCATCTTCCTTGAAAAAGAGTGTATCTCATGGCATTGGCTCGGCAGAGAGACCTGCCTGTGTCAGCCTGCATCTTTTTGTTTAATACAGGTTGATTTTTGAGCAAGTAGACCCAGCTAGGACGAATTCACCAGCGGGTTACTCCACTTCCTTCCGTTGGATTGACGTGATCAATTTCCACAACGCTCCGTAATGAAAAATTTCTTTTGGTAGAAATCAGTGAGATTCGGCCAGTCCGTCCTCATCCTTTTATCAGTGGCATTGTAAGTCACTGAAACCGATGTCTGGTAAAGGAGATCTCCATTAACTCTGCTCCTGGAAATATACACCAAATTGCACCCTAGTTTGCAAAACCTTCCAAGGAGCGATGAACGAATACAAAGCAGATGGACAAGTGAATAAAATAAAGCTGATCAGGATGCTCAAAAAATATAGCAGTGTTGCAAAAAAAAAGGGAAAATGACTGGAGTCTCATTTTAATTAGTATAAAAAGTTCTCCCCATATTTATGCAAGCCTTTTATGCTGTCTTAGATACAGGTTCTTCGCAAGAAGTGCTTTACCATAGCTTGCTGCTGTGGGGCTGATAGCAGGAGCTCAGAAAATGAAGGCATCAGGTCCTCCAACACCTCAGCCCTGAAATCCAGATTAGACAGCAATGGTTTAAAAAGACCAGGTAGAAGCAGCAGCCTTGTTTACAAGAGGGTTATCTCCAGTGGTACGGGGTGGTGGTGACAAGGAGGGGAAATTTGGGCTAGAAATCCCCGCTAGCATCCCTCAGACTTTTGCCTTTAGTCACCTTCAAGAGCAACATTTAAATCTGCAGCGAAGGGATCACTGGCTGGTGGCACTGCCCCAGCCTGCCCATCTTGCCAAACTTACTCCATCACCTCTTCTTCCTCCTACTCTGACCTTTACTATGGGGCGAGGAGGAGCGAGGTGGGGGAGCGAACGGCACAACAGGACTTCAGGAATCCCCCGAACATCCAAGTCAGGCAGAGACGCAGACCTCGGACGCCCATTTATTCCAGAAAGAGGCATTTCCCCGGTGCTGACTGGGCAGCCAAGAGAGCAAGAATTGGAATACGCTTTGCAACGCCCGGGTGAGGCGGCTCGTAAGGACGCGTGGCTCATTTCCCCCCGCCTCGTTTCTCCCCGAGACAAACTGCGTCAGGCAGCGTGCAACCCTCCTTGCACCTCCTGGCCTCCCTCTCCCAGCTCCGTCCGTGCCAAGCCCAGCTGCTCGGCTCCGGGTGCTGCTGCAGCTCCCACTCCTGTTGGCACGGCTGCTGCCGAGCGGAGCCGGGGAGGGCCATAGTGACGCACACTATTGGTATTAGAAGACTTCACCAGCTATTTATAGGCCCTCGCCGACCGCAGAAGGCTCTCGGCCTCTCTCTTCTCCCTCCCTCCGTCTCGCTCACTGGCTTTAGCTCAGCGCAGGAGGGGGAGCAAAAGAAATGCTGTAAATAAAGCGGTGGGTCTGAGCGCGACATTCCCTAGCACCGCAAAGTTTCTGTCCCTCCGCTATCGAAATCACCTGGCAGAATCAGTCTGAACAAATTATTTCCAGCACACCAGCTTTTCGCTCTGCTGTTCTTTCCTCCCAGCTTTTCAGCTTGGATTTCTTTCTCTTTTTGCCTTTTCTACCCCCCCCTTCCTTTTCCCTCTCTATCTTTGCGTAGTTTCACTTTCCAGCTCCTGGCATTGCCTTGGCTATTCCTCGGCAGGGCTGAGTAAAGCCCAGAGAGGGGGAGACCTCTCTATTGAGCTTGGCAAATTTCCCCAATTCCTGTCAAGCGCTTCTCCATGTGTCTCTTCCCAATTCCCAGGCTGAGCCTTGACCCTTATTTTTGCCCACGATATCTTCTGATGCTCCCCTGACTGCAGGGCCAGGCTACAGCTCCCACGTTGACTCTCTGAAGGACAGACCCACCGGTCCAGCACCCTGTCACCCACGCGTCTCCCCAGCCCCTGCTCTATTCCCGCACCAGTGGGCGAGTCGATGAGGACCAAGCTGAGCCGCGGATGGAAGTGGTACCCATGCGTCGATCCTGGGCGCTCCGTCAGCGTAGATAACCACAGCAATAAGTTTTGAATTGCTGTTGCAGGAGCACAGTCCACCCCAGCTCGGGGCAAAGGCGGCTTTTGGAAATGTGGGTGAAAAATTCAGTACACCTGGATGTGGGCAACGAGGTAAAAATAATGAATAGTGTCCACAGCAAAGGCGTTGATGGAGAAGTAAAGCTATTTATAATCACTTCAGTGAAGTGAAAAATAGAGGTCACTGGAGGTGCACATCCATTCTTTTTCAACAATAAAAATGCTGATTTTCACAATATTTATTGTCAGAAGCATTTCGAACAGAAACACTCCCGCCTGTGTGCAGACCCTCAGGTTTACAACAGAGGTAAGAGAGGACAACTGTGGGAATTAAAGCTGTAGCAAGACATTTTCCTACCCGAGAGACTTGGTTCCTTGCAGCTCCATCAGCACCGCAGAGATAAAGCAATCAAGGGGTGGGGGTGTCTCCTCAGGAGAGATGAGTCTTATCCTTAAGTAAATGCTTTTACCTCTCTGGTTTTGTATGGCACCCTTCTCTATGCTTATCTATTCGGGCTTGCAGGCTCCGGGGCTGTCTCCTGCTGCTGGGGAGGGACATAGAGGTCTCACAAAATTGCGCTTGCTGTCCCTGCTAAGGTGAGCAAGCTGCCACCAGTTAAAAACAAGTTGATGGAAAGGGGATGGGAAGTGTCCTGGCGCAGGGAAAGCACTCCTTCTCCTCTGACCACACTGAAGGGTGCACAATATGATACTGAAAACCACGTAACCTGTTGTCCTCCCTCCTCACACCACTCCTCCGCAGAGCTGAAAGCCTACAGACTCTTTATCAGACATGGATCAGCACGCACGGATTCCCCTCGGATCACCTCCTGCCCGTGTGGATTCCCTTTGGCACACCAAACACTGTGCCACAGCTGACAGCCAGGACACTTGGGTTTTGCATCCTTCTCAACTTGGAGATGCTCCAGCCCTTCCTTGAGAACTGCACAATCACCCTGGAAATGTGGGATAAGCCAGTAAAATTCCAGGAATTGCAAATTCCTTGTAAAAGGAATTTAAAAGTAAAAGTAAAATTGTAAAATTCCTTGTCCAGGAAGGCTGTTTTAAAAGTGGATCAGGACTGATAGCCTACACAGGAATATTTTGTTTTATTCTCCAGTTCTTGGTTCTTCAGTTTTGGAGAGGCACATTCATAAATGATAAAAGCAAACTATCCCTCCACTGACACAGATCCAGCCTTGACCTTTCTGCAGCATAATTAAAACATAAAAGCGCTTTGCCAGATTGCCATATGACTAAAACCGTCCCTTTCATTTATACCCCACTTTCTACCAGCACCAACGCGTAAGAAACCAGTGGCCGTGGCTCACAATAAATGGTAGCTCTCCTATGAGAAAATCCTGATTTTGAGGGACTTGCAACTGGAGCTGGACAAACACCTCACAGGATGTAATTTACTCTTGAATTCAGCACGCTTGTCCACATGCAGCTTAGTTTTCTTGAACTTTTGTGTTTGAAATTTTCTCACCGGGTATTTCCTACAACTAAACCTTATTCTCATGGACCACACCAAAGCATCTCTGCTACAAGTACTTGCCCCTTGCACAGAGGAATTGTGCTTGGTTCATTGCTATTATTTATTGTATTTTTGTCAGTGTTCCAGTTTGGCCACTCCATTCCTAAGCAGGAAAAAAACGTACGGCCTCTGCCTTGAACGGGCTGCAGTCAGATGACAACCAGCAATAGTGCGGTGCTGCAGGTAATCTTAATGCTTCCAGCACACTTCGCTGTGGGAGTGTGCAAATAAATACTCGTTAGGCATTGAAGAGGCCCATGTAAAAGTTCTGTTACTTTCTACGATAAATGTAGGGGGGAAAAAAATAAAAGCACATATTTAAACTGTGGTTCGGACTTTGGACTTAAGCATTCAGTATTGTATTTTAATATATTAAATGTCACGTGGTTTCTGGTAATGGAATGATACAAGCAACTCAGCGCATGATACATTCATGTATTAGATCAGAAACGTTTGTAAAGCGGGCAATAAAGCTGTTTGAGCAGAAGTACTTACAAGATATTAGCGAAGTAATCCTGAGTTTTAAAATTACATGAAAAGTTGGTGTTTGACAGTGCTGTGCGGGGACACGGTGACACCGGACAGCCGAAAGCATTAACCAACAGAAGCAGCACGGTGTAAGGTGTAGGAGCAGCTTACAAACAGGCATGTAAACAGCATGGTTTAGGGATAAACCGTTACAGGTTTTTGGTTCCTTTCAGTAAATGAGGGTCTGTTCTCTTGAACAAGAGCTCTGGATCTTCTCTCTTGGTCATTTGCTAAGCGAAGGGACTGGGAACATGATGCTAAACTGCTGGAGCATGCACATTAGCCTGATTATGTGATGACAGTAGCGACATTAAACTTAAATCTCAGCCTTTTAAACTGCACAATTGTACTGTAATAAACCCGATAATTTTCATATAACTATTTAGAAAGATGAAACTCATTTAAGAAAAGCAAGTATATTACACTTGTATACCTTTGTTCCCAGTTCTACCTAACAAACGCCAACAGAGGAAGAATAAAAAGTATCTAAAGCTCTAAGTGAAATGTTTAAAATGGCAATTGACAGTATCTCAGCACACAGCATTGTTATTTCTTTGCTAAATTCAGATGGTCTCCGAGAATCTATAAGCTCGTTGCAGCTGGACAGTGTTTATAGACATATGGCAGAGGATGGTTTTCAAAGGAATTTAAATATTGCAGGGAGCGGTTTTATATTCCAGGGCCCCAAGTTTGCTTTGTGATAGCAATTTACTTTCACTGTTGCTCAAGAAAGGAGCCCTCTGTTCAGAGGGAAATGCAGAAGGTGTGAAGTGAACAAATAAAATGTTATGTTTTCCATCCCTGGTGTAGCAGAGGAATAGGAAGCAGCACGGCAGAAAGAGATGAGACTGGATAAACAGGAGAGATACACGACCTGAACAAATCAGACATATAATACTGGTTTGCATTCCCTGAGTTGATGAACATAAATTAACACCTGATAAGATGACTGGTTTTTTGAGATAAAATTTTGCTTTCCATGAATACCCTTGAAAATGGGCTTAAAATTCTTTCCATAAACATTTCTAGCTGCTAATCTAATTGACTGGAATGTTTTCAAAAAGCAAACACAGCTGAAGAAAGTTCACTGCTTTTATTCACATATAAGTGAATATTTGCAGGTTTTTAAAGGTATTCCCCAAGGTCAATAGCTAACTAAACCACCTGATTTTGTAAACAGCTGTCCTGCAATAAAAAAAGCCAGGCTCTGAAGTCTTTGTGTGAAACTATCTACCAAATCATCTCAATTATGCTCAAAAGAACAAATATTTTCAGCAAGCATTCCCTTGAACACGATATACCCCTTCTGACTCTCCCTCGAAGATGTAGCTGAAAGCAAAGTTTCTGTCACCGAGGCACCTGCATGGGGATCAAAGATTTCTGACTGTGCACAGATGCAAGTGAGGAGGGATCAGGCCCCTCTTACCAGACCCTGATTTGATTTGGGCTTTGAAATCTCCAGTTCATGGGCTTCAGGGGAATTACTCCCCATTGACAAGGGCGGGAGAGCTGCATCAAGCTCCTGGGACCTACCCCAGCTGCAGGCACACAACGCACCTCAAGCAGACCTGGTTGCCTGAGCTCCTTTTACTTCAGGTTTTGTGGTTTGTTTCTTTCTCTCTAAATGACTTCAGGTAAAGCCAGAGCCAGACGAAAGATGCGTGACCTTCCTCCAGAGTTTTGCACCGCACACAAATTACGGAGGGTGAACTACTGAATTTCCAAGCCAGGGACAACAACTATCCCTGCTGAGGGAACAGCTAGCCCTGATCCTCGGCTAAGCAGCACTAGTTTAATCGTAAGCAGCTATGAAGCAGTTTGCTAGAAAGGCAGTAATTTCTAAACCCAGTCTAACTGAAGAGCAGCTTAGCTCAGTTTAGCCGAAGCAAACATGCTCCTAAACAACTGATTCTAAACAACCAAACTCGCAAAACCCAAAATAAACCACCTCGAACAGAAATCGCCTTCGGCTGTGGGCCGTGTTCTCAAACTTAGTTCTCTGTTAACTGTGAAATCGAGATTTTAAAAGTAAAAAGCTGAGATCTTCATAAAATCGTTCCCTTGCCAGCACTGGCCCTGAAGAAAAACTGCTGTATATTGGGAAAGATGCAGCGCCGCGATGATATGAAATATTACCTCGGTCGCTGTCTCCGGGAGCACGCGCGCGCGCGAAGCCCCCGCAGTAGGTTGTAGCAGCAGGGCAGATGATTGCTTATAGACTTTCACCCTCCAGAAGCAATCGTGCTCAAATTCGTGAGCTCAATTTCTGTTAGAATATTGCTGTTAAAGAAGATACAACTACAAAAAGACAATCCACTCTGAAATTCCCACCCCTTTCAGTTCTTTGAAGACAATGTGTGTGTATATATTTATCTCTCATTGAATGGTAAATACTCTGTTCTTCATTTTATTTGACAAATTGCACGGAATCCAATGCAAAGCCCTCTTTCGTGCAGCGTTCGTAAGTTGCTAAGCACAGGTCGGCGTGTGAGCATTACCAAAGTATTGCTTGTATTAACAAGGTTATATAAACCTTGCAAGTATTTTAACCTCTTACTATGGCAGGGAAAATAAAGAAGACAAGATCTTAAATCCTCTGCTTTTGCTATTAATTCAAATATGGGAATCACTTATAAAAAATCCTTTGTTATACCTAATGATTAGCTGAAATGAATCCCTTATGCCAAGGTAACTCTCTTGGGTTTCAATGGAAACAGGTCCGTGCCAAACAAAACGCACGGTCGTATTCATAAATTTTAATGCAAACTCAGAAGAAGAGCAAAATGCAGTACGCATAAAATAAAATGCAACAAAAGAACAACAGGGTGGATTCAGTTTATTCTAATCCAAGGGCAGTTAAAGCAAGAGCATTTACAACAGCAGAGCACAGCAGATTCCAACAGGAAAGGAAATATTAGTCAACAAATCCTCAAAGTTTTCTGAACGTGCCAGTCAGGGTGGGGAAGCCTTCAGATGCTTTCAAAGCAGACTGAAGAAACAGGAGAGATTGGGTAGCGATTAAATGACGTTATTTTCCCAATATTATCTTAGAATTGAAAGATTTATGGCTTTATGCAGCTGATGAGCAGAGCAGTGCCGCTGCCCAAGGAATTCTGCTTGTCAGAAAGTCCCTGGACCCTCAGCATAATGAAGGCGGCTTTGGGAGAAATCCCCACAGCATTAAGCCAGGTATGTTTCATAGTGTTTAGGGGTAAAATTGTAACATGAAATACAATAGCTAATTTCTTAAAATTCACTGTGTGCCAGCGCTAGATGCTCAGGAAAGTGTAAGACCCCACTTCTGCTCCTTCTTTGATGAAAGAAAAAGAAAAATCCCACTCAAACCCTACTAAATCTGTATGCCACCAGTTTGTGTTTTTTTTTTCCTGACATGATGGCCTTACTGGTCTTATTTTTCTTCCCCTTTCATATTAGAGCAATTTGAGTACCGTCCATCCTGGATTTCTTACGAGACACTATAGAACAGCTGGCAGGATGATGCCTTAGATGCTAAGGGAGAACTCTGCAGGCCATTTTTTTGGTGTGTGATTTAACATTCCTGCTTCAAATGAGGAACCATGAAATCTTGACTCCAGGTCGCTGGATCTCGAAAGCAAGCAGGAAAAAGACTGTAATTAGTCCCACTATTTCTAAAGTGAAAACCAAGAAGAAATTATTGCAGGTTATAGTTTTTCAGCTCTTCAATTACTGTGGATGACAAAATAAGGAAAAAAAAATGTATTTATAGCACTCTGCCCAGGGAACAAGTTTTAAAGCAAACAAAGCTGTGTATTTTTGCAGCCCGGGAAAACACCAATGCAGTCCCTTCTTCTGACAGCGTTATCTCATTATCCTACAGAAGTCTATCAGCTATTCTATGCTTTTAGTGCAAAAAAAACATGTCTCAGTTTAAGAGTTTGTATGTAGAGATGAAGAGGTGAAATACAATTTGAGGATCTCATTTCCTTCACAGGGATTAAATTTTTGGTAAGGCTTCAGTATTTGTTGGAAACTCCTAGTGGGCATTACTTCCTCACTCTACCCAAAATAAATTCCTCCAATATTAATCATTTGTGAAAACAGTGTTGCTTTTTTACACTGATACTGCTCCTAGCTGTCAATTCCCCCCAGCAGCACAAAAGGAATTGCACTTTGTAATGCAGCTGTCAATGCTATTATTTTTTCATTCATCTGGTCAAATTTTGACATCACAACGGAACATGAGATGCGCTTTGTTCTCTAAAAATCCGTCAGAATGGAAAAAAAGAGGAAAAGGCGGGGGGGGGGGGGGGGGGGGGGGCGGAGGTGGAAATATTCAGACCTTGAGCCGTGACACCTGTCAAACATACGCAAACCCCAACTTCCCACTTCCAAACCCCGGGGTCCTTTGGGGCTGAGGGAAGCCGAGGCTTCCACAGCCGAGCTGGCTTCAGTCAGTCCCCCCTCAGGCTTTTTACCTCCCACCCGGCGCCCGGCCAGCCCTTCCCCGCCCGGTGCCAGCGGGGCCGCCCCGGCTTCCCCTGGAGCAGGCCCCAGCTCCCGTCTCCTTCCTCCCGCGGGAAACGACCTTGGCTGCGCCGCGCTGCCCCGGGGCGAGCCCCCCTCCGCCCCGGACATCGCCCGGCCGCCGGCCCCGCTCCGCAGGCAGCGCCGGGGCGAGCCCTTCCCCTCCCCTGGGTCTGAGAGGCGCCGGGCCCGCTCCCTCCGCCCCGCCTCGCTCGCTGAGGTAACCCCCGCCTCGGCCAGCTCGGTGTCCCCCCTCGCTGAGATAACCCCCGCCTCGGCCAGCTCGGTGCTCCCGCCTCCGCCGCTCGCTGAGGTAACCCCCGCCTCGATGCCCGCCCCCGCCCCCGACGCTCGCTGAGGTAACCTCCGCCCGCGCCCTCACACCGGAGCCAGCTCGGCGCCCCCGCCCGCCGCCCTCGGGGCCGGCTGGATGCCCGCGCCCCTCCCCCGGGCCGGGCCGGGCCGGGCCGCCCGCCCGCCGGCTCCAGTCACGCTCCCTCCCCCGCCCTCCGCTCTCTGCGTGACCATCTCCCGGAGAGGGAGCAGGAGAAGGCGCTTCTCCCCCCCTCCTCTTCCCCCGCTCTCGTTTGATTGGACCGGGCCGGGCCGCCCATCAACCCAATCCTCAATACTGATTGGCCGCGGAGGCAGGCCAAGGCTCAGCTCCCGCCCCGCGGGGGCTCCCTTCAGCCCTCCCCAACACTTCGCGGCAGTGTCCTCAGAAGACTCATTGGGCCGAAGGGGCCGCTCCAGCGCTGGCGGCAGATCCGCACGCCTATTGGCCGGCCCTCGCGTCAATCCGCCGGGCCGCGGAGCCCCGTAGGCTGGCGGGGCGCCCGGGGGGCGGGGTGGCCTCCCCCCACCACCCCCGGTCCCGCCCTGTGACTAACTCCCGTGTGTGAGTCACGGCGCGGCCCGTCAGCGCCGTTAAATGCCGTGTGCGGGCGGGCGGTGCTGCCTGGGCTGCCCCGGCCCCCTGCGTGCGGGCGGCCGCCTCCCCCGCCTCCTTCCCCGGTACATGGCTGGCGGGCCGTACTTGTCACGGTGTCACATCCTCTCTGCCGGCTGCGGCCCCAACTTCCCCCTCAGCTCGGCTGCCGCCGCCGCCCGGGGCCACCGCAGCGGCATGGGATAGAGCACGGCCGCCTCACCGCCTGGCCGCCGCCTCCGTCGCGCAGCCCGGCGCCTCGCCGCACGCTCATTTTAGATTAATTTCCCCCTCTCCGGTTTAAATTCCTCACCCGTGTGTTTCCCCCACTCCACTGCCTCTCCACACCCACCCCGGGTTGGCCGCCCCCCGCTCCCCTCAGCGCCTCTCTCAACGGCCCTCGCCGCGGAGCCCCCCGGAGCGGGTGAGTGCCGGGCACGGCCTTCCCCGGGCTCGCTCCTTTCTGGGGAGGGGGTGGGTGTTGGGGTGGGGGTAAGGGGTGGGCGGCGGGCTGGGGCAGCCCCCGGGTGCCCGGGGAGGCGGCGGGGCGGGCGGGGGGAGCGCGGCGGAGGCGGCGGGTGCCTGCGCTGGCTGCCAAGTGTTGGAAAGTTGGGGCATTCGCCTCGCAGCGCAGCCTGGCACCGGCCGGGGAGATACTTTCCCCCTCGGACTGTAAAAGAAAGGGGGGAGAATTAAAAAAATATAAAACCCGGCGTCGTTGCGAACTACAAACGCGTGTCACGCTGCCGATGACACACTTGATTGCAATTTTTATTTTTTTATTTTTTCCCCCCTGGTTGAGACCGCGGTTGAGGCTGTGGCAAAGGTTGACGTGAGGGGCAAGGGGCTCCTGAAAGCCACCCGGGTAGAGCAGCAGGCCAGACCCCTCTGGACCAGGCTCCAGCCACTGTCTTGGAAAACCAGGGAAACCCACCTTCTTATTTCCAGGTGCACCATCCTCCTGCCCACCCTGTCGTGCCTGGACGTTTCGGTATTACCTGGACATGACTTGGTGTGGCAGGAAAATGCGTGTGTCATAGGGTGAAGCCGTGGTCTGCAGTGGGCAGTTTTGGTGGCTTGGACTGATATTGGGAGCACTTAATGTAAAATGGTTATCTATTTCATTACTATTGTCTTTTTTTTTTTTCCCCCTCCTTAATGTATTTTTAGAAACGTGAATGTGGTGTATGTTCTTGTGTGTTGTACGTTCAGAGTAGCTAAAATAACAGATACATGTAAAACCCCATCAAGTACAGCAGTTTTTCCATACACAGGGCGTCTGAAGCCTTAGTACTTTGCTGGGTTTAGTTATTAATATTAATTGCTCAGTCTTTGTAATTCATATCATATGGAAACTAATTGCTGAATTGAAAGTTTACCAAACCTCACAGCGCTCCAAAATCATCTTTCTCAGGCATCTGAAAAATAAATCTACTGAACTTTTGTTAAGAGGAAAGGCCAGCATCATTCTGAGAATCCTCCACATGAAGTTTCCTTTTTTAAGCCAAGCACTCTTGTAAATAAGTAGTAAAGTATGGCTTTAGTCAGTGGCTACGTAAGTGTAGTCTTAAGTATGGTTAAGATCAGTAAATTTCTAGAGAAAATGAACTCTTTAACAAATCTTGCATGCATCTATCTGTAAAGAGGGGGAGGGAAACAAAAAAAAAAATCAGCCCAGAGATGGATACCAAATAGAAAATCAGTCCTTATCCCAAGGAGTAACTTGCCCACATAACCCAAAAACTTCCTAAATGTCTGTTATTTTGCCTTTATGGGGGGTCCTTGAGCTGTGGTCTCTTAAATCAATATGAAGTGGGCCTGCTTCTCATCTGGTACTAGTTTAGCACCAGTGTAACTTCCTTAACTTTAATGGAGTGGATTTGCATTAATGTGAAAAGTAATCAAGAAACCCATGTTTTCAGAACGGCCCCTGTAGTAGTGACGTGACAAGCTCTGATGCCTTCTCTCATCAGACCCAATTACGCCACCCTTACGCACGCTGAGTGGTGCTTTACTGCGCAAGTACTCCCTGCGATGCTTGTATGACTACTTGTGTACTACAGTACCAATCTGGGTGAGGTAGAGTGGCGCTTATTTTTTCGTAACTCTTTTTTTCCCTTCCCTTGAAATAAGAATATATTGGATAACTATTTTTCTTGGGTTGTGAAGAAAACTTCTGCGGATTAAACGTAAAGCTGCTCTGTTAAGTGACCGTACCAAAAAAAACCCTGTTTAAGACTTCTGTGCTACCAGTGAAACAGGCAGGTAAGTTTTTCTGTGTGTTTAGCTTTCCCTTGTTGCTATGGGAAGTAGGAAAAAGGTTGTTGAAAAATTCATTATCTTGTCCTGAAATTCCTCTGTGCCTGAGGGAATCCATACCTACATGTGGTGTTCAAGTTGGGGTTGTTTTTTTTTCTTCTTCTTCTCCTTCTCCAGAACTCCCCAAACATTCACATCTCATTGTTTTAAGTGTTTGCTATTGAAATCACTGGCAGTAGGATCAGGCCCTCAGTTGTTTTTCTTTAAAGCAGTTGATAATGGCTTGGATGTGATGTTGTAGAAAGATATTATCTGGTGTGTCCACAGCTCAGATCCACTGTCTTATTACAATCTCAGAAGAAAGCTCCGTACTAAGCAGCCTGTGAAGAAAATAGTCTAACAAAGCAGAACTGTCTTCTGCCTTTATGTTCATGTTTATAAATCTCTTGAAAGTTTGCTTGATACTCTTTCAGAACAAGACACAATTCTTTCATGTTTGTTTCATGTTTTCACTTCCTTGTATGACTGTGTTCATTGCTAAGCTTTTGTGTCACTGATTGAGATGTTATTGTAATTAACATTAATTATGCAAACTAGATTGTTTTTAGAGGCTCTCCAACTCTGTATTGATACTGTCAACTTGTTTGTTTGTTGAACAAAAATCCACACATTTCACCATTCTCAGAGGAAATAGATTAACTGGTCCCAAATTAATATATGCATGGGAAACCATGGCAAAATTAAGCTATTTTAGCTCAAACAGCACACTGAATCTTGATGGAGGTGATGAATACAGTACAGTTGGATCTGAACTATCAAGGCAGGGCAAATGGGGGGAGCAAGAAAGGGGACTAGGTACAGCCATTTGGGGAGGGTGTTTACACTGCAGAGTTCCACCACATTCTTTCCAGATAGACAGTACTAGATTAACTGGGCCAAATTCTGCAGTCCCTAATTGAGCAAAACTGTCACTGAAGTATACTGGAGCTCTCTGCTTGGTTGTGGACTGCTGAATGTGTTCAAGATGTGGAGAAAAATGGCAGAGTTTATTTCATTAATTATTTAGGACGTTTTGGATGTTAGACTTGGAGAATGTATCTTCCTCTAATTTGGTTTAGAAGGTGTTCCAGAGTTATTGTTTTTTTTAAATAAAAACTTATTAAAATATCTTTGAAATATACATTCACTTATAAAATATTCCCTATAGCAATGGTAACATTTTACATTTTTTTTATAACGTTAATTATAGTGACATTCACAAAAGTCTCCATGTCTGATTCTGAATCACCCCTTTGAAACACGTCTGAGCTGAGAAAGACTTTAGAATCTCCCCCTAGAAATCGTAATTGTTGGCAATATTTATGTGTTGTATTGTTGTGTACTCTCATGAAGAAAAAAAAATAGGGGTGGGGAGAAGAGTTTAAATGTAAATTTGTTGTCACTATATCAAATCTGAAAATATACACAGACTGGCAGATTATTCCCTGTCTTAAAAATTAAGTCTCTCTATTTTCCAATTTAAATAAGCAAAATTTGGTTTGCAGTTTGCTTTGGGTAATGAAAGAGAGGGTTTTTTGTTTCTACTTTTGGTGCAGTGGTCCTCTGGAAAGTTAGAAACAGCGCCCTGGGGCTCAGCGAAGTGGAGGGTGTATAATTATATGGGAAGGCTCCATAGCATCAGTGAATTAGCATTAGCAGCTGAGTGAGTTTGTTAAACTGTAGAGATGGTATTATGGAAATCAATAAAATGCTGATTTCTTTTTCTTGCAGATTCCACGTTAAAAGGAAAAGATGCTGTTTGTTTGTCTGCCTTTCATGTAGGCTTGCCAAACCATAGTTGATTTGGAAAGGCAGGTTTTTCAGTTCAGACAATAAGTAGTCAGATTTTTTTTTTAACTCTTAAATCTTTATTTATTAGATTGTCTTCCAGAAATCACACTAACGTCCTGGCCTGCAAGTGGCTTTAAGTGTGCCTGTCAGCAGAGGCAAAAGTGAAGGTCACTTATTTTTCTTAGGACATTCTGGTGTGGCATTGTTTGTTGTAGCCCAAATGGTGTATGTTCCTCACATTCCTGTTTCTGCTTTAAATTAAATTATCTCAAGTGTTTGGAGGGTTCTGATGAGATGTACTGAAATCCACGGTAAAAATAAAAGAGAAATAGTGACCTTAAATGTTTTCAGAGATGTGAGTCAGGAGGACTGATATTAATCACTGTAAGATCTGTATTATGCATTGGCCTTTTTCTTTGTCTCAAAGCTTCTCCCGCTTTTATACCAGAAAGACAAGTAACCAGATCATTCATCACATTAAGCGCTTACAGAGAAATGACAGATCAACAGCCTTATGTTGAGCGCTGTGTAACATGTATGATGCATTAAGTTATGATGATCTATATAAAACATTTTAATTGGGAGGAACAGTAAATGGGCACGGCTGTCTTCTAATCCAAGGACTTTATGGGTTTTTTCTTTTTTCCTGATTGAAATTAAACTTAAGTTCATAATCAAATGATTTTATTTTAAAATACCTGTATGCTATGACCCTTGATAAAATACTCTGAAACATTTTATTCAAGCTGATACACTGAGGTCTTTGGGGGAACCTGGGAAACCTGGCTGCCTTCGTGGTGGACAGCATAATTGATGCTAATCTGGTGGACGTCATGGAACTAGGAAGGTCCATCTCAGCAGCTTCTTCAGGGACGCTGCAGCGCGCATCTCTTTTGTGACATGTGAGCAGCGTACGTACAAAGTTCAGATATCATGAGGCGTGCGGAGCATGTTCTTGTATGAATAGGAACAGTTCAAAATGCTGGATTTATGATGCAGGCAACAGTAAAGGTCAGCAACTTGGAAAATTAATAATACGGTTCGTGTTGACATTTCAGAGGGAATTCTGATGGGGGCGTGGTTCCAGCGAATATAAACTTGCTGGTCCGGCTGCCCAGATAAAATAGGCAGCCTTCCTCTTATCTCTTTGGTAACCCAAACCTTTTTACTGGGAAACTGGCAACATTATGTTTATATTCTCCCTATGCTTTATTGTTTCTGCTAATCTCTAATTAAATAGAGCCAGTGAGGGCCAGCATGGTGCTTTTACTGCTCAACTACAGCTTAGAAATGACACTCTGCTTTCTAATGATTATGAGCAGGTGAAGTCACAGGAAGGGTGGGGGAGTTGGAGTAACATAGTATCCTGATTCTCTAAAATATTTGCCTGTAGTTGTAGTGATACACAGTACTTCCTATCTCTGGCATTGCCACAGGTGTCCAGTTAAGGACAGTTTAAGAACACAGAAATGAAAAAAACAGGGATGAAGAGATCTCTGCTGAACCTGAACAAAACCTTTTTAGCTCCTACCATGTGAAACAGGAAGGTCCCAAGGAATAACGAGGATAAAGTCTTTCATAACTGCAAAATTACAGTAGCAATGGTGACTCTGAAAAAGTAGCTTCTAGATAGGGAAGGAATTGTAGTCACTGCTGTCTTTTCATGAGCTGTTACTAATGTGGTTAAAACATTAGTTCAGAGCACAAGTGTGTTGAGAGCTTGGATTCTTCCTCTTTAAAATTTAAAAGTCTATATCCATATATGTGCTGTGGGGCAAAATAAAATACTGCTTGTTTGATTATACAAATTCAACATTCTCATTAAAAAAAGAAACACACCCTGTTTTTTGTTGAAATGAAGTCAGATATTCCTGTGGATGCCTTTTTCACTTTTGGTTGTCTTTTTTTTTGTTTGTTTGTTTCCTTTCTTCTAAGTATCTTTTAATTGTCTGCTTTCCTTCTTTCTGTCTTACTGAATTCCTTTTCTGTCATTGTTTTTGATTCCCTCCCCTTCTTTCCAGCCATTTTTTTTCCCATTTGTTGTTGTTCTTTCTAGTCTTAATCAACTACCAGTCTTGCAGCTTGCTTATAGAATCACATTAACAGCTCTGAATAACACTGCTGTACGTGGGGTACAAATAAATAGCAACGGATCCTTCTTTAAAAAGCTTACAGTGGGAATGTGAAATCTGGGGGACTGGCATCCAGCTGCTGTTTTTTGTGGCCCACACTTCTTGGTTTTGGTATGGAGAGCGGTTGTGCTGCTGCCATGCAGTGCTAAGGCGCATGTTGAGGTATGGGATGCCGGTAATATTTAGTATCCTCTGCCCTTGGCAAGGAAAAGGTTCACCACCGCTGACCCATAGTCCAAAAGGAAAACGTGAAGGGAGATCCTGACGTGAGTTGGTGCAGTCATCCAGAAGCAGTCAGGACCACAGCCAGGAATAATACCCAGGTGTCATCAGCCTCAGACATGTGCCCTGTGCTGTAGCAAAGCAGGTTTTTTTGCTTGTTCTGTGCTTTGTGGAGCTCAGTTCTATTTTTTTTTTTTTTTTTTTTATTATTCTGCTTCTATTTATTTGGCTGTCTTTTCTGTTTTAGTCTTTTCTTATCTTTAATATGGCATGGCTACTAGTGACCTCAGACTGCATCGCAGGGATGTTATTAAGACTTAGTGGGTTTTCCCTCATCCTGTGTTGGAATATTTGGCTGTTGCCAAAGAAATTGAGGTCAGAATCAGGGCGTCTTGAGTACCATGCACCAAGAAGTATGTGTGTATGTGTTGAAGGTACCAAAGTACTCTTTAAAAAAAAAACCAAACAGGATTTGTGAAGTTAAAAAAGCTAATATTTGGTTTGTGATGGAATGTGAGAACTAAGGTATAAAATGAGATAGGTTTTCTGTGGTGATGTCAAGGTAAAAGGTGCAGCCTTTTTAAGAGAACCTTTAAACTATTAAACCTGTCTAAAGGAACACACTGATCCTTTGCTGAACCTGCTACGTTGAAGGTTTTGGAAGGTAAGGGGCCCTCCTTCCTGTGAGAGGGAATGTATCTGATAGTAAAGTTTCTAAACAGAGCTGAAGTCTGGTGATGGTAGGAGCCAGATACGCAATGGGAAGATGCCCAGGAACAGGGCATCCTTCCAGCATTCAGCCAATGCAAGGAGGCTGTTTTAACTGCCCTTTGATTTGGAGTGTTTTTAATTTCTTCCCTGTTTTCAGATATTTCAGTGCAAAGTCTAGGGAAAGGCAGTTTCTGTCTTTTCAGATTGGCAGATTTTTGTGGCATTCCTACCTTGGAAAGCCCAAAAGAGAAAAAGAAAATTAGAAAAGAAATCTCAGGTATAGTCTTCTCCTCCCCTGCCCCTGCCGTATTCAAAATGAGGTGGTCTTCCCTTGTTCAGAATAAAAGCTGTGATAATCCGTTTCCTTTGCTGTGATAATCCATTGCCCGAATGTCCTGGTAGCATAATTTGATTGTGGTGCTTGGACAGCTATCATAGCACTCTTATAAAACAACAGTGTTTGAAATGTTGTAATACAAGAAATTCAGAGTTAAAGTGCTTACAGCAGTGACTAATTGCATGCTAGTGAGTATTACTGTATCTTCCTGATCTATGTCCCTCATTGGCCAAGACAGACTTGCAGATGAGTTCTTAACATATTATTTAACAAGATGGTGGTGCTCTGTGTTTAAATTGCTTGTTGTTGTGTTTTTTTTTTTTATTCTCCCTCCCCAATGTGGGGTTCAAATCTCCTTATTAGTTTTATGGGAAAACCACAGATCCAGATTCCTTCTGGAGCTGTTGCAGCATGAGTGAGCAAATGGTATAGGGTTTCTTTCAAGAGCTACAAAAGTAGCCTGTGCTCCTTACCCAAGAAAAGTTAAGAATCCTTGTTATCTCTGGGGCTTTTCTGTGGTTTTTGTTTTATTTTTTCTTTTTCCTTTCTCTTTCTTCCCCACTTGAACCCTGATCCTGAAGGAGCTGGAGCAATTACCCAGCCTATCTTACATCTTTCCATTCAGAAGAGGGTGGGGTGAGAAAGAAGGTCTGCATTGGTCTGCAGAGGTTCCCTCCAGCCCCTTCGCCACCCCCAAGTCACACTTCTTTAACCTGAAAAACAGGGGAGGAAAAATTCCTGCTTGAACAATTTTTCCTGGCTTTAATGAGAGATTAAGGAAAAATCCTTCTTTTACAAAGAGAGGAAGTAGCATAGGTGAATGCATCTAGCACCCTTTAGGAAAGGGTCACCACCATGGGAGTACTGCTAAGAAAGTTTGCCAAATCCTCCCAGACCCTGCAGCAGGCTGTTGTGAAAGGCTCCTATGAAATAAAGAAGCTATATAGCTAGTGTGTGCATGTGTATTTCTGAAGGTTCTGCTGGATTTCTGCCATGCCACAAAACTGATTAGAATAATTTATAATAAAAAGTGTGGCATGGATTTCAGAAATGGATAATGTGATGGGGGAAGGAGGGAAGTGGGTGGCAGGAAAGGCAAATCTGAAGGTTTTCCTGGTCAGGGGATGTACCCCAAAGTGTAGATTTTCTACCACTGTCTGCAGGAAGAAGCTACTACCCTTGCTTTTGTTGTCAGAGATGACTGCTCTATGCTTGTCTTAATATACATGTTGCATGCTTATGCATTGCTGTTTGTTTATTTATTTGCCGTAGGACTCGGGATGTTCCAGGTACTTTCCAGGTGCTTATGGATAATCTCTGCTCCAAGGACTGCACAAATCTGTGAGAGGCCAGAGGAAAGTAAATAGGTGGGAATCTACAGGTTAGTACTGAGAAACAGAATGAGATTCACAGGACGCAGGGCCCTTGAGAGGAGTGCGAGGGTGTGGCAAAGGTGCTGTGCAGGTGAGGTGGGGAGGAGGAGATGTGCAGTGGCCTCCATGAAAGAAATGGGCACCATGCAGGCAAGTGCTGTGACTGCTGAGCCTGCTGTCTATTCTGCATTTATCAGCCATCTAGGCCTAGTAAATGTGTGCGTTTTGGTCCCTGGCGTGTCTGGAAAGAAAAGAGATCCTTTGCTTTGCTTCTGAATTACAAGTCAGTCCTTGGTCAGTTTGGAGCTCCCGACACCTGATCCATCTCTTGTGTGCTTCCCCCTGTACTTGTGATTGCGTGATGTGACGGCTGAGTAAGTGGAGTTATTCTGTCATGTTCTGTGCAGAGAAATGCTGTGAAAATGAGAAAGCAGGGGAATGAGGCACGTGAGGTGTGTGTGTGCAACATGAGGCTTGACAAGGCCAGTGAAAAGTAGCATTGGGGTTTTGCACATGCATTCCTTGGGGTACAAAGTGTCATCGTCTTCAATTCAATTTTTGCTGCGATTAAGGCCCCTGAGCATGTCTGTAACACAAAACGGAAAACAAAAAATGTTTGCTCTTCAGCTGTCGTTCTAGCATTGCTTATGTGTGTATGAATCATTCCTCCTCCATCTGGAAGGATGAGATGCAGAGCTCTTTTCTAAGGAGGTACCTAACTTACATCCTCATAGCAGCCAGCAATTGGCATGACAAAAGGGTTACAGCTAGTGGCTGGCACTTTTCCCGTCCATCTTGCCACTGGAAACATAATGCTTTTGCAATGTGCTTGTTCTTCAGGCACCAGTGTGCAGAGCTAGTCCTCAGGACACGCAAACAGAGCAGTTGCATGTTGTTCGCTTTTGTTTGTGGTGCCTCCTCAGTGGCCGAAGAACTGGGAAGTGGGAGTAACAGTGATGAACTGGTTTTCTTTATTAGAGTGTGACATGGAGTGGATGGGAACAGTGGGTTACTCGTGGAACATCCCCAGATGTGGGAACATGAGCAGCAAGGCATCTGGCACTGCCAGTGTAAGTAACATCACGTGTGAGCGAAGACCTTGTTTTGCTTCTAACCTTGTATGCTTTGCATAGGACAAGGCAAAATTTAGTAGTATTCAGCACATGAGGGGAAAAAAAAATGATTAAAAAAAAATCTCATACTTTGTTCATGTAAACTGACCACTGTCCTTCACTTGATTTGAAAGAAGACCAAGGCACTGACTCAATTAACTTAGTCTCAAGTGTTCCTGTGATGTCAAGAAAGAATTCTATTGCCCATCTTTTTGTAGAGGGGTGTTTAATGTGGTGTCAAGAAAGGTCAGTAGAAAGAAGGTCCCCTTAATCTCAGTACTGTGCTTTAACAAATCTATTGTTGTCTTTCTCTGTTGCTGAGCATAACTGGAAATGTCCCCATCTTACAGCAGTGACCAGCTCAATATACAGTTCAAACCTTTCTACATGGAGAACTGGATGTTCTTCTGCTGAAGCTCCTTGAGGCAATCTTGAAACTCACTCAATGCATGCCCATGGGATTGGACATGTCTTCGCTGCTTCCTTTTGAAGAATGGTTGGAAATGAGGTAGAGTCGAGTCCAGGATACACTGTCTGCCCTCAGGGCCTTTGGTGCATTTAATGAGCTGGTGTTTGGACCAGTTGTTCTCAGAGCTGGGACCAGTGTCTCCTTCTCCCTGGGGAGTACCTGTGCAAACAGGAAGAGCTTCTCTGCTCCTCTTCCCTGCTCTGCATTTTAACCTGTGTCTGCTCTGTAAAGCAGGCTCATTTCTGCTGCAGGAGCTGAGAGTCATCACTCTGTCTCGCACAGGATAGTCTGGAGGTTTAGGGCACTGCTCGGCCAACTTAGGTTGGGGTGGGAATGGCAGGGAGGAAATCCTCTGTCTGCTTCACCTGAGAGAGCTAAGTCCTGCTCTGCTGCATGGAGGATACAGACTTGTGGCCACCGCTGCTAGTACCTTGTAGACGAAGTGAGGAACTTTGGCTTTTTGAAGGGCAGGTTCCTGTCTTGGTGCGTGGGTGGAGGAACGTCATTTCTGCTTCTTTGTGATGGGTAGGTTTAAGATGCAGCCCTGTTCTTGATGGCTTTTATAGCTGACTCTAGATAGTGGCATGCTGAGCTCAGGGATGTGAAGTACTGGCCTGTTCCGTAGCATACTTTGGGTTTGGAGGAAAGGGAGATGGCTGATGGGGTCTGTAGGCTCTCTGCATCAGAGTTCCTGCTCTGAGGTGGGAACAGCTGTGCCCCTTTCCTTCAGAGCTGCTGTGAGAGCAGGCAGGGACTGTGAAGCCCTCCTGCGCCGCTGAAGCTGAATGCTGCATGAGAGAGACTGTGTCTGTCTGCTCCCTCCCAAAGTGCTTTCAGGAGGATGCTTTGGAGCTGGGATGTGAAACGGTGCCGCCGTAGAAAGCCCCTCTGCCCTGGAGAGTGAAATACTCCTGCACGTTAGGGCTCAGTGCTGGACTTTGTATCTGGGCAGAGCTTTTCTTTTAATGTGGCTCAAGTTTCTGCTTGTATCTTTCCTCTGATACATAATAGCCTAGGGAAGACCCTTCAGGCAGGGATGCTTTGTTACTTTCTTTAGCTTCATGATTGCTGTTTATACTGTAGTGTAATAAACACAATTAGCATTTCTGGCTTATTTCAGAGTGTGTGCTTGTGTGTGAAAAAGATTTGGATACATTAACTCTGCCATCTTTCTTACCTGTGCCTGAGGTATTATCTGCTTATGATCTTTCTTGATACACAACAGCTATGGAAAGGAAATAACACTCCCCATGCTCTTGGAAACATTTCAGTAGCTTGACTTCAGTAAGCAGTACAGTGGTGGTAGGGATGAGGGGTGATACGTACAGTGTCTTGCTTTGAAAACTGACTTATGGATCCTGCAGAGCACGGTCAGCAGGCGGAGGTTGTTCCCATTGCCTGCTTCACCTGCATTGTCCGGTTGTGACATGGTCCATGTATATAAATTCATCTCTACTTTTCTTTGTGTGACAGGTCACAAAGTCTGGGGACCCCTGAGGCAGAAGAATGTGTTGATGTGTGTGTTTGTGTAGGCTCAGCAGGTGTATTTGCTCCTGTAACGTGTTCAATATCTTCCATCTCCAGTCAGCTGCGGGTATTTCCACTTGCTGAGAGGCTGAAGACCAGGTTCTTATGGCCTAAATTCCACATAAAGCTCTATGCTTGAAGGCCAGGAGTCAGCTGGAAGGAAGTAAAAGATACAGGGACTTAGGTGCAATTTAGGGCATGTGAATCTGGCTCCTCCTCTCCTGCGATACCAGTGTGCCATAAGTATCTAATGTAGGAAGCTAGTAGTGAACAGGCCAGGCCAATGACCATGTTTTCATTTCCCAAAGTGTTTCTGGACATACCGAACTGGACTCCCTACCTCTAACCTAGGTCCAATTTGAATTCTCAAGCCAATTCCGTATCAGTGTTAGGCAGAGCAAAGACCCTGATCCAAGCAGTGCTGCTTATTCCTGGAAAGGCCCTGATATCTCACAGCATTTACCATCTCCATGTAACTGGGGGGTGGGGGAGAGTCCTGGAGACTATGCAGGTGCATATATTGTTTTCTGAGTGTGGGGTTTTTTGTTGTTGTTTCTGTGGGTTTTTATTTTTCCCTCTTCTGAAGTTTGAAAGCTTGCATTGCACCCGTGGCCTAGAAGGACTAGGCAATTCTCTGTTACCCGTCAGCACCAGATGGATCTGCTGTTGAATGAGGAGATGCTTGGGCTCTCGGACGAGGGGCACTGAGAGTGCTTTGCAGCATTCCCAGTGCACTCAGCTGTGGGGGAACAGAGCCCACCCAGGCTTGCTTGTGTCTATAGAGTGTGATCTCTCACTATGTTGGCCCTGGTAATCTCTGACTATCAATCATCCTCTTCTCGTTTTTTGACTTAATAATAATGAGAGATACATCAGCTTGAGTAATTTCTGTTTGAAGGTATTAAGCTCTATGAATACTGAAGAATATCGTATCCTAAGCTTTTGAGCAGTTCTGACTGTAATGCAGTGCTGTGCTTGGAATGATTTGTTTCAACTATAAGGCCAGTTTAAATAGAGCTATTTAAGTATATGTTGCTGTTCCTCATGCATCAAAAAGTGAAGTTCAGTGAGTAAGGAGTTATCATGGGGCACCACAATGAGATAAGAGCTCATCATAGCTTTGCAATAAATGGCAATGTCATTAAAGGAAAAAAGACTTTTTGTCTATAAGCTTAATTGGAAAAGCCAGAAATCTTGAGTGGAGATTTTTAGCATGCTGGCCAACTGGAATATATTGTAAGAAGAGCAAATTTCTGTGTGCGGAGGATGTCCAAGATTTTGATTGCTGTGTAAGCCACATGGCTGTGGGATATTTTCCTATGTGTGCCTTTTATGTAGATAAGTGACAGTATCTGATTTCTGGTCCTGGCGGGGAAGTGTAGTGCCTTATTATTGAACAGCTTTCCAAGATGCAGCAGTTGTCATTAAAACTCAGCAGTGGACAATGGAGCTGTATTTGGCAGGTGTGGATTTTTTTTTTTTTTAACTTTTAATGACAATGACTTGCAGTTATGTCATGCTGTAGTTTTAAACTGGACAAGGCAGTTTGACTCGTTTATGCATTCATTCAGGTCTTTAATGTGCACGCAGAAGCAGTTAGTTTCTGGGATTGCTGATTGTATGGATTGGAGGTGGGGATGACCAACCCTGGTGTACAGGGGTATTAGACACTTGCTCTTTTTACTGAGTTTTGTAACAAAGCCACCGTGCTTGAATTTTCCTGTCTGCAGAATATGGGTCCATCCTGCAGTTTATAAGGAATTTTAAGAGGAATGATTTGCAAGATCCATGCCACTTTTCTTCCCTTTGCGGTGCTTACTTTAACTTACTGCTTTTAGTAAGTAGAATCATTGTACCGCTGTGGTCTCGGTGATAGTTAGCAGGACACCGCGATCTGCCCATCTGCAGCAGCTCTGCTGGAAAGGTCTAATCTGTAGGAGCTCTTGTTTGCTCTTAAGGATGAAATGCAATTGAGCATCTGGTGAAGTCTGCTCTATGGTAGGAATCAACTATAAATATATACCTGGGGATTTTTTTAATCATTAGGCTTAAATTGATTATTTCCTACCAGTTGTAGGACTCCTAAAAACTGCTTTTTCTCCTTCCATAAGAAAAATATCAGTTTGGTGGGCAAATGCTATGGGTAAGATGTGGCAACAATAATGCATGAGGAGCGGTGTGAGGAAGGAGACAGCTTCCTGCTCTGCATTGTTTCTGATATTTTTTTTCATTCCTAATTACATGGAGTTGGAAGAATGAGCTGGTAGGATATGAATGTTGCCATCCCATAATAAGAGTTGTGGTGATGGGTGCCACGCAAGCATCAAGGGACTGGGATGTGTTTCGAGGACAGACCAGGAATAATTCAGGCCTACACACGGCTTTCTCAGGTAGAAGGTAAGCTAAGGGAATGGCTACAAAGCTAGTGCCCAAAGCTGGAATTGTACTCCCTGTTCCAGTTAAACCAATACATAAACCAGTTCACTTGATGTTCCCATTAATTTGGACTGCTTACCTTTCCAGTTTTTCCAGCTTGTGATTTGAGCAGAATGAGCCAGTAAGGAAAATGACGGTCTGGAACTGGCTTGACTTGTCTCTGTCTCTCCCCAGAACATCAGTTTCTTTTCTATCACCAAAACAGGGACTGGCTCCACTGCTATTGTTCAGGACACCTGAGACTCCACAGCAAAATGATGTGCCACTGCCCAGAAAAGGAAAACTTGCAATCCTTTGCCAGCTCCTTCTGTGCCTCTCTACCTACTAAGGCTTTTCTCCACTGTACAAATGGTGTAGCAGCTGCGGCTCGAAAATCACTGGGGCTTTCCTTTCACCCTGGGGTATTTAACTGTATCCAGCACTGGCACCTTTACAAGCACAGGCAGCAGAAGCTGTGTGTGGGACTAGTGACACGTCTGTGCTGAGCAGGCTGCTTCTGACAGCCATGCACTGCCTGCGTCTCCTTCCAACATGCCCACAGCACATGAAGTGGCCTGGCCCATGGCTGATCTTCTGACTTGAGGCCTTTCAGGTCTGCGATGACCTTGAGCCTCTTGTCCCTGAAGATACTAGTGAGTAACATGAACCACACACATGGGTTACATCTCTGGGATGGGTTGGATTGGATTTTCCCACTTTTTTTTTTTGTGTGTGTGTGTGTAAGAGGGGGCATGGTAGGGAGAAGGAGACTGGGTACTCAGTACAACATTTAATTTTATTGTGTAACTTCAGCACAGCATGCTCATGACGTGTGTTTCTGACTTAAAGAAGAACCACTGAAGGTGCAAAGCCCCTTCGTGTCCTCCCTGTTCCAGGAAGTCCTGACAGGCTTCTGGCTAAACAGTGAACAAGGCCACAGAGTCCCTTTGGTGTTCTGATGCCTGTGGAAAGAGAAGTTGGCAGTGAGAGTCGTTTTCTGGCTTGTGTTGCTGACTGTGACAAAAAAAAAAAAAAAGTCAGCTTTCTTGGGCTGGAACGACCCTGAGGCTGTGTGTAGGCTGGAGAATGCAGCCAGTGGTCTTTCCCTCATGCCTTGGTTCTTTTGAAAGAGATTTATTTGGTATCAAAGTAGACACTAACCTTCCATGGGATCTCCTGGCTGAATTCAGAGGTCTGTAGCTGAGATCTGAGGCCTGCCTTCTCCTCAGGTTCACTTCACTGTCAATTTTTATATAGCTCTGCATGCAGCACTAGCACAGACTTTGATGAACTGTATTCTCACCCGTCATTAAGGGCTCCATGCTTTTGTATGCTGACTGTGTATCAGTGGATGCAGCTGGTATGCTCACCTACCAAAAGTGTTTCGTTTCCCTGATATTGCTAGAAGCCATTCTCAAGCACGTTCTGCCAGAGGAAGTAAAAGGAAGCCTGTGAGTCTCAAAAACTTGGCATCTCCAAGAAGACCAAGTAGAGAAATTGCATTTCTGGCAGCACCAAGGCCCTATGACACCAAAGATCACAGCAGTGATCCATGTCTCTTGAGACTTGGAGATCAGGGGCTGGATTTCTCTTCTTTTACTGAAGGTTGCCAACCTCTGACCAAAAGAAAGAGGAGGAAAAAAAAAAAAAAGGAAAGAAAGACACGAGCTGGTTTCATTGGAAAAAGGATATGCTGAAAACCTGTAACTCAATTGTCTTGAGCTTATGATCAAAACTCTTACAGTAATTGGCTGTGATCTACTATAATGTTCACACATTGTGCTGGGGTGGGTTCTTTCTTTGCTGGTGGCTTGCCTTTTAGTCTTGTGGGTGCACAAAGAGGAGGGAATAGCGTGTCAAGTGGCAGGAAACAATCTCCTACACGTGCATCTAAGGGACTGACGTTCAATGACTGGAGTTGGGAAAAAACTGCATTTTAGACCAGGAAAAAATAAACTGAGTATATGAAGCCACTGGAGTTGTTTAGTGTGCGGAACAGGGCCTGGCAGAGGAGATGCTGGCTGCAGCATTGCATGTCTTTCTGACCTGAGTGATGTTGTGTCGGGGAATTGGAGAGGTTGAAATCCTCTGTGTTGCTTCTGAATCTGACATATGTGATAATTGAGATTTACCGTAGGCTCCAGTGGGAGAAATGGAGAGGACTGCAAACTCCAAGAAGGTCGTTTGAATGCTGTGTGTACTTGCGTGAGGAGTACCGCCTGGGAAAGGTGTGTTCCTCCTCTTTAGAAGGACCTAGAAATCAGCTGAGACCACTTGCTCTAGCATTGCATAGTAGTGTAAAAACCAGTTATGGGATTATTTTTGAATAGTTAACAAATTGGAGAGTAGTGATAGAAGTGATTATAGCTGTGATTAACTGTGCTGCTTTTGATTTTGTGGCTGAATCAAAAATGTGGGTTGGTTTGAACTGAAAGATGAAAAATTCCTTTTGCTAACATGAAAAATTAAGATTTTGAGTAATCCTAAAACCAAGTATTTTGGATTGTCTAAACTCCTTTAGGTTAAAGAGTAAGTAAGTGAAAAGTTTTCTAGTTTTAGAGAAACAGGAATCTTAAGGGCTGTTCATTGAATTCAAATGGATTTCAGTCCTCCTGAATCCACATTTTGCAGAACATAACATGGGACAGGCTCACCTGCAGAGGGAAAGGGAGCTGTAGGCCCGCCAGCTGCTTGCTACACTAGCAGCTAGAATCTCTCCTGTATCACGGGGGTGTAATCACAACTCTTCAGCTCCCATATTCAGACCAGCGCTGTGCCTTGAAATAGTTCTCCAGCGCAAAAAACTGCCCAGCATCTATAACAGACAGATAAAACTGAAAGTCAGTCACAGTGAGAAACAGAGCTGTTTTGTTGTTTTTTTTTCTAAAGAGCAGGGTGCATGTGGAAGGCAAGTGAAAATGATTCCCTAATGAAAAAGCAGTAAAAGAGCTGAAGAGCACAGTTAAACAAAGGTCAAACGGTGTAACCTGAATGCAGACAGAGGCTAAACCGATTTGCAGTACATACAGAGAGTGCAGTATAAAATGACGGTGGCCAGCCCAAGGAATATTACGATGCATAGATAATGCATATATATGTAGATAATATATGCAATCATACATTCTGAAAGCCAGTCATCAGAACAAATTGCAAAGCACAGAACGCGCACAGGAGTTCAAAAAGACGTAGCTGGAGACCGTAATACCAAGATCACCACAGAAACAGCGTTCCTTGGGGGTCACTTTGTTTAAAGCAGCCCTTTAAAACTCTAGAATGCATTGGCAAGCAAATCCACTAAAAGTGAATTTCCACATAGGTGCTGGAGCTAGGTACAATGAAATTTCAAGCACATGAATGCAGAAAGGATTGGTGGCAGCCTCATAAAAGCAAAAAAATAAGCCCCCTCAGATTCACCTGCTGGGTACAAGATCAGCCCATGTGGCAACGCCACAGTAAAGGTCTATACTATTCAGTAGTGCTTTGCTGTGGAACAGAAAGTCTTATGAGCCTGATGGAAACACTCTGCAAATGTAGTTTTACAAACGTACGTGGTGAGCAGCATTTTTAAAGAATACAAGAGGCATTTCAAGGAAGAGTGGATTAAGGAAGTTGTGTGAGATGCTGATACAGGTCCTTGCATCCCAACAGTGTATATGATCCATGCTGTGTCCCCCTTGTCCCTGAGACATGAAGCAAAAGGTGAAAGTGTTAAAAATAAGTGTTGCTGATTCAATGTAGTTATCAACCAAGTTATTAGCGTATGGTTCTGGTTTAAAGAAATAAATGCTATTTTGAACTGTTGTCTGTATACAGAAGATTTAAATGAGGCCACCTTGAGAACTCTTTACCCCAGTGTGGTTACATGAGGAAGGTACAGAGATGAGAAGACTTCCAAAAGAGGAAATCATGTCTAGACTTCAAAATGCCAGTTCTCAGTTTTGTTTTAGGTGATGATATCCTGTCTGGTATCTTTAAGCCTGTATGGAGGAGAAATAATTCACTGAGAGAAGGAAACAGTCAGTAACATAAGGAGATGCCATGTATCATTTCAGAGTAAAAGTTCCCAAACTTTCATATTGAAAATTGCCACCAGCCCTCAAAATTTGTCACAGACAAGAAAGGCAACGTGTATTTTATTGTCTGATAGTGTACCAATTTAATACCACTGGCCAGGAGTGATGGAAAGTGTTCTTGTGAAGGTGGTCTGCAAGATCTTGATTAACTTGCATGCTGTAGTCAATGTGCTGCCTTCTTTTATGTTAAAGGTTAAATATTTTTACTTCTTTCATGTTTTAGTTGTCTTGAGGGTTGGGATGGATGTGCTGGTTCCCAGCTTTTTTTGATAGGTGACTTGATAAACGTAAATATAGAACATTGGACCTAAGGAGTTAAGTTCACTGTTCCCGGTAGTTCAAATTAAGTTCCCCCACTTTTGCATATTTCTATGTGCGCTGTGCCCCTGATGTTGAGGGGGGGGATCTCAAACTCAGTAGTTCCCTAAACGAGGAGGAAAACAATTATTTATGTTGTTTGTGGTTAACCTACAGAGCAGTATTAATGGTCCGTAAAACCTCTTCAGATAGCTGGCTCAATAGAAACTTTTGAGAAACTATTTAAACTTGAAAGAGAAGCTCCCTGAGAAGATGGGATAAGACAGAGTTAAGATCATCAGGAGAGTGAGTTGGTGTGCATATGAAGATCCTCTTGTGATGCATTCATGGGAAGCAAGAAGGCAGAGGAGTGTGTATTTAGGTGCTGAGGGGAAGAAGCCATTAAGTGGAACCAAAAATCTTCAGCACGGTTACTTCTTTCACTCAGATGACAGTGGCGGTCCATGCTTGGATGCGAATACTGGAAACTTCACTTGGAAGCTTCACTTGAGGTGCAAATAATTGCATTTTGTATTCCTCAAATTCAAATATGCTGGAGTGTTGTTCCAGGCAGAAATGGAAGTAACACTTAAAACTTCAAATGCGTTCTTACAGCCATCGATATAATTATATATGTAATGTATAAAAGCTGTGTTTGAAAACAGGACTTGATGCTGTCATATATCTTCTGTCCCTTCCCATCTGCACACACTCACTCACAAATAAAGTCTGCCCCTTTACAGGAAATAATGTAAGTGAACAAATGCTACAAAAAAAGGTAGACGTGGTTGGATTTCTTCCCCTCCCCCCCGCCCCCCGCACTGTTAATATGTTTTAGCATAACTTCAGGTACCAAATTTTAATTAAGTAATTTTACTTAACAGTGACCTGGGGCTTTCGTAGTCTTAGAAGAGGAAGGCAGTGCGGTTACTCTGAAAACTTAAATAGTCCTAGTAAAACTTAGCTATTTCTTCCATGCTGTCAAGTATTCAAGTTTTCACCTCAGTCTTTTATTGATGGACAGGCATTGGTTTTTTTAAATGATTGAGTTGTGTAAGCTTCTCTGTAGGGATTTTAGGGGTATCCCAAGCTTGCTTTTACTTCATCATGTTTTCATGATTATTTTCATCCGTACTGTGATAGTTCTTGCAAGAAAGCTCTCAGTGTTTCCCTTTCCCTCCTTTGCAGTTTCTCATAGAAGATGGAGTGTCGCATTTTCTGTCATTTTTACTTCTGGTATCGCAGTGGAAAATAAAAGCAAGTCGCTTTTCCCCCACATTTGTGTGTGCCCACAAAAGACACACACGCACACTCTTTCTCTCCCACATGTGCGTATGCATGCGAACGCACACAAGGAGTTTGTTCTTGCTTGTGCACAGCCAAAAGAGGCCGGACACTGCTGTCTTCAGCTCAGTGGAAATTGGCACCATCCCATCTCCAGTAAACAACAGCCTGACGTCAGCTCACGCAGCGGTGATAGCAGTATAACTTGAGAGATTTTTTCAACTGGCCAAGCTGTTGAAAGGCTATCGCTGGGGTTGATAATCTTTGGCTGCACTTGAGAGGAATTGCTGCAAAGGTGGGGGGAGGAATGGTTAGTTAATGACAGAAATAATAGAGCAATTCCTGATAACTTCATATGGGGTGGAGAGGTGATTTTTAAGTCTTACACCGAAGGGTATTTTGATTCCCACCTCATCGGCTGCAGTCATTCTGTCCAGTGTTATTCCAGGTTCTGAAATCCTGGCTGCTCTGTAGAATTCACATTCGTTCCGTGTTGGAAGTCGGAGAACAATTAAAGTGCTGTATAACAGTCAATCAAGCAGATGATGAAATTTGACTTTTCTATTGTGTTGAATTAAGCACTTTCATTATGATTTTAATTCCTGATGTTTGCTTTATTCAGTTGTAGATATAGTTCAAAGAACCGAGCCTGGCAATGCTAAGCTTTTCACTGGTTTCTGTATATTTGATTTCTATTACCGGGATATAAGCATGTAAGTTGTTGAGGCCCCAAATTGCAACCACAACACCCAGAAAAGGCTTACTTGAAGGATACTTGGTTATTCATCATTATCAAATTAGGCCGGAATAAAGGCCCTGTTTTGTGGTGCTGGTTTCAGATAAGGCCTTTAGAAAAGTAGCTGTTTTCCTGCGGTGCTACAAATGTCTTGACTGCAAAGTTAGCGAAGCCTCCGTTGCGTTTCTGAAACAGAGCCACTGTGACTTAAATTTAATAACAGATGGTTCTCCTCATAACCCGACAGTTGAAAGAGGCTTTACTATTGTTCAGTACTACCACTGAAAACACATTTCCATTATGAACTTACAGTACTCTTATGCCAAAACCAACAGTTAAAAATTAATGGTTTGCTCTGGTAACAGGACAAAACAAACATGAAAATCATTGTGTTGTGTGACAGAAAATCGGAATATTAAAGTGAAAAAAGTTGATAAGCCTACCAGAACAACTGTTTGATGGGCTATTCTTGATTCAGTTACACTTCCAAGAAAATATTTCAAGGATATAAAAAACAGTGTATGGACTTCTGCTTTGTTTCTTGTACTGCTGCAAAGACAGCAAAAAGTTTCGTATTCCATCTAGGTCCTGTCGTGAGGGATTTACAGACTTTTGTGAAATCCTGGAAGGGAATGTGAGTAACTGCCAATGTTAACATTTTCTAATGTACAAATTTTTACATCTGCTTTTAGGGTATATTCAGACTAGGTTAATCATAAAATCTGCCTTAGTAGGGAGGGACAAGAATGCGAGAGGGAAAGAAAAATTGGACTTTTTCTAGGATGGTGTCAATCCTGTTAGTAGCTTTTGAGCCTTTTGACCAAATCTGACGGAGATGCACAAGTCTCAAAGATTCACAACTTCTGTGAAAGCGGGCAAGAAAGTGAGGATCTGTCTGAGCCCATACTCACAGAATTCACAGAGATCAAAAACAAGTGCGGGATAGATCTGTGCATCTTGTTAAGGGAACGATACAACTGGGATTGCTGATAGTGCAGAGGGGAAGGAAAGGGTGAACAGCAGCTCTTTCAAAACCAGGGAAGTCCTGCCTTGCTGCGAGTCTGACTGTCCTTGGAGACTCATGTGGCTGCTTGACATCCTGCTCCCCAGAGGGACTGGCATGTGGCAGGGCCTGACCATTCTTGATTTGTGAGAAAAGCCCAGGACTGTTTTAGAAGAGACCAGGAGCCAAGCCGTCAGAAAGCTTATGCTTGAGAGCTTCCAGTAGCACAGGGGTTGACAGCTCAGGTAAGATTGTTCAAGAGGAATTGGCTGGAGGAAAACTTCCCAAAATCTCAGGCTAAATAGCCAGGCTGGCCATAGGTGAGCTGTGAGTAGAATCGGAGCTCTGCCACAGCGCAGAAGATGTGGGTGGCGAGGCCCCTGGAGCCGCATCAGCACATCGAGGTGACCTTTCCCCAGCTGTAGACTTCTTACACTTCAGGGCCTGTGGGCAATTCCAGCATCACAACTTTGGCCCCATGCAAATGTGAACTTGCCAGTGTGCAGGAGAAAGGCAGGCCTCTTCAGTTGTCCTTCCCAGGCAGGTCTGACACAGGCTGGGCAGTGTTGCCTGTGTACAAAGTCTGGAGCAGGTTGCCTTACGTTTGTTTATTATCTCTTTCCTTCTCTGTGGTCTGGTGGTGGCAGGCTGCTAAACTGTCGGTGCCTTCCCTACAGCCTGGCTCCTTTTCTGGGGTCTGGCTTGTGCCTGGGGAGGGTAAAATTTTCACTTGTAGGACTGCGAAACTCTTACAGCGGACTTAGCTGAGCAGGGATCTTGTCCTAGGTCACTTCAGTAGTACTGTGCGTTGCACGGGGCTTGTCACAAGCCCCAGCAGCACTTCCCCTTCCAAAAACTGTACCAGCAACTAGCAAAGGCAGTTAATCTCTCAGCTGCAGCCTCACTGAAGATCTGTTATGCCATGAGTGGGAGGAGACGTGCAGTAGGAAAGTTCCTTTATGTTCCTTTTTTTTTTTTTTTTTTTTTTTTTTTTTTGCCTTCCTTTACTGTCTCTCATCTCGTCCAACCAGCCTGCTACTGCTGAAAGTAGGGAGATGAGCTGGTGGGAAAGGCCTGTGCACTTTGCCTCTACCTCTAAGTGGGTAAATTTGCATTTGCTGCCAGTGGTAAGAGTTAGCCAGAACTGCTCTCACACTAGCATTGACCTAAACCACAAGTCAGAGACACGTTGCAGCATGTTTCCTCTTGCTGGGAACCTGCAGAATGGCCTTTTGGATAGCCAGCCCTGCTTGGTTCTTTTCTTCATGTAACAAAGTTTACTGAATGGTTGTTGAGGTTATGGTTCACTTTGTATTGAGCAAAGCATTAAGTTTAGCTTTAATGTGGCCAGGGATCCAGCAATGTGGAATTTTAACCAGTTGCAAAAAATCTTGATTTTGTTTTCGATTTTATGGAGATAGCCCTAAAAAGGCTTCCAAATAGGCTGGTCTGTTATCAAGGTGTAATTCTGGTATGATTTTGTCATGCATCTTAAAAGGCCTTATCCTTCCTCAAAGATTCAGCAAAATCTTGTGGTCAGCCCCTTCAAAGTAATGTTGCAAGGCTTCTAAAGAAATGATGCTGGGCACTTCTCTTTGCTCTCTGATTTTTTTTTTTTTGATCCTTGCAAGTTGATATTTTCAAGATTTCCATGTAACATAAAGGGCTAAACACCAAAAGAGTGAAGCTGAAGTTCTTATTTAATCACTTCTCAAGTACTTGGCAACACTGTATGCTCCTGCCTTTGCCCATTCTGTGCTTCTATAATGGTTACAACTTTTCTAAATAGTAAAGAATCATCCCAAGGATGGCCTCTCCCCGTACTTGATGGCAAGGTGAGATGGGAGCAGACTGCACGAACAGCTCTGGGCAAGTCTGAGGGAGGGAAGATTTCTTACCAGCATTTACCACTGGAGCTTTGCTGCTTTATAAGGTAAGAGCTGTTCCCTGACCTGCTCTGTCTGCTACAGCATGCACATCAGTGAGTTTAATGAGCTAGAGGACAGTCCCCAGTAGATGTTGGGAATTTGGGGTTTTCTTGTTTGTTTTAAGACACTCCTACAAAGTGAAGGAGCAGAATAACTCTGCAACTCGCTTTGACTCCATGGAAACTCAAAAACCCAAGCACAATTTCCACATCTGCTTTCATACCTTGACCAGGTCCTCACAACTTATTGGCATAAAGGCTAGGTTTCCAACAAAAGGAGACAAGCAAGAGCAAAAAGGAAGGGAGCCAGAGTCATCCTGTTTCGTAGCTTTGAGAGACCCATGGCTTGCTCCTTCCTTTTTTTTCCCCCTCTTTAATGATTTTTTTTTCTTCCTCTCAGTGGGCACAGGGTCCTATGGAGCATGTGATGCCTTTGCATCCCCTCCCTCACTCACGTCTCACTGAACAGAAGACCAGCCCCACCCAGAGGGATCCCAAAGTTCCCCACAGCCTTCTTCTCAGACTGGAAAGGTTCTCCTTCTTGTTTGGCCTTTTTGAAAGGGTAGTATCAAGCACACAAAACTTACCAATTTCTTCTTGTTGGCAATGCTGTGAAAGCCCAACAGGGAGGAAGAAATCAAGAAAACCAGAGCAGAGGGTGGGGTAAACTGATGAGCAGGAGGGATCAGACTTTTATGGATCTACACAGAGCAAAACAGGGATTTGTGTGCTATTTGGACAGTCAGGTAAAGTACACAGCCCTCTGTTCAGCTCCATGGCACTGCTGCTCCCTGTCAAGGCTCCCCAGTTTTACCTGTGCAAATGCCTCGTGGATTTTTTCCACCCTGAATAAAACAGTATGGTTAAAAAAAAAAAAAAAAGGAAAACAAACAACCACAAAAACTAACAAACACCCCCCAAAAAAAAAAAAACAAACCCAAAAATGGTCTTGCAACTGAAATGCCTGTTTCTACCACCAAAACCTCAATTTTCTCATTACTGCAATAATGTGTTGAATTAAAATGGCCGAAAACCTTCTTTAATTAGAATACTGATCTTATTTTGCTTTTTGATAGCAATAATAGTCAAGGAGTGGCATGCTGACAGACAACGTTGAATGAGCAGCAGTCCTGAGGGGTGCCATCCTGCTCCCTCCCCCCCAGCCCCATCTCCCATTTCTTGATGAAGAAAACAAGTTGCTGCCTCTTCAAGATTTTTTTTCTTGTCCTTTCTGTTGGTGACAGGCGTAAGTGTTAGTAACATCTGCTGGCCCGAGCTTGCTTCCTCCTGCAACGCTGGTCTCTGGCAGGACTGCGCGGAGGAGCCAGGAGCTGCGGGTGCCCTGTGCCAAGCACCCAGTGTGGCTTTGCCAACCAAAGCCTTCAGCAGAACTGTGTCTGCGATAGCAGCAGCACAGGCTTCCCATGAGTGGCAGGGCTCTGCTTATCTTGTGGTAGTTTCTTAGGCCCTAACTCTCACAAGTGGCGGGTTTTTTTTTTTTCTTTCTTTTTGAATAATGAATGTTATTTTAAGCACAATAGCCAAGGGGGATAAACAGATCAACATGCGAATCTGAAAACATTTTCCATTAGCCTTGCCTTAGAAAGTTACTATAAATGACAGATATTACAGAGAACACTTTTCTTTCACAATCCATTCTTTAACTTGTTTCTGCCTTTCAACAATGTGAGTCGCTAGTTTTTCTTTTTTTTTTTCTTTGCTCTGTCAGGTTTCCTTGATGGTGGCAGTATTTTCCAGAGCAACTGGGAGGGAAAGTATATATGTATATATTTTAACAGGGACATGGCATCTGTAAAGTCACAAGAAAATGAGCAGACTGTAAAGACAGATGCAGACCCTGCTTTATTTATTTTGTAGTTGTTTGCTCCGGAGTTGGCTAGGTTCCCCTTTGGATGGAAGGGACAAAAGTATTTTGGTTTGTTTTGCCTTTTTAAAGTAAGGCATAGGTTTCTCTGCTGCCAACAACTGGTTGGTTGTTTACTTTTAATTTTTTCATCAAATTAAGAAAAAAAAAAACTTAAAGGAATATGTGGAGATTTGGTCTATTTTGTGTCACAAGTGAAGTCAATGGAAAAAAAAATCATGTGCATCTAAGAGAAAAAATTTTCTTCAGACTTGTCAGCTCCTAACAAGTAGTGATCTCACTGCTCGCTCTGAGGTTGTACAGTGCCTGTGATATACAGAGGAAAAATAGGCAGTAATGTGATGCTGTGCTTCAGATCTATTTTTTGGAGGGAGGGTGGGGAGTTTCTGAGGTTATTTTATGTGCAATTTCCTGATGTGAGAAGTTTTCAAGACTCTTGGAATGATTTATCTGGAGATTTTCTTCTAACAACATCAAGAGGCAGCCTGAAGTTGTACTACCCAATACTTCACTCAAATCAGCCTTATACAATAATCTAGTTGTTTCTTCCTTGTAAGCACACACCGAGCGTGTGCGGCAGTGATCCTGGGGTCTGCAGGCGGCTGCAACAGAAAAGGACTTTCGTGGTTTGCTTTTGCTTTCTCTTCCTGTCCCCTCCATTTTCATGTATGCTTTTTAGAAGGCTGAGTTTCTGATGGACTACTTATTGCAAGGTCAGTGGAAAGTGAAACTGTTTTGGGGCTTGTTTTGTTAATTTTCTTGGTTTTCATATAACACTTTATCAAAGGCACTGTTCTTAATATTAAAAACAACCCAGCGGACTGAGAAATTAAAAATGCCAATCGATAAAAATGAAAATCTGAACTTTCTCTGTAGGGAATAGTAGTAAGAGAGAAGCTGAGTATGTCTTCCCCCGACCCTGTCCCCTGCAGAATGCCAAATGTTGTTACTTTGCATCATTTAGGAGTAACCCTGAAGTACCTGTAGTAGCTGAAAGTGAAAAGATTAGAAATCGAGTTGATAATACAGTTTCTCTTCAAATGCTTCCTCTAAATGTTTAATACTGTGTCCCTGAGGAAGTCTCATTATTAAAGTTGCGTGACTATGAAATCACCTTGACTCTGAGGGGTAGATATTTGAGACTTCTGGGGATTTTCCTCATCTGACTCTTACAGCTTCCTTTCATTGCAATGATTACAAAGTTCTTTGCAAAACACGCCCCTCAGAGTTTATATCATCTCCAGTCAAGTCAAATTGACAGGGGTGGCAGGAATTACCAGGTGTACTCTGGGCATATAAACCCAGTCATATTACTAACTAATCCTAAAGGTTCCCGTAAACTTTTTCCAAAGGGTTTTAGAGCTTGGTCACAAATAAATGCTGAAGCAGAGTTTCTGTGCTTTTCAGACACCTTCTTCCCCATGCTGCATTAATAACGCTAACAAAAATAACTCAACAGTGCGTACTTCTAATAGACTTAATCGCAGAAGATCCTAACACGCTTTGCAAACGATATATACTTGAACATGGGAACTGCTCCTCTGTCCTCTGACACACAGCCTGGCATGGGGTGTAACACAGCAGCTGTCTGACAGCATGACAGCACACGAGACATTGGGATGAGAAGTAGAACTCCACTGTGTCCTGTAGAAATGTATGAAGGATTTAAGGTAACCCAAAATGCAAGCTGGTCAGGACATGAGGGTTTAACAGTTGGCTGATTGAGAAATTTCATTTCTCTGCAAAGTGCATACTGTTGGTTTTGTTTTGTTTTGTTTTTTTCTCTGAGTTATGAAAACCTCCTCGTTCTTTGGTTCAACTTTACTTACTCCAGGTTTGGTTATAGGGCAGTTAGTGAGCCAAGGCATGGGGTATGTAAGGCAATGTGCAGGGTGCTCTGCCTTACCGCACTATCCATACAGGAGGGGATATCTGCTTTGAAAGTGGAGATATCTGTGTTGCGTAAGGGCATCTTATGCCTCCTTCGACAGCTACACAGGGAGCTGTTAGGCTGTAAGATACCGTGCTGCAGATATGCAGCAGCCGGGTGACTGTATAGCAGCTTCCCTCGGGGTAGGCAGTCCATGAGAGAGAAGAGCAGTGCTACTACATCACTACCAGTTCTAGTATCTGCAGCACTTGAATTTTCCCCTGGGGGCCTCTCCTTTGCGTATTGACGCAACCTGACCCTGCTTGCCTTGCAGGAACTGCCTAGATCACAGCTAAAGGTGGTATGGCTGTAGGCATGAAAGTGTAAGGTCTGACACTGATTATATCAATGAGCAGGAAGCCTTGTACTGCTCTATGTGTTCTTAATGAATGCTGAAGTCAAAACATTCATGCATTTCTCTTTTCATCTGTTATCAGTAGAGCATATTTAACAGTTGTTTGAAAACTACATGATTAAAAAAATCAAAGGCCAAAACCCCTTAAACTGTTTCCAAAGTGGTGTTCTTACTCAGGATGGGCATGAACACGGGCAGAATACCCTCATCGTTTCCTGACAGGATCATTCAACCTTAAACTGAAGTGACCTCATTCTGGAGGGATGCAAGGAGCTCAGGCTCTGAATCTTTTCTTGCCATGGTCACTGATGATTTTCATACTGTTAGCAAGACTTTCGGTGAGTGATGTACCAAAAGGCTTGCAGGGACAAAAATTACTGATGAATTTACCAAAGTGAAGCTGTGTGTGTAGGTTCCAAGGAGAAGAGGATGTCATTGGGTTTTGGTTATTTCAGCTTGGGCTTTGGTGTGTAGTTTCAGTCTGGTCCCTTGAGCTGCCACTCTGACAGTGAGTTCACATTTCAGCTTTTTTTCAGTTGATTTGATTTTGCAGAACAGGTCAAATTTTTTTCTTCGTTATGATCAGACAGTGCTGATGGGTTTAGTAGGGCTGGTTTTGGGGTATAACTCAAGGTATAATGTGGTCCTTTGTGTTTAGGTATACCTGAACACAGAAATATTTTTAGTGACAAGTGTTTCCACTTGAAGTGCATGTTCTTCTTAAAGCATTGGGTTTGTTTGGTTGTATACACCAAAAATGCTTTCTCTTCTGTTTTCCTCTTTCTGTTCCAGAAACTGACTGGTCAAAGATCTATTTGACTTCACGTTTTCTTTTTCGTAAATTTTCCGTTACCTTAACATTTCCTGGGGTGAACTGGGCAAATTTTAGCAGTGATATAAATAAGCCTGGGATAGAAGTTAGACATAAATGTCACAAAAGTCAGTATCTGTGCATGATTTCAAAACTAAACCAAGCAAAACTGAGAAGCTTTGTTTTCAGATCTGAAGACAACTCAAATTGCAAAGCAAAGCAAAAAGAAAGTGTAGTATTTCTAATGCTGCTGAAGTTAGAGCAGCTCTTGAAGCCACCCAGCCATTAAAACAGGCTGATGACTCCAAGGAGATGATAGTGGTTTTGGAAGTCAGCTGAACAGTTGGTCTGAAACTTGGGCCCTGGAAAGTCAGCTGCTCCTGACTGTAATGGAGTCAGTGTCACCTGCCAACTCTTTTTTTTTAAAGAGTTTAGACTTGGTGAGTAAAAGGGGTAGAAGATATTTTCCTTCACATAACTGGAGATATGGGTGTGTGACTGTAAGAGTTGCCACTGCCCAGAGGCAGAGACTTGGGGTAATTAAACAGGAGCACAGACACCTAAAGAGAAAGAGAACTACCAATAACTAGACATATGAAATTAAACCAAACTGGTGATTCTAGTTTCAAGTAGTGACTCTACTGGTTTCCCATGGTAGAGACAGTGTACATAGGGAATGTTAGGTTACAGTGCCAGCAACAGCTTTCCAAGTACCACTCAGACAGCCACAACCGATTGATTTTGCTCCTCTAATTTTGACTTCTTTTGATCAGTGGGAAAAACAGACTCCTCTAGGCCAGGGGACCAAACGCCACTATCTTGCAGTTGCCAGTAAAGCCTGGTTCTCTCCAAACTGCATTGCAAGTTGTTGTATCATGTGGCCTAATTAATCAGTCTCAAAAAGAATACAATCCCAGTGTAAGGTGTATTTTTAGTAAGCATATCCAAGTATTTTTCTGTCTCTTGGAAAGTCAGATAAATGGTGTTAAATCATCTGCCTGCCTGACATCAGATTGCCAGACCTTAAGTGATATCTGTTACGAGTGCGCAGGACTGGGCTGTCCTGTGAGCACGCGGGATGGCTGCCTGGGATGGCTGGTTTGGAAGGGGAAATTTCTAGGGCTTATCAACAAGTGACTGCACCTAAGTGTTAATTGGGCCCTCACTTCTTAGATGTGCACGTCTGTGTGAGTGTATGAGAAAAAACAGCTATGGAAAGTAAAGCTTCCGATTCTCTGTGCGACTATAATGGAGGAAGGAAGCAGCAAAATGTATTTTGCTTAGCAGAATAACGTGAGGAGGCGCAGCCATGTGTTTTCAGTGAATAACTACTTGGTAGCGAAATGAAGTAATGAAATGCATTCAATTTTGGGGGGTACTGTGCATGTGAAATAGAACGTTTTGGCATACTGAGTAGGATGCTCCAAGGGATGTGTAGTCTTAGTGCTTCTTTTTTTTTTTTTTTTAAATATGGTCCTTAGTGAAAAGCCAGACCTACTATAGGTAAAATTTCTATCTGTGATCCTCTTCCTTCTAACCTGGTTGAGCCCTTAGATCTGCTAACTTGTACCTTTGCGTCTCTCTCTGCCTGCGGCGCAGAGCTATTTGTGTGTCCTGCACTCCTCTTCGTTCATCAAAAACCAGCTGGCGCCAACAGAAGTATCTTTCCAGGCTGAAGCGCTCTTAAATGAAACACCTAATTTTTATTGTTTTGTACCTAATGTTTTATGACTACAAACTGTTGTGAGAATATCGATGACTTCAGAGACTTTCATCCCTTTGAATTATCCTCTTTTGGATGTGTTTGCTTTAACTCTTGCCTATGTTATATGTACTTGTAGCTTTTCTCTGCTGCCCCAAATTTGTCATGATTATGCTATGCTAATACTTTTTTAGGCTTTCAAAGCTGGCTTGTGTTGCCTTTTCATTTGAGTTTACTGGTTTCTTTGGAGGGGAAAATTTTTTGGTTAACGCTTAACCTACCCAATAGTGTAGGTGATTTTTTTAAAAATCATCCCAAAACAGGTGTCTTCCAGTGGACTGGAATACAGGAGAGGAGAGCAGGGGGTGTGCAGGATGGGAAGGCAACTCGGGAGACCTGAGTTGAGTGCCCAGACCTTAAACGTTCCCTTTGCTGTATTGCATTTGCTATTCCCTTTGCTCTGTTTAATTCCTGATGATTATATTTTCTTTTCCCATCCCTCTGACATATCTGGTTAGCTTCTGAGATGTATGGCACAGAATTGTGTGTCCAGACATGGGTGTATGTGGAGAGCAGGACCCCAGTGAATCTCCCAGCTTGGGGAGAGGACAGCAGTGACAGCGTTACCATCCTGCAGCTGCTGTGACTATATTCCCATCTTGAGAGCTCCTGTATTTGAGGTTGCTTGTTTCTAGGTAACTCCTCAGCGCAGGAACAAGAAAACCACACTCCTCTGCAAGTTGCTGCAGCACATATAACCAGGAGCATCCTGCCACATCCCGTCCTCTCCTTCCCTGAGGCTCTGTGATCACTTTGGCCTGTATTACACATGTGGTCTGAGCAAGTGCAGTGATGGTTATTCAGGAGTCCCAAACTCCATTAACCAGATTCACCAAGGCGACTTCTCTGTCACCACTTTTCTGGTGGGGTTTAGGGGATTTGCTGGCCTGTCTGCAGGTGTTAAAAGGCTTTGCTACTTCACTTCTGTCTCGACAGGTTTCCCCCTGGAAGCGACGTAGCACTGCAGCTGCATCTGGCTCAGGGTGGTGTTGCCTTATCTGCATGCTGCTGTGAAGCCTCCTGGCTTTTGCCATCTTCAGGAAAACTACCTCTGTAATAGTAATCTGCTGTATCTGACTTACAGCTGCAGGATGCTTTCTTTTTTTTTTTTTTTTTTTTTCTTTTCTTCCTGCTGCATCCTTCTTACCTTTATTCAATAACTAGCGAGTAGGTGCTTTCTGTAGTTGGTGCTTTCCTCCCCTGTTCCCTTGCTATCAAGCACACATCACATGATAGGAGGCCTCACCCAGACCCAAGCGGCTGCCTATCACAGCGTGTCGTCAGCTGGCACCGTTCCCAATTCTCCAGAGCTGGCAACTGTCCTTTTTTCTTTGAGCTCTGATGATAACGGGAACAGATTAGCGGTGGGAGCAGCCGGAGTACTGCTTTATGGGGCTTTACTCCTGTATACCTCTGGTTTTCCACAAATCTTGCCAAGTGAGTTTCCTGATCGTGGGCTGTGTCATTTGCTTATGCTCCCCTTCCCTGACCCCACCCATTTCCTGACATCACTTTTATTTTAAATCCTTCTGTAGCAGTGGTCCAGTTCTGCTGGAGCACTCCACCCAGGACTTCCGAATGCAGTAAATCTCCCTGAGCGGGGGACTCGTACGGTGTGTGGAGCTAGAAAAACTACAAAGCTTTGTTGACCTTAGGAAAGAAATCCTAATAAAATGCTTAACAGTACTGAACTCTTTTTTTCCTTTCATTTTTTTTTCTTCCCATGCTGTGTAAACTTCATTTGGTGAGGCTGCTCTACCCTAAGTAGAAACAAACAAACAAAAATCTTAGTTTGTCTCTACTGCAATCTCCTGCAGTGATTTTTAAATGATCTGGCATAAAGGAATAAATAAAATACATTCTTATTGCTTTAAGTGGTCCACTCACGGTGCCTTTCTAGACATCATCTTATGAAATGCCATGGGCAGTGTTTAGGTTGCCAGTGGTTATCCCGTCTGGCCTCAGAGGTAGGAATTGGTCATTCTGGGGCTGAAACTGTCCAAGGCAAAGGTTTGCAGTGTTGATTATGGTAATCTCTTAGCAATCTTACTGACATATACCATGCTAAATGAGGAGTATTTTTATTCATAAGGAAAAAGTTGGAGCCCCCGCTGGCATTATGATCAGTTACTTTTCTGCTGGAGGTCCCTAAGATCCAGGATTTCCTTACTTTCCTGGCATTCAAATCATAAAAGTAGACACAGGCTGAGTTTTGTTCTTTGCTTTTCTGTTAACCATGGATGCTGGGAGTAAAAGGACATGTCAAATTTTGAGCATCGTTTTTCCCAGTGTAAAGTCAAGGTCTTTCCAGCTGCGTAACTGGGAGACACATCAGGTGGATTTGAGTCAGATGTGTTTATAACTGGTCCCAGCATGCTCCTGTTTGTAAGAAAACTAATTTATTTAAACAGTGGGCAATTGATGGAATTTATAGCCCAGTACTATGTGCTACAGGATTAATAAGCAATGTCCTGCAGGACACCTGCAATTTGCTGTCCTGAAACACTGCTTGGGGTCAAAGTGCCCTCCTGCCATATTGCCTGTGAGCTATGGATGGCGACCAGACGCTCTTGCAGCCCAGGGCATGTTTGCTGCTCTTTCACAGGGAGGCGAGGAAGGCTGAGTGGAGTAACTTGTGTGTGAAATGCCCTTGGGACCTTTCTTCCAGATCAGTTGTCTGATGCAAATGAAGCCACCCCTTCTGCCTACCTCTGCCTCCTTGCCTTCAGCCACAGTTGAATTTTTGCTCACTTTATATCAGTCTGAAGATACCTGCCTTCATAATGTGGTGTCAAAGCCCTGGAGAGAAACAATGCCTGGTGGAAAAGATGTCTTGTGTGGATTTAACTGGCTTTGATGAATACTGCAGAAGGAGTGATGCTTGCTGGTGACAGGTTTTAGGGGACCCTGCCATTTTCTTGGCAGGGGATATCACAGTTAGTTCTTCTGGATGCTCCACCATCGTGATCAGGCAAATGCTCCTTTTCATTTTTGTCTTGCTGAGGCTTTTGCACCTTTTTTTTTCTAATCAGCTGTGGTTATCTCCCTCTCACTGGGTTGAATTGCAGCATGGCACTTGATCTGAATTATTTTTATTACGTCCTGCAGCAGAGCACAGTGGTCCATCATGAGCAGAGCATGTCTGTGTGATACCCTTAACACCCTCGTCTTCCACACTTTATCGTGGCTCTCGGGTTACTTCCAGGGGAAAGTCCAGGGACTGGCTGTTGTGGGGTGCAATGTCATGAACTCACTGGGACCAGTTTGTGTCCACGGTGGTCAATTCCTGCATGTCCTCCCCAGAAGTGACACACAGTGGGGATTTTTCTGCTGTGGATGCTAATTACGCTTGCAAATAATGTCGATACAGGAGGAGCTCTGAGTTTTCTAGAGAACAGGGTTAGGATTCAAAATGTTGACCAAGTGGAGGAATCACCTGGAAAAAAAATAAGGGGTAATTCAGAAAAGGACAAGCACAAAGTTATAAATTTAGATGAGGATAACGGGCTGCCCAGATACAAAATGGGAGATGGCTGGCTGGGCAGCAGCTCTGCACAAAGGGGCTGGAGTTGATGGTGGATTCCAGGCTGACCATGAGTCACTGGGCTTGTACAGTTGTGAAAAAGGCAAGCTGGGGTTTATAAGCAAGAGGGTGCAGCAATCCCTACACTCAGCTCAGCTTAGTGAGGTCTCAGCTGGAGTCTTGAACCAATTTTCTGCTCACAGCCTTCAAAACCAGCAAAACAACTCCAAAGTGGCCCAAAAAAAAATCTAGAGGAAAACAGCATGAAGGGGTAATTTAGCAGACATGACCTATGAGGAGAAAAGGAAGGTATTGGGGTTGTTCGGTCCATGGAAGAAAAAACTGAGGGGATGGAGGGACTTCACAGCACCTGTAAAATGTAGGAAGGAATAAACAGTTTAGCACATACCTTGGGAACAGGACTGTATGCTTGTGTCTCGTGGGAGCTGAGTGCAGGGCAGTCTTGGTGGCAGGTTGCCACCAGAAATCCACAGGAGCCTCTTGCTTTTTTTAGCAAATGTATTTGTCTGGGTCTGTGTTTCTGTGGCGGTGTCCCTTCTTCTCTCCTGTTTCGTGGTGGCCAGCCTGAGAAACGTGCAGCACAAGGGAAGCCTGTGCTTCCCGTTGCCAGAGAGCTGTCTCTTGTCCTGTGCGCCGAGGAGAGCAGGCCAGCTGTAGAGCTGACCCGCATCTCCGGATCAATACGTGTAATGGCAAAGCTCGCCCCGTGCTTTCATGCTGAGAAGGCAGCGGATTGATACCCAGGGGCGGCTCCACAAATGCTTGATCAGAGGTATGCTTTGACATCGGGCAATGAGATTTTTTTGGCTTCTGATGCAGGGAAGTTGAACATTTGGATTTGACTTGCACAAGACGACCAGTCATTTTTTTCTGGAGTCTGAAGGCAGGGGAGGTGACCAAGGAGAAAGCAAGAATGCTGCTTTAGACTTGCTGCAGGACATGGTAAGAGCACACAGATACAAGCTCTCAGGATATGACAGATGCGTCCTGACAGACGACCCTTTGGCACCAGCAGTCAAAGGTGGTGGTCGCATTGCTGCCGGGGGTTTGTTCCCATCTTTTAGGGAGATTCTTATCTTGGGGGACAGGCTTGCTCTCTTCCATCATGTGGCAGCTACCGCAGCAAAGCAATATTAGGAAGTAACATTTTAGCTGTCTTCCACGTGATTAGTCCTGCTTGAGGGAGGGGGAAGGGCCTCACACACTCTATTAATCATTTCTTCTTCCCTCCTCCCATCTGCTCAGTGATTCTCTCGCTCTTGCATACACCACTAATATTTGATCACTTTATGTCTCTCTCTCTTTTTCTCTGTCGCTCTTCCTCTTCTTGTTGGTTCTTTCTTGAGGCTATGCCCTCCTTGCTCCCAGCTGCTTGTAGAGATGCTACCCAATGACCTGATTCTCTCCTCTAGCTCCCTTAAAAAAAAAAAAAAAAAGGAAAAAAAGAAAAAAAAAACAATGAAAAAAAGAGAGAAAAAATACTCCAAAGTGTCCAGCGCCTCATTCCTTTCTCCCTGGACGTTATGCCTTTTTCCTAGTGGTCAGCACCTTCAGCCAACGTTGTGGAGCATGTGTGGGCAGTGCCTGCTTCCCTCTCCTCCTCCTGGTGCCCTCCCCAGAGGCAGTGAGCCTGACTCCTCCTCCACCTCCTTCTCTTCCAGCTGCTTTCACTAGCCTCCTAGCTCTTCTTGGCAATGAGGAGCCCGGACATCTGTAGAAGCAGCTGGAAGCAAGATGGAGAGCCAATATCCTGCAGTTCACCAGATTTCTACAAACCTCATCTCAGGCACCAACTGCTTAATTCGCTGTGTTTTTGTACTATTTAGTTTGCACTGCACACTGCTCGTTTCTCACCATCCCGACAAAGCTATGGCTTTAGTGATATATGTCATCTCATAGCTATAGCACATTGCTGTAGAAATCTCGTAGCCAGTCTGTAAAAATGAGTGCTCTTATGCTATAGTGGAAGAAGGCAAAGTTAGGCTTTGTTTCCACCTGGATCTTCAACATTACCTAGTATCACCAGATGGCTCTAAGGATAGGATTTAATCTTGCATTAACTAAAATTTGACCTCTGTCAAACAACCAGTGATAACACAAGTTCATATGCCTGAGAACGCAGCAAAAAGTATTTTCGCTGGTTCCCTGTCGCTTTCCCACCTGATTTACATCAAAATCTTCTTGGGAAGATGACTCTGGTGATGTTCTGAAAGGTGACAGAGTTCTCTTTCCTTGTAAACACCGGGAGCTAGTGTTAAACCGAGCTCAGCAGGGCTGACCCTCCTAAAGAAAGGAGCAAAAGAGGTGCAGGATTCCTGCTCCTGTTCGCTCAGAGGTGGGAGAAGCTCACGGGTGTCAGGAGTTAGAGCACTTTGCAGCAGGGCTTTTGGGGATGGGCCCCCGAAGGGAAGCTTGCGAGTCGTGTTGCCGTGAAAAGCCTCACAGCATGTTACATGATGCAAGCTACTTGGCAAATGCTGTAATTGTGTCGCTGAAATGGCTGAGCCAGAATGCTCAGGGAGAAGGTTTTGCCTTGCGAGCCTCTGAACACACCGTCCCCTTCCCCGGTGCACGAGGGCAGCCTGGGCACGCCGCTTACGGGGCAAACTGCCGCGAGCGCTGTGGTTGCGTGGGGTTTCTTGTATTCTGGTTTGGGATTTGAAACTTGCTGGTTGTGTGGCTGAGAACATGTAACAAAACACATAACTAGAGAGATGCTTTAAAAATATTTTTCAAAGGACTTGGAAGATGAGTGTGATGATTAGGGACAACGGTTTTATGAAGCCTTCAGCCCGGCATCCTGTTTTACTCTCGTGACAAACTGCAGTTATGCAGAAAGCAGCTATTGGCATTTTTAATGTCTCATTCACTCAGCAGCTAGCGGTGGCTGTTTGCTTTTAAATGTCATTATTTGCACCCGCAGCAGTTGGAGCTGAGAGGTACAAAGTAAAGGGAATGGCTTTAAAAATCAGGCTTCAGGCCTGATTCGGGTTCAGGCTTCAAACCACCAGCTCTGACAGGGCTGAGCAGTGCTTTGTAGCACGGACGTAGGTATGTATGTGTGGGTACACAGAGCCTACATGGGTTGCTCCTGTCAGGTGTTAAAGTCCAGTGTAAAGCAAATACCATTTGCAAGTAGCCCTGAGATGTCTTTTCTTCCCCCCCTCCCATCTCGAAACCTTTGCTGTGAAACAGAGCTCTCATATTTTCCATTCCTCATTCAAGAGCTGGAGGGATCGCTAAAGCCAGGTATCAAATTACAAGAGAAAGAGTGAAGACATTTGGTTGCAGCTTCATCGGCTCACACAGTACACCCGAGCGACCATTTTCATCAGCTCCCAAGTCAATGTTAAAACTACGTAAGGGAAGTCTTCTTTTCTCGAAGTCTGTCCTTGGGAAGGATAGTGTCTGCCAGGAAAGTTCCCACCAATAGAGGTGTGTGAGGGCTGGGAAGAGGAGGAAGGAAAAACCCTGTAATGTTCAAAAAAGCATCTCATCCATAGTACAGGAAATGTTCCTACTCATCTGAGCTACTAAAAAACCTCGAAAAACCAAAAAAAAACCCCAAATTTTAACAATAACAATTTTCAAATTAAATCCTTTGAATGGGTAATGTGTGTAACTTAAAATGAAAATGTGACTCAGCCAGGAATTGTTACTATTGCTGGTACTATTTTAGCTTTTAAACCAAGTCTGCTTCAGATATTTGGCATGTCCTTGGTTGTGATAGGAGGCTGATAAGAGGTGGTGGTGAAATATCCTTTATGGGCTGACTAATTCAAACTTGGATCTTTTCCGCTGAAACTGAGGTCTGAGACTCTCTTCTTGAAATTAGACATGAACTTGAGCGAAGATTTCAATGTGTATAAGAAAGCCAAACCCCTATATTCTGTTTTTCCCCTTCTCATTAACTTTTTTCCCACCTCCTTGCTAGCGTTTATTTTCTTGTTGGTGTTTTCCAGACCATGTTTTTTTTCCTCAGACAGAGCCTGTTCTCTTCTGTATTTGGATGCTTTCTCCAAACCTTCAGCTTCTTCTCTTTGATTCTTCAACTGGTGTATGTGTTTGGCTGTTTCCTCAGTAGTTTGTCCCACCAAAACACAGAGCTTCCTCACCCTCTTTTCCTTTCCTATGTATTCTCTTGGTCTTTCCCCTTTGTGCTGGTTTTCCTTCCCCTGATCTCCCTGTGTTACTCCTTTTCGTTCCTCAGTTGCACTTGTCTGGCTGGAAGAGATCTGCGGCCAGCTCCTCTGCCGTTTCCCCACAGTGCCTTTCCTCCGGTAGAGCTGATGGGAAATGCCGTATTTCCCCCTTCTCTCCTCCCACTGCCCCCTTCCTCTCCTGCTTCTCTTTCTTGTATAGCTTAGTGAAAACTGCTTAATGAAAAGGACTTTGGCTGAGAGAGAAGGAGAGCAAATTCAAGTTCTTGCCCTGTGTATATTTTCTACTGTCTGCCGTGAACAACCCCATGTATGAGTACAAGTTGGGGACAGACCTGTTGGAGACCAGCGTAGGGGAAAGGGACCTGGGGCTCCTAGTGGACAGCAGGATGACCATGAGCCAGCAATGTGCCCTTGTGGCCAAGAAGGCCAATGGCATCCTGGGGTGGATTAGAAGGGGTGTGGTTAGCAGGTCAAGAGAGGTTCTCCTCCCCCTCTACTCTGCCCTGGTGAGGCTGCATCTGGAATATTGTGTCCAGTTCTGGGCCCCTCAGTTCAAGAAGGACAGGGAACTGCTAGAGAGAGGCCAGCGCAGAGCCACAAAGATGATTAAGGGAGTGGAACATCTCCCTTAAGAGGAGAGGCTGAGGGAGCTGGGTCTCTTTAGCTTGGAGAAGAGGAGACTGAGGGGTGACCTCATTCATGTTTATAAATATGTAAAGGGCAAGTGTCATGAGGATAGAGCCAGGCTCTTCTCAGTGACATCCCTTGACAGGACAAGGGGCGATGGTTGCAAGCTGGAACACAGGAGGTTCCACATAAATATGAGGAAAAACTTCTTTACGGTTAGGGTAACTGAACACTGGAACAGGCTGCCCAGAGAGGCTGTGGAGTCTCCTTCTCTGGAAACATTCAAAACCCGCCTGGACACGTTCCTGTGTGATATGATCTAGGTAATCCTGCTCCGGCAGGGGGATTGGACTAGATGATCTTTCGAGGTCCCTTCCAATCCCTAACATTCTGTGATTCTGTGATTCTGTGATTCTGTTCCTGCGAGCAGGCACTCAGCCTTTGAAGCTGGATATTCTTGGGAGTCAGTAGAAGGATTCATTTTGGAAAAGGTAGTAGTGGACTGACATTTGATTTTCTTATTTAAGGGTGACTGTTACCCGTATGCTGGAGACCACATGTGACTTACAAAGTCTGCTCCCTGTGCTTCCTCAGTTTTTCTGCCCAACCTTCAGTTCACATTTTGGTGTCTATCTTCACCATGAAAAGAGCCAGAAATTTTGTTCCCTTTCACGCTGAAAGCTTAGGTTAAAATTAAAACACGTACAGAGCTGCAGAAGCTCTGGGACTCATCTCCTACAGACCCAAAGGCCACCTTGTAGTCAGGGGCTTTTCAGAGAGCTGAAAAGGGGAATTTCAGTGTTGTACGCAACCATTTTGCTTCCTGCTGCTTATCTGGCAATTGTGAAGGTGTCCCTAAACCGTAGTAGTTGTCAGTGTGTGACTGCTATATTGAGATACTCCATGAACTATGTGAACCCTTAAATGTGAACCAAATACATAAAAGTGTACTGAGGTGAGAGGGGAGACGTAAATGAATCTGTGTATTGTCAGCTTACCTGCCTTTATTTTTTCTCAGTGTAGCGGACAGTGATTTGTTGTGTGCCGCTTGTGCACTGTGTAACACGAACAAAGAGCATCCATGCAATATTAAGGACACAAATTGAATTATAACTGTCGAGCTCTTCCCTTCCTCCTGCCACTTTTCCAGGCCAATTTTTTCCTGTGTGGGCTGTGTTGCTCGTGTGCTTCCAGGCTCAATGAAACATGCAGCACTTCTGGATAACAGACAAAACAGAATTAGGTGCTTCGCTTTTACCCATATGCCCAAGACTGAGGATAAGAGAAGACTTTCTGTCTCTTCCCTCCCTCCTCTCCACAGACCTTCAGCACAAAAAGTCAGAGTTTGAAGAAGCTGAGTGAAAACCTCAAGGGAGTCAAAGTTGTTCTTATGTCTGTGTAATTCATGGTGGGGGCAATGTGACGTAACACTGAGCAGAGGCACTGTGCTCATGTAGCTTTGGACCTGGGCGAGAGGAAGAAATGCTGTGAGACAGCCTCTTGTCAGGAGCTTTTCCCTGCAGTGCTCCAGACAGGCTGGCTGTAATCCTGAAAAACAGGTCATATCCTGCCAGACATGAGAGGCACTGAGGGAGGCTGTACAGCCTGTGCTCTGCAGGTCTGCAGACTAGATAGGTCCTTTGAGCCTTTGCCCATGAATACAGGAAGGATGCACTGTGAAAGGTCCTTTATGCCGGTGCCTTCATATAGATGAGGAAAAAGGAAGCCTAAGTAACCCGCCTCTTCTTCCATCTTGCCCTACAAATGCCTCCTACGGTTGCTAGCCCTTTACTGGGAAGCACAAGACCTTTCCCTCCAAGGAGCTGTGGATTGGAGGCGGTGAGTGCTTGCACTAGGGCAGCCTGAAGAGCCAAGCCACCTTTGAGAACAAGAGGAGGATATACGGATGAGTTTGACATGTCCTGTCATGCACCCTGGTCCTCAGGAAGGGATCTTACTAGAGAGCTCTAACAGACAAAGCCAAGATGAGCAAATACAGATGTCAAACATATTTTCTAGCTATCCAAGCAGCCCCTTACTGTAATAGAGGCATCAGAAGGAAATGTGCATCTGTATCTTCTGCAGCTGAATACATAGCCCCAGACTCTGAATTGCTGGTTTAGCTGCTGTCAGATGGGTAGTGTGAGATACAAGCACCCATCATAGTCTGTCAGTGTGGGAGGGTCCTGTTGCAAGGTGGGAAGGATGCTTGGGGTGGGAGGGATGCTTGAGGTGGGACAGCTTAAAAAGGTTCCACAGAGCTCATCTACCTGTGCCGTTAGTCACTGCCCATCCTTTACTCATGCAAAGCTGGGCATGAGATTCAGGCCAGCTGCTGTAGCTCGCAGTCTGACCCCAGATGTGCAAGGCTTGCCTCGTCACAGCCAAATGGAAATAGCACCATCAGATTTCCTCTGTGCTACCTCTTGATGATTTCTGCACCAGCACTACTTGGCTTACAAGCTTAAAACCCTGATCCAAACTGCTTATGAAGTGTCAGCCGCTATAAGCAACCACCAGCTGCCTAAGCACAGCAGCATCTTTCCCTAGCCCTGAGCCTGGCTCGCAGGCTCTGCAGGCCAGGTTTTGCTCCCTGTTGGCCCCAGTGTCCCAAGGCGGTGTGAAAGCCCAGTGTGGTACTTAGGAGACTGATTAGCCGTGCTAGAGATGGCACGAGGGCAGGTAGGACACAGCTGTGGGAGGCCAACCAGCGCTGGCCCTGCAAAGATCGCTGGCGATGTTGTGGCCATGGGATAGGACACACAGAACAGCCACCTCCTACTTCAAACGTGAGGGAGAGATGGATGGGAGCAGGCAAAAGAATTGCATTTTAAGCTTCACAAACATTACGTGCATTGTTCAGATGTTTACGGAGTGGTTTTTACTTTCAGACCCCTACAGAACTGCTGCGTTGGGGTCCTAATCATTTATTTTCCTACACGTGTTGGCAGATGGTCGGAAGAAGAGCCTGCCGAGCATGGTGTGTGCTTGAGGGCAGTGATTTTGAGGCAAGTTGTTGAGATTATCTGATGTCTCACATTTTCTGTAATTTAGCATGCGTGTGTGAGGGCAATATTTAAAACTTGCAGACAATAGTTTGTTGGGTTGCAGGGAATGAAACCCCAAATGAATAGTCCATTGTTTACATCCATTTGAGGCTGTTTCTTTGCTGAATTAGTGCCATGAAACATAGCTCACATCTCTGTTGTGTTTAACTCCCCTCTCCTTACCCATCCCCCTTGCCATTCCTTATGGTTGCTAAATCCTGCTGTTATCTTCTCTACACAAGTTTCCAAACTTACTTCTCTCCTCTTGATTTCCCTCTGCTTAAACCTCTTGTCCAAACTGGGTCATCTTTTTCTTCTAGTTTAGCAAATTATCCCATCCTTGGCCTCTTGGACTCACACCTCAGTCCTTATTATTTTTATCCAAATGAATGTGTGTGTGGGGAAAAAAAGCATCGAAGTGGTTTCCTGCTGCCATAGTCAGGTCTAGATCCCCCTCTTCCCTTTACCTTTCCCTCCCCACCTCCTTGCTTTGGAGCTCTTCCTGCGCCAGTTTTCAGCTGTGTATATATATTTTTATTTTATCTCATATTCATCTGCAAGCCCCCTGCCCAATTTCTAGCCCTTATTTCCCTCTCTATTCAGTTGCTTTCCTTCCTTGCTCTGGCCATACTGCTCCGTGCTCTGATCTCTGTGCCTTCTTCTGATCATCCCTAGAATTTGAGGTATGGCTCAAACATACCATTAAGCGTGCCGGCCCTGCCACTGCCCCTCGGCCCGTCAGCCAGAGCGTTCGCACAGCTTGTTCGCAGGGCTCGTGGCAGAGTGTGGTCAGGACACGATGACTGCCTTGCTAAATGGTTGAAACTCCTAAAAGTGGAACCTGGTCTCTCTGCTTGTCTTGGGCAGTGTCTGCTGGGGGGCACGCAGCTGCCTTTCCCTTCTTCTTTAAACAGGTAAGCGTGGCTGGTTGGCAGAGTTGTAAGCTTTTTCCCTGTACTCTGTTTGTAGATGGCACTTTTTTTTTTCTAACTGGGGCCGTGTAGCTGTTTTACCTGCATGACTTGCTGGAGCGATTGCTCAGACTGAGGCATACCACACTCTGGGACTGTTTCTTCTCTCTCCAGCCCTGATTTATAGATAACTGGAGAAGGGAATTCTAGGCTGCCCTGTTTTGAAAACTATTACATTACAGAAAAACTCATTAAATGAGCACAGCACCTGATACAAAACCAGCTCTATTCACTTTTCTGCTTTTCCCCATCAAAAAAAGCTTCCCTTTATTATTTAAACAATAATTTCCCTCAAATCACACAATCACACAGAAACAACCAGGTTGGAAGAGACCTCTGGGATCATCGAGTCCAACCGTTGCCCTGCCACCACCATGTCAACTAGACCATGGCACTAAGTGCCATGTCCAGTCTTTTCTTAAACACATCCAGAGATGGTGACTCCACCACCTCCTTGGTGGATATTGTAAGGGATGTAGGCACAAAGGCTTGCCTGCTTTTCCAGGAGTTCCTGGAAATCAGAACTGGGGAGATTTCCATAATCAATATTTTAGAGAGGGGTTTTTTGTTTGTTGTATTATTTTTTTCTGGATAGGCAGTGTGCACATGCCACATAGTACAAACCAGCCACAGTCCTGTAGGGGTTGTGTGTGCAGACTGAAGTGCCAGGGCAGCTTATGTACAGGGATCTGCAGAGACTTCCCTATGGCTGAAGAGATTGGCAGGTTGGGAGGGTTAGAAGGCCCCAAAGATTTCAAGAAAGTACATGCAGACCAACCAACAGTCTCCTTTAATTAAAGGAGTCTACAACTACCTGAAGGGAGGTTGTAGTGAAGTGGGAGTTGGCCTCTTCTCCCGGGCAACTAGCGATAGGGCAAGAGGACACAGCCTCAAGGTTTGCCAGGGGAGGTTCAGGTTGAACATTAGGAAGAATTTCTTTTCAGAAAGGGTTATTAGACATTGGAATGGGCTGCCCAGGGAGGTGGTGGAGTCACCATCTCTGGATGTGTTTAAGAAAAGACTGGACATGGCACTTAGTGCCATGATCTAGTTGACAGGGTGGTGTCAGGGCAACGGTTGGACTCGATGATCTCTGAGGTCTCTTCCAACCTGGTTGATTCTGTGATTCTGTGAGTGCTATGCCTGGTGCAAATCAACATCTTTTGCTTTCCTTTTCTTCACCACCTCTGTGGGATGCCCTCTGGGTTGCGACTTGAGGGCAATGGTGTAAATTTTGAAATACTGTTTGTATGTGCAGGACAGTGCTGGCATCCTTATGGGTCAGAGGAGCTGCTCTAAAGTACGGCAAAATCATCCAGTGACAAGAAAACCAACGATGCTTCAGCCAATGCCAAAGAAAATCCTGCAAGAGGGAGAGTTAGCTGTGAAAAATCTACCCTGTTGCTACGGAGCTCATTTGGTTGCATATATCATGTGAGAGAGGAATGACTGAAGAAACACTCCACCTGGTAAATGAACAGAGAATACATTTGGCCCAGTTACAGGACAGCTTATATATGCATAAAACCTGAGACACCTGGTAGGGGTGCTGGGCAGGTACCATATATTTATGGGCAGGTGGGGAAGCAGATTGGAAGGCAGGCGAGGAAGGAATTTCCTATCTATCTTTAAAGTATTTCTCCTTCGTGATGCCATGTGCTGTTAAGGAAATCAGCTATTGGGGACATTAGTCCTGTAAGCAGCAAAAGTTTCTACTTCCAACAGGGAGGATGCTTTCTCCTCTTTACTTCCACTCCAGATTGATGGCGAGGTCCCGAGGCTGTGACACTGTGCCTTCATTTTGGCCTCTTACTTCCCTCTGAAAAAACAGAGCCAATACCTAGGATTTAGGATTAATTCCTGACTTTCTTACAATGATTCGCTTCTCCTCCCCCCTCTGTTAGTAGACATTGTACATTCCTCCCAAACCAAACTTCTGTAGCCTAGAAATACGTCACACACCACCACAACAGGCATCGCTTGCGTCATCTGTTGGTGTGATGTCTGGCAAGACGCAGCGCGCGCTGTGCGAGCGCTCAGTCATCAGGACTGGCTTTCTCAGAGAGCGGGATGTGAGAACGCCCCTTGTGATAGCTGCCATATGGGTGTTCAGAGATGATGGGGGGGAGAACTCTGTTTACAAAGGGGAAAAAAAAAAGAAAAAGGTATAAGCTAACTCCATCAGCGCACAGATTTTCTGCTGGCTGGTTTGGATGATTTATAATGGTATACAGAGCTTTGTCACCTTTATGCTGACTTGTTCCAGTGCGGCCCGGAGGTCGACCCATTGGCCTGTAAAAAATGAGTTGTTGATCTATTTTGCTTTTCCTAGTGGCCACGGTACTGGGGCTGTCATCAGTCGTACTGCAGAGCTCAACTGGGGGCTGGAGGGGGCCGCTCAGGATATTTACTCTGCCTCTCAGCACTGCTGATTTCATTTTAGGCATCCTTGTAATGCCCTATGCAGGGCATAAACAAATCTTCTTTTTACTTAGTGGGTAGAAGAGCAGCAACGCCAGCAGCTGGACTTGTAGCCTTTGCGCAAGAACACGATTTCTTGTCTACATGGTTATTTTGGGAAGCTCACAGGAGAGAAGCAGGCTTTCAGTCCTTTTCAAATGGAGTTAGCACGGAGTAACAGGGCCCGTTGCTGCTACAGGTGAGCTGCAAAGGGGATGGATGGATGCACCGCAATTAGCAGCGGATACGGAGGTATCTGCAAGCGTGCAAACATTTTCTTAGGACACGTAGGTTGTGCTTCTCCTTCCTGAGAAGTGCTGAGAACAAATTGTCATAGAAATGCAAAATACGTTCAGTCTGTTTTGGGTTGAGGCAAGAAATGAGGGCCCTATAGCCTGGAGAGATGTGTATGAGTCTGCATGGGGAACATGCACCCTAATTAGATGGGTTGACAGATCCTGTTTCTCCTGCTCCTTCTGCAGTTAGCAGCGTTCAGTCTAGGAAACGCCTCCTGAATTTGCCCACCAGTGCCCTTACGGTAGGCCTGGCACGCTCACCTAGAGTCCTTCATGCTGTACTGCTGGATGTCACAGAGACCTGGCTTGTGACCTGCTTGGCTGGACGGACAACTTCACCCTGGGAGGTGAGCCCAGCACATCCCATGCCCTTCGCACACCATGTTCTTTAATTCTTCTTCCCAGCAGCTGGCTGGGTTTTGGCGCAGAGAGGATGGTGTCTCTCCCAGCATGGCCTGGCCGGGCGCTGAGGCTGTGTCTGCACTGGGGACTGAGTCCCCTCCTCTCACACTGTGGAGCTTGTGGTGCTGCTGTTTTGAGCAGCACTTCTCTGAAAGTTGCTTAATAGACATGCTAGGCTCTACGTTATCTTGACAATACACCCTTTTCTTGAGAGAAATGAGAAGTTTCAATTTCAATCACTAGCCTGTTTTTCATTAACCTGTTTTAGTCAGCAAGTCATGGCTTTACTGTGCCACTCTCTTAAACTGCCGCTCGTAAGCCTAACAAGATGGTGGAGCAAAACTCCTGTCCTCTGCAGAAAATGCAAAGAGAGAAGAGGCAGTTTTACCCCAAACATTAGAGGAGAGTCGGTCAAATTAACGCTACAGTAAATGTCAAATATTTTGAATTTACAGGGTACTTTAAGCCCCAAGTGGGGGGCGAGGGGGAGGAAGGGGGGAAGGGATTGGAGTGAAGTTAATAAACCTTTTACAACTTTTGACTTAATCTTTTATTCAGTGTTTGTATAACTCAGTTATCTGCTAGTTAATACCGGTATTGTTGATACCTCTCCAGAGCCAATACACTGCAGACCTTCAGCCCTGTTGGGTATTTGTGCTACAGCATATTTAATAGCCATGACAACAATTCCACAATTGTATAGCAGCCTCCCCTCCCTTGTCTGAGTGTTGCAGGCACCAGAGTGTCTCCATTGGAAAACCCCTAAACATACAGTTTCAGCCAAAACTGGTTTAATGATAGTCTACTGAGAGCTTGACAGGCTTTAAAAAAAAAAAAAAGGGCACTTTTTTCCCCTTCTCCCCCCCGCTCCCAATTTTTTTTCTTAACTTCTTCTCTTCTTTTGAAAAAAAGCTGCTGCTGTAAAATACAAGGCGAATTAAAAAAATAAATTGCTTTAAATTGCTTAACAGGCTTGATGAGACAAAGACTGGTGTGTTGGAGTGGCTGCAGGGAGCTCTGCGGCTGCTTTTGTATGATTTCAGAGGTGAATTTAGATGGCTGGAAGATAGATGGGTGCCAGATGCAGTTTGACACAGATTCCGGCAGCTGCTCCTGTGCGAGGTTTCATTAGCGGCGAGTTAGCCAGCAGCAGAGCTCCGGCGAGGCCCTGAATGCTGAAATGACAGCAAGAACAGTGAAACAATACAATATTCGCTAAGTGATTTTAATCTAGGAGATTAAATGACACCCAGTCGGTTTCCCGACTTAGAAAGCCAACACGGCGTAAAGCTGTTCATGGCACTCACTCTGTGCAGGCCCTTGTCACATACATTTACATTGCGAGTGCTTTCCCCACCCCCCCACCCTGAAATGGGAAGAGAAGGGTTGATTTTGTGTCGCAGTCATATTTTTCCATCCTAACTGTATAATGTGTTTTTAACTGCAACAGGAAATATTGGTCTCGCTTCGACAAATGCTTACATTGGACTGAAGTGCTCGTGTGCTCCTGCTAAGCACAGGCGTAACTGTTTGAAAGGTTAGGGCCGCAATCCGTGAAGCGAACGGCTTCCTTTTTCAATGGATGGGCAAGTCCCAAGATCAGGAATTCATCGGTATTTACAGGCTTGGGGAATTGGGTTTGGTTTTGAGTAAACCAGTGTACTATGATGGATGACTTGATAGAAATGGTAGTGGGGCTGCTGTTCTCCAGGCAGCTGAAGGTTTATTTGTGGAGGGGACACTAAAGGGTGGGATTTTGTGAAGGGAGAGAAAATGTAATCTAAACTTATTTGCAATGCAACATGGGCTGACTGTGGTTAAAGATTCTTCTGGAGGGCTTCGTGGGCTGTGTTTTGGGAAGCCTCGCTGTAGCACACTTGCTACCTGGTTATTTGGGCTTTGTATAAACTTTGTGTATTTCTGATTGCTTTAACAAGTGAATCCCTGGCTAGAAGAAGAGGTTTTCACTCTGTCAGTTGGGGAAAAGATTATAGGGAAACAAACAAACAAAATCTCTTTTCTTCCATGTGTGCCACCTGAATATTGCCATTACATATTTAACTCCTGATGTCAAACTACTCTATTCACTTTGAGTCATTTACTATCCTCACAGTGAGCAAACAAACCAGCTTTTTTTTTCCCAAGTCATGTGCAAGTTGGATGTGTATGGGTTGTCTTTCAGTCGCAACCGTTGTTTGTTTGTGAATGTTAAAATTCTGTGTCTAGATGCCTTTGGTAAGTACCCCATGCATGGCTTCAATTAAGCTTTCTATATCGAGAAAGTACGCCTTAATTTAGCAGGTTAAAGATATCTCTGTTACATCAGTTTGTTCACAGCATGTTGTGACCTAATCAACTAGGGATGTAAGCAATTTCATGAGGAGTAATTACTCAACAACAAAAAATGTCTCTCTTCCCTAATAGCCATGAGTGAGTTGGCTAATTGGAATCCATTTTGGTAGTGGCAGGTCAGCAATCAGGAAGTAACTTTCCTGGCCGGCTTCTAGGTGGGAAGAAGAAGCCAGCAGAAACTGAAACACAGAGCTACAGCTTCCCGAGGCAGCTGCGAGAGCATCGCTGCTGTTCGTGTCAGTGCCCCGTGCGGTGCCCTAGCGCTCTCCTTTACTGATGATGCTGTGACACGGTTTGGTCAAAACCCCTTTCCTGGATGTTTTTGAGGGGAAGAATTTGTGAGTGGGTTGGAAATGCCAGATCTGCTCTCAAGACTTGCAAAAGAGCTCTGGTTTTATTATTATTACTGGGGGTAGGGGGTTGTATTGATGATGTTACGTGACAACTCTTCTCCATCGCCTGGTTAGGCCTTGGTCAGGAGACAGTGTGAAGTTTAGGGATATTGGCTCATTATGTCTCTACTCAGAATAACTTATGACAGTGACAAAGCAATTTTTGCTTTCAGTGCTTTATCCCATAGGAGCATGGGCTGCCAATCTTGCCAGAGGTGCCATGCTGAGGCATCTTTTAGATGACCCCACTGGTTGCTGTCCTGTTTTTCTACTTCACCAGAGATAGATCACTGAGGTCCATTCTGATTTTTTTTCTTTTTTTTTTTCCCCCTCCTTGGCTTCAGATCTTGCTGAGAGGGAGGTGAAGAGGAAAATCCTCATGAATTAACATTATTTCCCTGGTGGGCTTTGCTGCCATTTTATCTAATTACGCCTGCTGTTTTCCAGATCACATTGTAAGCATTTGCATGAAGGGGCTTTCACTTACCTCCTCAAGTAAATTAAATAACAGCCCTTAGGCTGGGCTGACAGCATAATGCATTTTCGTGTGGGAGATCAACAGCTCCCATACCTTGAGATGGGAAATGCTGAAATAACAGGGAAGCTCTCTGCTTTTGTCTTGAATTAGGGCAACTAGGCTGAGTTACGGCTACTTTGAAAATGCCTGCTGCTGATTCTTGCAGTGTGTAGGGATCAGGGGTAAGAGAGGGACACAGGAGGAAGAGATGGACACATGGGAATCCGCAGCAAGGGAGAACAGACCGTGGTTTTTGTCTCACAAGGATCCACAGGCTACGTGTAAGATGTGCAGGAAAGCCAGGGAAAGCAAGCCTCTTGTCAGCAGGTTTAAATGCACAGCCCTATTGGAAAGCACCGAGGGATCTGCAAACCAGGAAAGATTGGAAGCCACAGACGTAAAGCAAATGAGAGGTGCAAGCCCTGCCCTGAGGATATTTACACTGTGACTTCGTGGATGAGGAAGGCTGGACTTCTGTTTAGTGCTCTGGAAATCAAAACACACGGGCTTGACTTTCATTTCCACAATAAGCCATCCTGTAGTTTCCCCATGCTTCATTTCTCCAATTTGTAAAATGAGGCAGCAGCCCGTCTGCTGAAATGACAGTCCGCTGCTTTCTTGGCCTGACCTGTTACTCCCAACAAGTATCAAGCCCCAAGAACTATCCTCCTCTGAACATTTCAGAGCTCCTAGAGCCCTTCATGATATCAGCCTTGTGGGATGATCATTTTCTTTCCCAGTCATGTGTGGTATACATCCAAAATGTATATCAACCCTTTCCTGGCTGTGGCCGCTCCTCCATTTCTTTGGCAGAGCTGAGCTGCTGAGGAGGAGAAGGGATCAGGAACAAATGACCGTGAGGAAATTTCAATGTATTTCTTGAGCTCCTGATCAGCCCAGGCTTGTCCTGGTAGAAAAGAGGAACTCCACCTCCCCCAACCATTAGGCTTGGACAAGCCTGGGGTAGCCCAAAACTCTGGTATCCTCTTGGGCTCTGCCTTTGCAGGATGGTTAAGTGTGCCTGAAGTGGGGACATGCTGGTAACTGGGCTGGTGAGCTGCGTGGCCAAACTGGGTGAGCGTTTAGTGAGTGAGGAAGAGGAGGAGATGGGCCCCTGCAGCAAGTAGGGAATTTAATCTCTGCTCTGGCTTGCCCATGTTGGTCGTCAGTGGGGGTCAGCAACAGGAGAGGCTGCTTAGCTGGGGGGGAGGGTGTATGTCTTATGTGGTGCAGGGCCTTGCACACGTTTCATGTAAAGGGCGAAAGACTGTATGTGTCCTCTTAGTTTCTGTAGCTCTGAGGTGACAGCGACCCTCTCCGTATTGTATCTGTAACGTTGAAGTACCTTCTAGCTTTTGGCGCTAATTCTTCTTTCCCTGTGTCATTGGTTAGGGATTAAGGAAGTCATGCAGATCACTAAGATCTGCTTGAAGGAGTCTGCAGTGACTCACTTTCGTCTGGGGACGTTTGCTGAAGAAACACAGTTGACTTGTTTTTTCTTTTGAAAGTCAAGATTTCTGTTCCATCAAACCATAGTTCCAGGTTGAAGGTGGGGAGAGCTAGAAAAGTTAGTGTGATGGGGGTGTAAACACCTTTTAACTTACATGTTAAAGCATCTTGGCTCTTCCAAGTAACTAGAGAACTACTTTGTGATGCATTTCTGTGTCTGAGATGAATTTTGAATGCCAGCGAGATAACGAGATTTATCAAATAAAACACCTGTCTTTCACTTTGTTTGAGCTTGGCCTCATGCCTCAAATACATGGAGTTTAGCTCAGAAGCAGCTTGTAATTTGTATCACAAAACCACTGTGTGTAATTCATGATGGATGGGAGCCACTGGATGCGAGAGGTTTGCAGCTGGGACGTGCTAACAGCGTTTGCTGACATTTATGCTTGGTCAAAGTCACTGCAACAGGACAGAGGACAAGTGAATGGTCACTACGAGGTTACTGTGAGAGAGGCTGAGGAGGTGTTTGCCTTTGTAAATCAGCGACTCGGATTTAATGTCAATCATTTTTTACCACGAACATGCATGTTATTAAAGATCCAAGACACATTGCTGCTTTTAACATGTTAGGGGAGATGATTCAGGATTGATACAGCTTCTTCAGTGATCTGGTAGTATACATCCCAGTAGTATTATTATTATTATTCACTCCCTGTAGATGTTAGAAAGCTTTCTAACAAGTCACGGTATCTCTCAAGCTCTCATCCCCTTCTATCTCATTTTTAAAAAAATTAATTTAATTTTATTATTATTATTATTATTATTATTCAGACTCCTGCTGTACACATCCCCCAAGCTGGTGGGAGGGTGAGTTGGTGGGAGATGACTTGGCTTTGTTGGAACTTCACTTAATGCAGGGTGGGGGCAGAGAAAATGAAGCTAAATTACGCAGATCCTGAAGGCACAGCGAGTGTGCTACATCACTTGTGAGCATGACTAGAACTGAAAATGAATCACAGCCTTGTTAGACACTGTATGTGTCAGTGCATGTGGGCAGAAATATCATTCAGTGAGAGAGAAAAAGACAGACTGCATCTTTTAAAGTGTTCTGTTCCCATTGAAATCGTTGTAGTATTTAACCTAATGGGTGAGAGCTGGGAAATGGTGGGACAGCTGCTCTAGGATACTTTGCTGTGTCGATTTTTCTTCCTTTCTGAAAGTTCAAGAGGAGTCTGGACCTCTTCGCAGTGACATCTGCTTTCTAAACCAGAAAAGGCTATAATTGCAAGTTCAGGTTTGAACCCACTTTTGAGGACTTTATAACACAACCACCAAGACTTATTCTGGGCTAGATTTGGATGTGGACTTGCTTCAGTCTGTGTGTTCATTTTGCATTAGGAAGCAAATTTGATTTGCTCTTCCTGTAAACTTTTGATGGTGCACGTTCACACAAACACACAGGTACACACACGTGCACACTGAGCTAGTTCACATATTCCAGCTACAAAAATCCAGTCTGGATCTGTCACCTTGATTCTTGCAGCTGTATAATTCAAACAGGCCTTATTTCTAAAATGGAAATTGGTTTTACAGTTAGGTTGTAATGTGACAGAGCCACATCAGGTGATTTGATGGAGAGATGCTGGAATCAGCTGACCACTAAACTCTGCTGTATACATGTTTGTACTCCAGAAGATACTTGGCACAAATGATAGTAACGTTCCTAAAGAAGTTCTCCCACCTCCAGCAGAGACCTATCCATGGCAGCTAACAAGCAGTAGCCATCTTAAAAATTCCCCCTGGCACACCAAAACCACACTTTTTCGAAGCCAGGTAGAGTCAAACAGTGTATTCTTTCAGGTGTTTTGGTTGTGCATTTTTGTACATTGTGCTCAGTACAGCAATTTGCTCCCTTCCCCCCCAGCCCCTCAGCCCTAACCCTGTTACTTCTCCAGCAAAGCGAAGGGACCCGTTTGTGGACTGTTGATCAGATTGCCAGATGCTTCTGTCTTCTGTTCTGATAGTTCCAGTTTTGTATGGAAATAGTCTTCTCCTGTTTCTTATAAACTCAGGTGTGTCTGCTGCGTCCTAATGGAGATGAGAGAGTTTGGCCCAAGTCTGCAATACACCATAGGTATGTTTTGGAGTTGTACTTCTCCACTGAAGGTGCAATCTTACCTCTCTAAGAGGGATTGCAGATTAAGTTTCTTTGAGGGTGAAAAGGGGAATTTATCTCCTTTCTTGAAACCTGGGATCATCTTTGCTCAACATAAAGTGGAAGCTATGGTAGGACTGAGGTATGTTCCCAAATGACACCTAATAGAAGAGCTTGGTTGTTGACAGCACCAGACCTCAAGTGACAATTTTAAGGAATAAAATAAAAACAAAACAAAACAAAACAAAAAACCCCAACAAAACCAACAGATTGTTAATGCTGGTTTTCCTGAAAGCCCTGTTACAAGAACACAGAACTGTTTGAGTAGGTATTGTGGGCACTATAGGCTAGACAAGCTCCTGTGAAAGCAGCTTGAGATGCTATTTCACAGCCTGAAGTTTAACCAGAACAAACTCTTGTGTTGTGTTTTGTGTTCTTTTTTCTCCTCTCCTCCTGTTTATATTCCCTTGGTTTCTCATCCATCAAGTGCTGGTATGGCTAAGTTTCTTGTTAATTGGAGTTTTATGTTCTGTTCCAGGTTGGTCTGTGCTGCTTTTGTCCCCAGGCCTCTTTCCAGTATCTCCCAAAGGCTTTTATCCTACTCACCCTTCTGCCTGAATCCAGAATAGATAAGATTTCCTCCTAGGGCATGTCAAAGCACCTTGTCTTGAGCAGAACAAGGTGCATCTTCTTGTACTCTCCTGCCTGAAGAGGCTGAACACATTCAGCTCCAACCATCTTCGCTAACAGGTCAGCTCTCTCCCATAGCCAGGGACTATTGCTGTTTTCCTACCGAGGGGATGAACCACAGGCTGGGAGGAGGAAGAGAATTGAGGAGTGGGATCAGTGGGGATGCTGTTGTCCTATCTGCCTAACCTGCACAGTGAAGGCAGGAGTAGCCTGTCAACCCAAGGCAGGTTAATCTGAACTGTCAAAACTCCAGAAATCCTGGGGTCATGGTTGAAAATGTTTCCTCTGCAAAGCACAGCCAGTGCTTCCCGTGTGTGGCGCTTGTCTTAGGGCCGGGTCAGATCCCGGTGCCAGGCTGTTCTGCTGAATTTGGGAAGACTGTGTGCAGGAGAAGACAGGTAGTCTCTGCTGGTAATGTTTGCAGGCATTGGCCCGTGACATCTTCTATAATTTAAAAGCTGATAATTCTAGACACTAGCCTGATTTTTTTAAAAAGTGGCTAGAGATGTGTGGTTTCTCCTTTATCCCTTTCCCCACAGACCAGGTGCTCTGTACTTTCTGAACATGAAGTGGTTTCTGAACGTTAAGAAGGATGTAAACTGTTCGCAGCTGAGGACACAACAGTGCACCTCCCCCCTGCCAAAAAAAAAAAGAAAAGGAAAAAAAAAGAAAAAACCACCATCAGTAACTTTTGAAAATCCTGGTCATCATGTGGTGTTCCTACAATGTCCTTACTTATTAAATGAAATGGGAATAGCTTGTGATTTTCCGACTCTTAGATGTGACTGTTTTGGGAGAAAGGCAAGGAAGGGATCCGTACTTGCGACAAGAAAAAAAGTTTTAATTGCTTAGAGCGAGAACATGTTCTGAAAAGTAAAGATTTTAGACTTAATGTGCATGGAACAAAAGGCCGTTGTGAGCTATGTACGAGAGTTGCTGAGAGTTTGTATTCTGCCCTTTTTTTTTCTGTGGGAGTTATTTCCTGTTGTTGACTAGAGTTCTTTATTTAGAACCACCTAGCTACTGAATGACGGCTCGCTCGCAAGAAGAAAAAGTGTGATTAAAACTTGCTAAGGCTTATTTCAATATCTCCCTGCTTCCATTTATTTAAGGGGAATCTTTCCTAAATGAAAGAAAAGAAGTTCAAAACAACAAATGCATTTCCTCCTCATGATTTTGCCCACATCAGCTGTGACAGCTAGCAAAAATATGTTGGGAGTCTGAGGTCTTTCACCTGAACGTCTCATGGAAGACGATGTTTCTTTAACAGAGGTGGTTTGTTTTAGGTTGTTCTTGTTTTAAAACCAAAACAAACCCATCAAATGCCAGGCCTCCCTTCTCACTGGTACGAGTAACACACCGGTGTTAGTGGGGGGCAGCTCTTTCTATGAACCCTACAACTACAGCAGGAGTGGGCACTTGCACTTTCCCAGCTGCTCAGATGAGAAAGTTTCCTTTGAAGAGCACTGCCAGTGAAAAGAGGTTTCTGTCTGCTGACCTGCATGGGAATAGTATTTGTATATGTGTGTGGAGTCAGCTTATCAGCACTTTGACATCTGCTTAACAACTTCTTTTGCTCTAATGGCAGGAGCAGAACATCTAGTTAAGAGTTAAGTAAAGTTAGCAGAAGATTAAGTTGGGTAAGGAAAAAAAAAAATTAACTTGACAGTTAACACTACTAGACTATAGGTGTAGGTAAGCAAGCAAAGTAACCAGGGTTTATTATGACTTTTTTGCTTAGCAGGAATCACACTAGGAATGTTGCCTGGATGTGGACGATTAGAAAATACCCTGGGGCATGAGGTATAGCAAATGGACAATCATCCCTCCTTGACTGGGCCGGCCCCTGGCTGTGAGCTTCTCGAAGAGGGTGCCTGTTTCTGCCCAGCTATTGCAAACAGGCTGATGCCTTTCTGTGAAGTACCTGGCTGCTGGCCGCTCTTGCGGGCAGGCTGTGGAGCAAGAGTGATGGCTCAAGACAGCCAGTCACATCTTTCCTTCTACAAATAAAACTGATAAAAGCTGGTTTGTAAAGATGAATCTCTGCAGGAAACTGGATCTCTCTGTGAAAGAGAGAGGGGGGTTTGGGAGCCTTCTACCCATCCCTGTGTGCTGGGAAAGTCTGTGGTTGGGAGAAGCAGCGGGAAGGGCTTTAGTAATATTCCTTATGGTATTTTCTTCTCCTGCTGCTGTCCAGAGACAAAACCAGAGAATGCCCCAGACTCGGTAGCAGCACCATCGATGGGCATGCAGCTCTTCCTCCTTGTTTCTTGGGTCTGCTCCTTTCCCTTGGCTCGTTCCCCTCTGTACTCTCATCATGTTTCCGCTTTGCTCCCCCATCCAGGCTAAAATTAAAAAATGGAGCATTATTACTGTTTGAGAGAGGTGCTTATGGCTGTCTCAGAAAGCCACTGCTGGCTTTGGGGAGCAGTACGCCACATGTGGCATCTGCTTCCCTAGCTCTGTGCCATCCTGCCCCTAACATATCTCTTATCTCTCTTCCCCCTCCACCCCTGCAAATTCTGACACATCTGTGTGAGATGGGGGTGACCAAACAGGAGAGCTGCCTCTCCCCTATTCTAGACCCCCTGCCATGTTTCAAGGGGCAAAGCTCCCCTATTCTAGACCCCCAAAGCCACTGTGGAAGGAAGAAAGAGAGCATAAGAGATGTGAAAGGAAGGGAAGGATGGACCCTGATGATAAATGGTGGATTCTCAGCTTTTTTTCTTCATCCTGGTGGTAGATCCTACCTACTTGGGTGGGTTTGCAGTGATTTAGTGTTTCATCTTTGCTTGGGAATACTAATTAGGCGTAAACCTCTTTTATCCTTTGGCTAATGGTCACTATAAATGAACAGCTTCGTTTAAAGTGAGAGAGCGTAAAAAAAGGTTAGAGGAGAAGCTAAATTCATTTGTGCAGTTCCCTTTTTCTTCAGAGAGCTAAAATGTATTTCTGACCGTTACAGGGGTGGTTTTAGGTAGAGTGTAGAAATACATACTTCACCCACAGTCTGTTTACCTGCATACACAGTACGAGCTTTTGCTGACTCTTAACTGTGCTAGCACGGGGGACTGTAGAGAGGCAAAATGAATCATTACCGCAGGCATAGTCAGTAAAAGCATCTGAGGTACTCATTCACTTTTTTTTTAATCTCTTCTTTGCACATAATCTAAGAAGTTGCACATTTTGTGAAGAGTTAAAACGGAAGGACTTGTGCATTTGCTGCATTGACTCAATGAGTTCAGTTCTGTATGATCTTCATTTATTTGTAGTGGAACAGAATGGCAGTGGGAGTTTATGCTACATTTGATGTTCTTGTGCTAGGGTTGTTGCCAGCTCCTTTTTTTTTCCCCTTTTCTAAATTTGGCCCTGCAGATTCAACTTCTGTTTTATTGAGGTTTGGGTTTTTTTGTTTTTTTGTTTTTTTTTTTTTAAAGAAGTTGTGTAGGTCACTTACTGTTTATTTAAAATTAGAGCCTCAGAAACCTCTGTCTGTATGAAAAGAAGTACAGACAAACATCATCTGCAAAGAATTTTGCACGGGACAGTCAGGAGAAGGATTTATCATTGCAAATTTGAATTACCTTGAAAATGCCTTTATCTTACTTGGTAAGCATTGCTTGAATCTAGTGGCTCTAAGAAGCTGCAGAAACTAGTTTTAAACAAAATGCCCAAGCACCCAAAACAGGGTAAGAGCTTTAATATATTCTACAGGTTGTATTCCAGCCAGCAGAAGCAGCTAGAGGTGGGTGCGTTTATTTTGGATGTCAATGTATTAACTCATGTTTTCATGTAAATAAGGATTGAAATAGTTTTTTTCCCTGGTAATACATCTGAGCACGAACACATTAAACTCCAGTGGCATGGTTTTAAGTGCTCTATAACACATTGCAATGCTATATAACACCCTACATCAACACCGTAGCCACGACACCATTTTGGTTTTGCCCTCCTAGCCTCAAACACATTGCTCCTGTTGTACAAAGCTTTCATGTGACAAATCTCGGTACGAACATCCACTTCTAGAAGCCTCTAGTCACCTCACTGGTGGCCCCGTTTGGTCTACCAAGCCTTTGACATCTCAGCAGGGTTGAGCAGTGCTAAACATATTCCAACTTGCCTATGCAGCCAGTCCTCTTCCAGGTTTCAGGAGTGCTTAAGAAGAGTATGGGGGGCATCTGCGCTCCAGAAATAATATGGCTCCACGTAGAGCTCTGTTGGAGTAGCTTTGCTTCAGAAAAGGGTTGTTATATGTGCAGTGCATGCGGTAAGCCAGATCAGTTGAGCTGCTCTCCCCTGGCGAACCAGGAGCAGGTAGTCCATCAGTGTAAAAGAGATAGTGACGACCTTTGTACTCAAGTGTGTGTGCGGCTCGCATGTTTGACAGCCCCATGTTGTTAAGATTTTCAGGCTCATGTTGGGTTTGTGCTCAAGACTAGTGGGTGGCCGATGTCTTCTGGCTTGATTGCAGTGACATCTGTTTACACCAGTGGTTACTTAGGCCTGAAGACTGGCCATCTCTCTGTATTTTTCCCCACTGTTTTGGTGTTTTTTTCTTTATTAAAAGTATTCCCTCCTCAGTTGTATAACAGAGGCTTTGGTTTTATCTGCAGGTTTTTTTTTTCTCTTAATCCACTGACCCCAGTATGAGATTAATATCAGGGCATTAGGGTAGCCTCTCTTCAAAAAAGTAACTAAGTGTTCCAGAAAAGAATGACTTGTGCTTTTGATAGAGACTGCACAGTGAGCACTGAAAGGGAAACAAAAGCAGCCTAAAATTGTTTAAAACTCAGCTTGGTGCAAAGTACAGTCCTCTGTGTCTCAAGAAGCAAGAGTGGAAAGGGGAGACTGTTTTAGGAGCCCGTGTGCCATACAGACGGTGTCAGTGTGAACAGTCTGGCCTGGGTCAAAAATGAAGCCCATCTTGCAGGTGATACAGCCTGAACGGGATTTGGGAAGAGAACATAGATGTTTATGAAAAGGCAAAAAGATGTGAGAAGATACGCAGTAATGGTAGGCAGCCCGAACCTCTGTCAGAGGACAGAGTGTTTCAGCTGGAGCCAGGATGATGCACACCAGCAGTCTCCAGAGGACTGGGAGTGCACAGGGAATTGCAGAGGGAGGGAGTCATCTCCGTGCATGAGGAATGCAGCAAAACCTCCTCTGACTAAGCCAGCTAATGCACACTGCATTTTTTTTTCTTTCCTGATAATCCTGTTCCATAATATTTCCTTAATAATTTAATATAGGAAGGGTAGCCTTTTTGAAAAGCATCTAAATCACCAAGCCTGACTTTCAGACGAAACCTTGCCACTCTTGTCCTTGACATGCACCCGGGGATTTTTACCGGGTGTGACTATTTGAGGGCTATCTTGGAGTTAAGGGTTTTTTTTTTCTTAAATTACTTAATGAATTTACCATGTGGCACAACCCTTGGTACTGCCAAGCAACAGCTTTCTATTACTAGACTGTACTGTATGGGCCCGATCCTGCGTTACTGAAGCCAAAAGCAGTATTTGGGAACAGACATTGGCATCGAAATCTGTAGGAAGGCTTAGAATAACTATACAAAAGGGGTTAGTTGCACTCGGAATATTGATTCATGAGCTCTGTGTTTTTTTGCATCTCTGTTCATTTTACCCAAGTAAGATCAGCTGCCCAGCTGGACATATAATATATGATACTGCATTAGAACTAAGGCTGCATTTGGTCATACTCATTAATTAAACTGATTTCTCCTGTAGGTTTTTTTTTTTTTCCTGGAGAACTAAGGGAGAATGATAATTAAGCATATTATGCATTCTAGGGAATGGTGTTTCTCCTACTGCCACAAAAACATTAAAGGAGAAAAACATGAACTAAAGCAGAAAATGAAGGAAAAAAAAAAAGAGCTAAAATTGGAGGGAGAAGGGGGGGGAGCATCCCTTCCTTCAGTTTTAACAGGTTCCTCTGTGCCTTGGGATGTGTGTGGCAGCCTCGTTACAGTGGAAGAGTTGCACCAGCAAAAAAAAAAAAGGAAAAAACCAATTGAAATCTCAAGGAAAGCAGCCCAGCTCATAGGTGCAGCTCCCTCCCTGCTAATGTACAGGTGCAGACTGCATAATGCAGCACCCCAGTTTTTTTTGAGGGGCTTGCTTTTATTTGTGGCTGAGCTTTGCATGAGAAGGGCCCTGCTCCAGGTCAGTAGTGACCCTGAGCTGGCCTGAATGGAGACAGCATGAGGTCTTAGTGGTGTTTAATCACACCTTTGCTTGCAGCTGTTTGCTTCTTACCCATGAGGCCCACATTGCTCGGTGGGGAGCGCTGCTCTAGCGGAACGCGCATCCTTGGCCATAGGCAGGACCTTTGTTTTGCTTTTCCCGAGTTACTGGTGCTGGCGAGGTCTTTATTTGCAAAATGTTCTCTGTTCTGGGGGCTGTATTAGGTATTTGCCTGTCAGCTCCTGCATGCGCTGAAGCAAAAAGATCCAGGGAGAAAATGAAGATGTGTTGTACAATTACCTGATGAAATCTCACAGTATTAGTGTGTACTGCAATTAGAAAGGAAAAGGCCAAGGATGCAATTAGAAACATAGGAAGCAGTTCACTGCCTCTTTATTTGAAAAACTTGAGGGATACCTACATTCCAGCACACCAAACGTTGCTGGTCTTTCCTAATTAGCACACGTGTTGACAGGCAGAGATCACCTGCCAGTCCGTAGTATTTCTCATGAATTGCCCTATGAAAACCGGGGTCTGTTTCCCCCCTCCCAATCTTTCCAATCTTTGATTTCTGTTTGTTCATTTATTTCTCTTTAACACAGGAGGGTTTTTGAATGATCTACAGGAGACCTGGCCTCCATCAGGCAAGCTTTGACCATCCTTGCTCAAAGACAAGGCTGCGCTTAGACTATGCCTGTGGCCCACGTCAGGTCAGTACCTCTGTAGAAAAATGCAGTTCGATTCCTTCTCTTTTAATGTGTCATCTTCACGTGTAGCAGTTCTAGGGCCTGCGTCAAGGCTACGGCTGCACAATTTGCACTACTGCTCCTCGGGAAGCCCTTGCATGCACCATTCCAAAATGGGATGCGTTTTGGGTTGCTCCTCTTCGCAGACATGCAGACTTTTCCCCCCGCTCCTGCAGGCTCTGGAAGCTTGTGCCGACACCCTTCCTTGTACAGCGTTTCGTGGCTCAGTTGCAGGCTGTTTCTCCGCGCTTACCAACATGTTCGGGCAAACTGCGTTCGGGCGTTGCAGACACCTTCTGGTCAGATTGCTCTGGAGCTGCAGAGCGGAGTTTCTTGGCCAGAAAGGCCTTGTTAAATCAGGCGCGATGCAATGTGAGAAGTGGTCGGCAGTAGGATTATTCGCCTTGTGTAGCCTAACCTCGTCCCGCCACGATGGAGCCTTCTGTTGTGTGCAAAGCGTAGGAAGGAGCTCTACTCGTATCAATTCGTATTGTGACCTGTGCTCAGTTGAGAGTGCTTCTGAGTGTGGATGCAGGTTGTACTAGTTGTGTTCGGAGGAACAATCAGAGTTACAGTGTGACTATAAACTCCTGCCAAGAAAAGCCCAGGGGAGTTACAGTAGGAAACAGAAGGGGCGGTGAGTTTTCTCTTACGCTAGTGTAAAATTGGAGCAACCTAACAAAGTCAGAAGCGTTCAAAACTCAGAATACAGGCTCAGGCCTTTTACTGCCGAGTATAACACGGCAAGATCGGGACTGTGGATATGGGACTGGAGCCCAGCTGCTTATTTAGCAAATGTTTGTGGTTATGCCTATGGTGCCGGCGATAGCGTGCACACACCCAGACACAGGGACTGTAAACCTGCTGCGGACTTTGAGCTCCAGAAGGCAGGCACTGCTCGGCTGGATGCATCCACAGCGTAATTACGCAAGGCCACATCCTGCTGTGTTACAAATCCGGTGTAAAGGAGGGCAGAGAATGTGGCCCTGAAATTTGGTGGATCTGGCATGCAAAAAAAAAAAAAAAAAAAAAATCCAGTTGAAAAATGTACCAATATTCTGGCTGGCTTGTGAGTAGTCTGAAGGCCACCAGACAGGTACCACCCCACTCATGCTGTAAAGAAAATGAAGCTTTTCCTTTTATTTAATGATTTTTTTTTTTTTACTAAGACACTTGTAATTTCAAGGAGAGGCTTGTTTTCCCGAGTAGAAGGACCAAATTTCAGAGCCTGGCTGCTGGAAAATATCCAGCCATGGGAAATTCTGGTTTTAATTTTTTGCTAGCTCCTGAGCAAATCACAAGTTGCTCATCAAAATTCAGTAAACGGTTCGTGAATTGTTTCGCAGATCTGGTTCAGGGCTACCTCTGTACTGCAGACAGAGGATGAGAGAATTTGGATGTCCTCAAAGGAATGGCTGATAGCACGGGTGGGAGGAGAAAGGGGTGCCGAGGCCTCCGGAACTGGCGAAGGTAAAAGGCAGTTTTTAGAGCTGATGCCCTTTCCTCCCATTTTAGTGACTTCAGCAGAGTATTTATTTGAAATACCAGTCTTAGTGTTTAAACCTCAATTAGATGAGGTCTTTTCAATTATAATTTTAAGAATCCATAAAATCATCGCTTAATCTCCTTCTGTTTTGGCACAGTCACTATTTTAATGGTTTCTTTTTTTTTTTTTTTTTTTCCTTTGTGGATTTTTGACAGATACAATTTCCAGGTTAAAGAAATCTTCCCTCTGAAAGTATCCTTCTTTTCCTTTTTGGTTTTCTAGCTGAAAATGGAATTTAATTTCTAACAAGACCATCAGCTTGATTGATCACAAATCATTACAGACCATTTTGAGCATAATACCTAAATGAGTCGTGATATTAATGACTAATAATCGCCTTTATGTTAGGTCTTAAAGCTTTATTGTCCCGAAGTACAACCGGTTTAGTGGAACATGAAAGGCCGGAATGATCTGAGATGCCGCTGGGGCTGCAGCCAAAACTATAAGGTGTTTGAATCGCTTTTCCAGCGCCGGCTGGCATTACAGCCCCTTTCCAAACACAATCCTTGAGGTAACTCAAAATAATCGTCTCCTTTCCAGATAAGAGCCTGGGGCCGAGCTCTTCCCCCACCACCCCCCCCCCCCCCTCCCGCCCCTTCCCCCAAGTCTTCGGGTACTCCAACATCTCCGTTTGGCCTCATTTTTGTGCTTCGGTGGTATCTGCAAAGCCCAAATTAGCAGCGAGGATCCCACGGAGGGGGGCTGCCGCCTCCCTCGGCTCCCAGGTGAGCTCCCGGGGCGGGGGCGGGGGGCGGCCGGCAGCGCTCCGGGTTTTCTCCAGCCCCTCACCGCAATGCTTGGGCTGACCGGGGCGGGGGCCGGGTTGACCTGGGGGCCAGCCCGGCGGGGGAGCCGGGCTGGCCGGGGGCAGCCGAGCCCCGTCCCCCGGCCGGGTCCTCGCCGCCGGATAGCAGGGATACTTGTCATATTTGCGGTCGGGGCGCGTTGGCACCCGCCTTTGTCCCGACCCGCGGCCCGGCGCGGGGCCCGGCGCTCCCCGGGGAACCCCCGGCGGCGGCGGCGACCGCGCTGCGGGGGCTGCGCCGCCCGCCCGGGGCAGAGGCACGCGTGGGCAGCGCGGGGAGCCGCGCCGGCGGCCGCGGAGCTGGGGGGGAGGAGGAGGAGGAGCGGCGGGGGGGGAGGAAGGCCAGGGCCGAGGCGGAGCTTTGACGCGGGCCGGAGGGCGAGGAGCTCGTCGGAGCCGCCCCTGTCGTCAGTGCTGGCGGCAAGTGCTGGGAGCCGGGGCTGGTGCCTCCTCCCTCTCCTCCTCCTCCTCCATTGTATAATGCTGCGTGATCGCAGCCGCCGGGGCAGAGCGGAGGCTTAAATCCTCACGCCGCCTGCGCCTGCCTCCTCCTCCTCCTCTTCGTCCTCCTCCTCCTCCGCATCTCCCCCGGCCCCTCCCCGGAGCGGCGAGGGAGCGACATATGGAGCGGCTCTAGGGCGAGAGTTTGCGACCTCCCCCCCGCCCTCCATGCGTTTAGTTCTCAGGTGGAGCTGCATGTGGTGAGTGGGGCTGGGGGGCTGCGCGGCAGCGGCTCGGGGGAGCGGGGGTCCGCGACACACACCGCCCTCCCCCTGCCGCCCCGGCTTTGCGAGTCATCGGGGCTGGTTTTATCTCTACCTTTAAATTCGTGCCCGGGCAGAGGAGCTTGGGGCGGGTGTCCTCCCCCTCTCCTCCGGGGAGGATCGTGCTGAGATGAGCAGAGGAGGGAAAGCGGTGGAGTTGCTCTTAAAATACCTCCCCCCCCTCCCTCGCCGATGCACGGAGATCCCGGGCCGAAGCAGGTGCGTGCGTGTAGTTGGAATATACTTTTTATCGGGGCTGCTCTGCCGGCCCCGATAGTGCGGGAGGTTGTGCTCTCAAGAACCGTGCTACATCCGACTCGAAGAAACCGGCTTTACCCCGGTAAGTTAGCCTGTGCGCCGGGGAGCCCCTTGAGCTGGGAGGCTACAGCCTCGCTCCCTTTTCCCAGCAAGAGCGGGGACTTCAGGGTACCCCTAAAAGTGTGTGCTGTAGTGCCAAGCGAGCTAAAAGGGCCTGGGGGAGACTTTCACTCCGCTGGAGCAAAGCTGACATATGGCTGGGCAGGACCCGCCTGGCCCCGCTGGCTGGACCTTTCCAGGGGTTGGTGTTAGGGCGGCAGCAGGGCAGGGGATTAGCGTGTCTTTTCCCTGAGCAATAGTGCACTTGGGTCTTCCTTGGGAGCACTGCCAGCACAGAGAAACAGGCCTTTTGGGGGGTTTTGTGAGCAGGGTGGTTCATCTTTTGCAAGCGATGGTGGAAAACAATGTTTATTGGGATTTCCTTCAGAGTGGGGGAACGCTTAAAAAAAATCCTTTTGTGATGCTGCTTTCATTTAGAGCGTTTGCTGCTTTACTTGTGTCAATGTGTCAGGATCTGGAAAGATAAGTTCTTCTTAAGCATGAAAATAGGAGTGCAGTTACCTGCTGTCATTTCTTGCATTTTGTGAAGTACAGCTGGAAAACCCAGGGCCACTTTTGTTGAAAATCAATGGAGGGGTTCGTGTGCTGTCCCCTGGGACCCTTGGTGGCTGATTTACAGCTATGGATCAGCTGCTGGTGTAAAATAAAGCAAATCTGCCTATTTCATCTCCATCTGGGGGGGCTGTCGGCCCCTTTACCCGAACTTCAGCGCAGCACGTCGGTGCTGTTGCGTGTGGCAGTCTGTGTTCAGACAAGTCCAAAACTCTTGGGATCAGGAAAGTCCAGGCTTTTTCAGCTAGTGCCCGGTGAAGTCAGCAGGATGGCTCTCGCTGCCTCAGTGGGTGCTGGATTTGGCCACCGCAGAATATGCTATTGCTCAAACAATGGTGGTAGAGGGCTTGGCCGCCCCCTAACATCAGTTTTATGCTTGTGTCTCTCAAGTGAAGTAAACAGTTTCTATTTGTGTGAGTTGAAATGACACTTCCTACCTTTTTATTCTGATTTTTTTAGGGATTCACCTGCACAAATGAAGATGCCTGTGTCTTACGGGCTTCTCACAGGGTACAAAATTGACAGAGGCACCTCAGTTTCTAAGTGCACGGGAAGCTTTCACATGGTAAAACGAACTGTAGAAATGAATTGTGTTTTCTTAAAAGTTGCTGCTGCTTGTACTTATATTGCTGTAGAAATTAAGCAGTTGATTAAGCAGGGTAAATTGAAAGTAGCCCTTTCTGCTTGAAGTTAAAATGCATACATTTTTATATATTAAGATGGTATCTTTGGAATCTGATTTAACATAATGAACTAGTGGTGGTGGTAGAGATAGGAGGAGGATTAGCAGTTTGTACTGCTAGACAGGTATCTGCGAGCAGGTCCTAGGGAATACTTCCATTGTCCAGGCAAGTATTGCAGCACCTAACGTAACAGCTGTAGATCTTCCTCCTTTTGTGACTGATCCTACTTCCATTTAAGTTGGTAGCAAAAACCACCCACTTCTTTTCTGCAGGAACTGGATTGGGCTTCGAACGAATGAAGATAGACTTTGTGCATATTAAAACACTGCTTTGATTTTTGTGTCAAGCTGATTTCTCTTTCTCTGAAGCTGATTAAAAAAAAGAAACTTGCTAGCTGTAGGTACTTCAGGTTTTATCTGTAGATGAAGCAGTCTTACAGAGCATTAAATACGTCTGTAGGTGCTGATTTATTAAGAATTGTAATTGTATTCCTTTATACACCTGCTCTTTTTAATGGGAAAGATGAAATAATGACAGTTTCTCAGTGTTTTGGTGGAAATAATAAGATAAAAAGTCCAAGCAGTCGAATTGTCTGCCTGAGAGGCATCTAGGAGTTTGAGATAATGTCCTAATATCAAGGAAAACCTCAAATTTAATATTCTGAATTTTTTTTTCAGCTTCCATGAAGTACAACAGATCTTATGCAGTATCTAGTTTGAAGGATTTTGCCATCATTTACACAAGCTGCTTTTGTTTTTCCTATAAATAATTCATAGGGAAAGAAATTTTTTTAGGGACTCTGACTTTTTTCACACTGATGTAAAACACTCCTGGCACAGTTCATCTCTGGCAGTGCTAACACTAGACAGGTGATCCAAAATACTTGTGACTATTTTTGCTTTTATGTAACATCTTAAAGTGTAATCTGTCAAGCAAGGAAAGTGCAGTACTTTGAAAGTGTAAGTAGTCTTCTGGTGATCTACTTTTTATAAGGGCTGGGTAGCAAGAGAGGCACCTTCTTTTAACTCAGCTTTATATGTGTAACCAGCTCATGAGGAGACAGCTCCAGTTGCAACGGTTCCTTAACACACGCACAAATCAGTGCCAGAAACGGCAGCTTTGAGTTACCAAGTCCAAAGATCAGGAGCGTTCCAAAGGAGAGAGCAAGGTCCAGCTTAAATGTAAGCAGGTTGGCAGTGAGCACGGATCTTTAGTGTAGATGAATCTTTTGCTAATTAAGAGTTTGTAGAAAATGGAATTTGCCAATCTGAGAACAGAGCTCTCATTTTCTTCGGGGGGATATAATTGCATGTTTTGTGCCACTTGTTTTATTTCTAAACTTCTGTCAGTCGGAGAAGCTGTGCTGTCACGAAGAAGTGACTGTTTTCTGTAAATGGAGAGAGACCCTCAACATGTGTTAGTTCTTTAATTCTTTTATAAACAAAGTAAATTTGGGTGTTTGCTGTAGTGGAGGCTTCAGGTTTGTTCAGCATTGCCAGTGCAAACACTATAACAAAAAATAAGATAACAATGCTGACTTCAACACAAGCAGGGAAAGAAAGCCCTGTAAATGCAGCGCTCGCTTTGCCGTTGGGTGTTCTGAGCTGAACTCAGCTGAAGTTGAGCAAAACGAGTCCAAAGCAAATGCGTTTTCTGAGAGACGGCAGAGATTTTGTGGAAGAAATAGGCCTGTGCGTCCTGCATCTGTACAGCACCGATCACAGCAGGGTCCCTACCCTCCGTCTTATGGCTGTAGGGGGTATTAAATGGTGTGTCATTGTGCAGAATAGAAACTGCATGGCAACGTTTGCTTCGCTGCTGGCTGAATGTGTCAGATGCTCGGGTGTCATTGCAAAGTGGTCAGGAGGAGCTGTGAAGACGAGCTAGACCTGGGAGATTCCTCCATCGCAAAGGGGGATTCCAGGGTGGGGAAGAGCTGATCTGAGGGGCATTTCCAAGGGAGAGTGAGGCTGGTCTCCAGGGGCGTTGGGCAGCTGGTGGCACAGCCTCATCGGTCTTCAGAAATGGCTTTAAGTCGTGATGAGGAGCAAGATGGCCTGAAAGGACCGAAGAAGCTGTCAAGTCACCAGAGAGCGAGTTTTTGGGTTTCACGTGTCCCTTTGAGGGTGGAGGCTCAGTGAGCCTCCACCACAGCAGCCACCACCACATCAGAGTGACTGTGGATTCAGGCTGCTGCAGTGATATTAAAATCATGCTCAGAGTCCTGTGTTAGGCACGTTCAAACCATTATTCTTCCAAATAAGGGGCCGGGCTCAGTAGTCTGCTCTGCTTGGTACATAAAACCGTAGGCGTTGCCATACGACGTCTGAAGTTCCCAACCTATATAACATGATCAATGTTTTGAGGAGCAGTGGGCTTGAAGAGGAATTTCGCATTAATATCGTTGTGGAATTGAGTTTTAAGTGGCGTTGAATCGCACGAGTCTCAGTCTGTGTAATTATTAGGAGCCAAAGCCTGTTTACTTTGCTTTCACACCAGTAAGATGTATTGGATTTCATCTGACAGCTTCTGCTCCCAGTGAAGTTAGAATAAAAATTGTATTGTTTAATATAGTAGAATATAAAGAGAAAAGTGCAAATGTGGGTTGTTTGCTTTAGTGTTATTTTTAAAACTGGGCGGTATATGGAAGTAGCAGAAGAAAGAAGTTCTCTTTTCAAAGGAACCCTGAGTTGGTGGAAAGATCTAAACTTGCCCTAAAACTTGCTCAGATGATCTGTAACGAATAAAACTGTCTTCTTGATCCCAGATTTTCAGTCCCCCCAGGAAACCCTTGTGCTGTTTGAGCCGCACTCACCTTTAATGGAAACGTGACAATTATCAGCTGTTTTCTTACAGTTTCTTACAGTAGCCTGTAACATTAGTCTTTTAAAAACTCCTGTTGTGCCAGGCAGGCAATAAGGTTGAGTGAACTGCGCTATAGAAAGAACCACCCATGATTGGAGGCAAACTATGCGGATATATGTTGGGGTGGAGGTTGAAAGGAGCGTGGAGGGCATATTAGAAGCAGACTGTGCAACTGCTACAGCAGGTCTGACTAGTTTGAGATGCCTAAAGGCAGCTTTGTCTTCACTTCAGGTAGCTGCAAAATGAAGTTTTAAAACCTAATTCAGAAACACATCATCATCTTCCGGTGCCTCCACAAAGTCTTTACTTTTCATGTGTTTTTACAGGCAGTCTTTCGCCCTTGGAAGAAGCGTTTAATGGATACACGTGCGTGCATATCATTTGCATGTTTTTAAAATACACATTTCGTCAAGATAGGAGACTGGCGTTCATGCACAAACCACAGTGTTTTTTTTTTAAACAGTGGTAACATTTTGCTTTCTTATGGCTCTGTGTGTGTGTGTGCATGTGAAGCCACTGTATTTAAGCATTTTTTGTATAGCATGATTTGTTGCCTGTTGGTTTTTGTGCCTTCGCCTGTCCTTGCGGAGGAGGAGGGACTTATACTTTATTAGTCAGTGCTGCAGTCGGAGGGGTTTTGAGCAGGACTACTTTCATGCTGGCTGTCCCAGGGGTACAATAACCTGCTTAGGTTACCCTCCTGTGATCTAGCTCACGGTCTCCCTTACCCTCCTACTCCATCTGTTTGGCAAAATTGGCTCTTCTAAACAACCCTGCCCCTTTCCTCCCCTGACTAAAGTATTCCAGAAATAACTTGCGAATGAATCGAAGAGAGAGAATATTTTCTCTGTGTGTAACATACAGTGTAAAGCTTCCTGTTGCTGCTGTGCTTCCCGGAGCTGGCAGTGGAATATACGTGATACATATGTGCTCTGATGAGGTTTGTTTTTTTTTTTTAATTGTGGGGAAAATCAGTGTAATACTATCTTGGGTGAGGTGAATGGGTCGTGCCTGACTGAATATGAAATGAAGTTTAGGAAATTTAGTTTCAGTTTCCTGATCTCTTCTCCTTCTGTATTTTCCACTCCCAATTTGCAGATTTAGTTTGTGGTTAAGTTTGTTTGTTCTATGTTAATTGTCCTGTACTAAGCATGCTTCAAAATGTGGGCTTAATACATACGTTGTTAACATATGCTATTAAAAGGATGTTCACATGTAAGTTTAAATTATTTATTCGAGAATGTTTAAATTGCTACACATAAAAGTTACATGGATCCAATGGTGGCTGTTTTAAATTAAGAGTATTGCTTTGGTGTAGTAGTTTTTGTTGTGAAATCAAGCAGGTGCCATGAAAAATGGGATCTTTCCTGTCTCTAACTTGTAGCTGCTAGAGGTTGAGAATAGTTCAAGGCTGGCCAAAGTTCCCTTTATCAGTTTTCAGAAGGCTCCTTCGTTGGATGTGAAAACACTTGCTGCGTTTCAACAAATGCAAGAGCTTTTAGTACACTGGACTGAAAGGCCAACAGTTATCATCTTGTCTAACATCACTTAACACCGTCTTAGCAAACTTTCATGTCAAACTTTAACTACCCTTTTTTTTTGTTTGTTTTCATTGGTGGCGGAGAAATGTCCAACAGCTTTTCTACCTCTTTAAGAGAAACTTGGTGGTGGGTGGGTGCTTTTTCACAGAATATACTTATTTGCAGGGCTGTGGTCATTTCATTTAAGCAAAAATGTTGAAAACAACTCATATGCCATATAGCTGCTTTAAAAAATGCTAGGGAAACACCACCTTTCTTTTCTTCTCTTTTAACTTTCACTAGCAAGAAACAGGGTAGCAAATAAAACCTGCAGGCCAGAAACTAAAATGACTTGTCATTGCTGGGATGTATGCTGCATTTTGCAGTATATGTTTCTTTAGAGGTTTTTTTTTTTTCCTTTCCTCTTCTTCCCCCTTGCAATTCGCTGCTTTTCAGTTTGACTGCGATAATTTATTCAACACTGTTTTCAGAGCAATAACCTACTTTTTGGCAAACCATTCAGTTCTTTCCACAGTAGCGTGAGTGGGTTTTTTCTCCCCCATGTGTTTATTACGGGTCTACGACAAGGGGGAAAAACAAGGTATCTTTGCGGAAAAGATGCTACGATACGCTTGAAAGCAAGGATTCAATCCAAGTAATTATACGTACATAAGAAAAACTCGCTCTTATTATACACAAAGGGGTCTCGTCTCTCTCGGATGCACGCACAATTCTCATTAACCTTTGTAGGAATTGTACGCATCCAGTGAAGACGGGTTTGCGGTACTCAGTCCCTACCTAGGCTAAAAATATCAGCTAGACCGTGACATGCGTGTGCCAATAGAGATGTCTTGTAAAATCCAACACTATGTTGCCATAATCTATTGTTCAGAGCGACGTTGCAGGGGAGGAGGGATGTGTAGCCGGTCTTGCTATTTCATCATTCCCCCTTCGAGTCTGACCAGTCGCATGTCATTGCAGGCGTGTAATTTTAGCAGTGAAAAGGGAGCGTGTGTTTGCTAGCCTGTGTCGCTTTCTGCGGCCGTGCTAGCTCTTTCAGATTGTTTTGAATTTAATTTACAAGTAAGGTGCCTCTTTTTAGCCAGCACTTTGGCTGTGCCGATGCTTGCCGGCTCTGCAGTGGGAAGAAATGGCAGGCAGTCAGCCCTTGGCTGAATCGGGCCCTGAAGCGGTACACAGCCGTCTTAATTGCTGCTGCTCCACCGCTTGGAGAGATGATATCCCTGGTTCTCCCAGCGTGGAGCTGCGTGCACCGGCTCCAGCGTGGCTCCTTGCCCACCAGTGGGGAGATTTCATCGTGCCATGGTCCTGCTTGCAGGACCGGCATCTCCTCCTCCTGTGCAAGGATGCACGGCGTACCGGACTTGTGAAAAGAAACCGTGATGTGGAGCAGGGGGAGCTTCTTGGCTCATCCCTGGGAGGCTTGTGTGTAGAAGCCCTCGTGTATTATTTGTGTGACAACAAGCAGAGTCTGCTGAATAATCAGCTAATCACGTAGTGAAGTCCGAGGAGCTGGCCTAGTGCTGTGCCTGGTTTTATTTACTGCAGCTCTGATTTCCTACTACTGATGCCTAGGTGTGTAATGCAGCTCCTGGTCCTCGCGCTTTTGATATTGGCAGCAGAGTTGCTCAGCTCGTGTGTATGCAGCGCGATATAATTTGATTCACGCTTGGCAGGCCTGGCTGCTTCCTTAACGCTGCCACGTGGAGACCCAAATTTCAGCATAACCTCGTCCCAGCTCTTTGGGGTGGCTCTTTGAAGCAGAGAGTCTCAGCCAGGCTGATCCCTGGTGAGGAGACTCCCCCGTGTTGGCACGGACGCTGTTGTGAGTGGATGGTGTGTGCAGCCGTCCTGGGGAAGGACGTAAAGAGGATTCAGCACAGAGGTGACCCGAGGAGATGGCAGCTTTGCCATCTTGCTGAAAATCTCTCTCCCTGCCTGTGACTAACCCTAACAAAACAGCTCCCAGTAGTGGGAAGGGGGGAATCCTCTAACCCGGTCTGGCTCAAAGCAGGTACTGCTGGGGTTGGTGGTCAGCGAGGCTGCATCTGCACCAGGCCTGCAGAGGGCTGGGGTGGCATTAGCAGTCATAGAAAGCTTGTTTCATAAAACTTCCAGTTAAGGACAAGGCCAAAAAAGGACAGGCTGGGGTCTTGTTTGCATCGGCTGGGCGCTGGTGGAGGATGCTGATGGGAAGTCCTGTCTGAAGCAGAACATGTGAGAACTGACATTTTGCCTGTGTGAGACCTTTGAGAGAGAAACTACTTCTGCTGGGCAATCCAAACCTGTTCTTTTTTCCAGTAAAGACAACTGCCTTCCTGTATGTGAACAAAACCTATTTTGAATAAATGTTTTCTAGCCCCAGTATGTTACAAAGCTACATCCCTCCTCTTGCTTCGTACTGAGAAGTTGTCAGAGTTGCTCAGAGCTTTTGCTCTTGACTTGAGCCTCCCAGCTGGTTTGAAGTAGCCCAGCTAGCTTTCCACGCACGGAACCTGCGCGGTCTTGTTCACCACCTAATTCTGCCAGGGTAGTCTTTAATGGTTTAACAAGCTAACAAGTGCTCATCTGATTTAAACTTGCGTTACGTTCTGCTACCCTGATAGAATTCCTAATATTATAAACACCCTTAATAACACGGCTATAATCTAGAAAACCTGCTCTCCTTTTTCCAAACAATTACTTAATGAGGCAGTAATTTATTCTAAGCTATATTTATTGGAGCCCATTCCAGCTTTATCAGACATACTCTGGTGTGTGCAGTTAGTCAAAAACATTAAAACTGCTCAGCTTCTTCCAAGGGAACATGTTACATTTAGCAAACTGACAGCATTAGAAACTGTTTCCAATTTAATAGAAGCATATGTTTCCTGCAAGGCTTAACACACTACAGAGCTGGAGATTGCCTTAGACTGTGGCTTTGCCTTTTTTTAGCGTGGTGAAAAGGAGCTGGAAACTGAAGGCAGAAGTGGAGTTTGTAGTTGTGTTTTGGGTTGTTTTGCTCGCTTTTGTTTTCCAGAGAGCCTTCTAGCAGGGCTTTGACGGGCTGCGAGTTTAAGAAACTCTCAAGAAAGCGGTGTGGGCGGCGCGCGGCGAGCTCTCGCTCGAAACGCAGTTTCTGATCATTAACAAACAGCAAGAGCTTGCTTTGCCCTCTGGGCCTCAAATAGTACAGTATGCAACAAGGGAGAGCAGGCAAGGCACGAGGATGGAAACAGTAGGATCAGATTACAGTTTCAAAATATCGCTGGAACACGTTGGCTGGCGTTACGCTATTGACTGGCTTCATAATTGCATTGCTTATTTGCTAGGGAAGGCTTCACCTCACTTTGTGATTAACTCTCCTTCAGGGACCTGAGGACTCCAGGCTCCGACTACCAAAGTCGAGCCCCATGGGAGCTGCGTGACTTGAGATGCTCCTCAAACGGGAGTCTGAGCTTCCTCTGATGTCTTGTCCTCTGTTTGCCGGGAGGTTTCCTTGTGCAGTCCCTAGCTAATTCCTGCTTAGATTAGCCTCCGAAAGTCACCCACTATGGTTTCCCTTCTTATTTCGATTTTAACTTGAGACTAGAAAAGACCGCTGTCACTCAGCTTGCTGATTGCTTTCCCCCAATCTTCATTCCCGGGTGCCTGAAGCAGGGGGCTGAGGCTGCATTTCTGTAGGGAGAGGGAGCTTCCCTTCTCGTTAAATGCAGGAGCGGGGTGCTTCCCACCGGGGTGCTGAGCAGCTTTGCTTACCTCTCTGCTACTTCTGGAAGAGCTGAGGTTCACCCATCCACCACAGGAGATGGGAAGAGTTAGGTCCCTGTAAAATATACGTGAAAAATACCTGCCACTTAGAGTTACTGCTGGCACTGACAGCCTTGCAGCAAAGGCTTGCAAACATAAAAACAATTCCCTGTACTCTCTGGAAGCACAGAGCTACCCAGGAGGCCAATTTTTTGATATAGCTCTAAAGGAGAGTTTTGTAAGTGCTTATTAAAGCTCACTCAGTTTAAAAAAAAAAAAAAAAAAAAAAAGGCAGCCAGAACTAATGTAACATGTAAGTGTTGGGGAAAACAAACCTTGTAAATGGGGAAAGTCTGAGCACTGGGTCTGGAGAAGACAGAAACCTCAGCACAGCTCTGTTCCCTGTACCTCTTGTCTAGGGTTGGGGTTTTTGTTTTCTAACTTGCGTGTGTCATGAGACCCAGTTCTTACCAGGCAGCGGTTGTCAGGAGTCCTCTCTAGCCAGGCAACATGGATGCATTACACTTGAACAAGTAAAAATCTGCATCAGATCCTGAGAAGCAGCCTTGCAAGAAAAAAAAGAAACGCCCCACACCACCCGTCAGCGTACAAACTGGGAGCCAGCTGCAGCATATTGAACGTAGCCGTGCGTTACTGCGTGGTACACGCTGTACTAGCTCCCAGGGATGCTGCCGTGCCAGGATTTAAAGACCCCGATGTCAACAGATGAAGTCTTCAAGGAGGGGTGATTTTCATCACGCAGTGGCTGTCGACTCTGAAAGTCTGTGTTGCTTATTTACTTCAGTCCTGGGGTGAAACCTCGACACCTGGGCTGTTCAGCTTTCTTCCTTGTTTTTAGTGAGGCTGCGAGAGGGTGCCAGATTTCTACTGGCGTTCCCCTCGACTGTTTCCTTTCCTTTCCAGCTTTGAATGGGAGGAGGATGCCTGCTCTCTCGGAGGGCAGGCCAGCTCCCAGCTGCCGGCACAGGTTTGCTCTGCTCTGCCAGGATCCTGCAGGCCAAGGAGCATCGTTCTGCGGTGGGTTAACCTGTGGTCCTGCCCTGAGGGGGTCTTCCCAAGATGCGGCAGCTTTCCTTCTGTCTGCCATGGCCTTGGGGATGTGGAAACAGGGACGGGGAGAGAGAGTTTTACCTGTTTGCCTCCCTGGCTCTAGGGGACAGATGCTTTGAAGTTGTGGGGACTGGTTACAAGTTCAGGTGGTCCCTCAGGCTGGATCTGGCAGCACTGAAATGCCTCACGGCAGCCTGCCTCTGCTAGCTCAGAGGATCTAGCCCTCGTCTTGCCAGTTGAACCCAGTTGGCACAAAAGTCCTTTTTATTTTGGTCCTGCAGCTATCTATGCCAAATCCTGATCCTGCTGAAGTCAGTAACAAAACACTCATTGACTACCGTTGGGCCAGGATACAGCCAATGCAACCCTCAAGGATGAGGAGTGAGGGATGGAGGAGAGGAAAATAATATTTCATGTGCCAGAAGTGACACAGAAAGCGCTTGCGTAATTTACTGGATAGAGTCTCCGAGAAACTCTGGTGAGGTTCATTTACACCTGGGGTTTGGGAAACTTTGTTTTGGGAATGAAATGTGCAAATTCAATGTTCTTTTTGTGGTTTGGGGGGCTTTTATAGGGGGCTTTTGTGTTTTTTTTCTTTCTGCACACGTGTGTGTGTGAAGTAGTATTTTATTTTAATTCCTCCAAGTTGCCGCCTTCTTTCTCTTCCCCCCTCACCCCCTGTGGTTTTAATTACCCAAGATTTCAGAAAGTAACGGGTCCTGCTTTAAACTCCACTTTTTGCACGAGCCCCTGCTGCTCACATCTCTCCTTGGGCCTTTTGCTGCGTGGGGAGGAACGGTTGCCTGTGGACTCTGGGGTTTAATGGTTTTTTACCTTTTTGAGCAACATGGAGTTTTTTCTAAAAGTGAACCTTGCTGTATTAAGCTGTTCATCCTCTAGACCTGACTGATAGGGTGACGTAAATATGTGAGTGGAAATGTGGCTTAAAGATCCTTTTCCGACATCCCTCTTGGTGTTTGGTTCCTCTTTCTTTTTTACCTTCCTCTCTGCCTTGATGAGCGGGGAGGGAGGTGGTGGGTTGTGGAATTGATTTCCAAGAAAAGCCCTCAGTCTTGAGAGACGTTTTAAACTAAACTATTAAAAGCCTCGGAGAATTAACATTAAAGGGTATTTTTATTATTGGCGAGATAACCAAATCACTTATTCCCCTCCATTTTTATATATCAAGTGCTTCCCTATGCCAAACTCCCAATTATTAAAGACTTCAGAAATAGTCCAGCAGTGACAAGGTATAACGTCCTAAGTATAATTGATAAATATAATACTTCTGTCACGATGTGCGCATACCTCTGTCCTCTGGAGAGCGAAGGATTCGTCACTTAAGTGGGCTCAGAGACAGAGTCAGGCATTGCACAAGCTTTTCTGTGTTTAATCGGTGATGGTTGACTCCAGAGAACCACCCGCTCCAGGCTGATTATCTCTTCTGCTGAGCCCCAACTGCATTTTTTTTCCCAGCTCTGTCTGAAGAGCATGCAGAGCCAATAAAAGGGAGCTAAATGACATACAAATGAAAAAAATATATATTACTTTTGTTTTTCAATTAAGAAAAGCCAACTCCCAAACAATGCTAGGGTTTCTCTGGCTCTGAGGCGCGTGCAATCACCCTAAATGGGCAAAAAAGCAAGTTGAATGTTTCTCAGCAACAATACTTCAGCTTTTGGGTCTGGGTCTTCCAGAGCTGGAGCCAACTGGTGGATAATATTGGGGAAGATCTCCAAGTAACTCCCATCCTGTGCCCCAATCCCCAGATAAATGCAGTTTTTCTATTGCCTTTCTTCAGCTTTCTGGTTCCACATACCTAAGTAACATTGAAAACTAACTTGCATACCAAAACCCTGCAACACCCTTTATTAAAACAACAACAACAAAGCAACATCCCGTCTCAACTCTTCACGCTTGGCCCTGAAATGACGTTTGCTGGGAGACGGATGGAAATGCAGCAGAAATACATCTGGCTGGGATTGCTGCTCAGCCAAAATAGATGCACGAAAGACCCTCCATGGACGTGACCCTTTGTCACTGCCTGTCCGGTCTTGCGTTTTGGTGGGTCGCTGTTGTCTGGCTATCCCCGTTATGGCCATATGACTTGCTAGGCGATCTCTGTCTTCTGACACTTGGGAGGGTGTGGGTATATCTCATTTTGTACTGATTTTTGGCCAACCCGCTCTGTAAGTTTGGCGTTTTCATTTTCTCAGTAGGAGCTTTGGCTGGAAGTGCTGGGAGCAAAGTTTTTGAGATGAACAGAACTGAACCAGATCAAATGTTGGCTTTGTACAGCTTGCCTTTTTTTTTTTTTTTAATGTTCACTTTCTTAAGACGTAAAACATCGATCTCTTAACGTAGGCATGAAACTCTTGGTCGAAGGAGTGAAGAGGTGGTTTGAACAGGCAACGTTGTCTTAAGCTGTGGTGGTCAGAAACTATGAAATTCCTTTATGGCGATGCAGAGGAAGGCTTGCAAGCCCAAAATCATGTCTGTTTTTACCAACTCAGTTGGTCTAAAAAGATACTGCCTCTTTGCTTCGCTTAGAATGAATAAAGTGATTTACGGAAACTGGAGGAAAATGTTTTTACAATTCCCATTTGCGTGCCAGAGGAGAAGGGAATAAAATAAAACTCTATAAAACTGAAAGCCTAGTGGTGCTCTTTTGAGCCCCCTGTTCGGGGGAATAGAACCCCCTTGCTTAGGGTGGCATCCTGCTTTGCTGCTTAATGGTTAAACCCATGTCAAGAGAACATTAGTGGGGAAAAGGAAACTGAAAGCTGTGCTGGAAAGCTGGGAGGTGAAATTGGGAGTTGCCTGATCTATTTTATCTTTTGAAGGGACAAGCCGTGAACAAAACTATGTGAAGACTGAGTGAGATGTCAAAGCTTGACAGTCCTACATACAGGAAACCTCGAATCATTTCAAAGCTTCCTGGAAAATGACGTAGTGAGGTTATTGTGTTTACTAATGATGATCCTATAGCTCTTACTGATCAGCTTAAAAAAATGTCTTAACTACCAGCACCTCCATCTTGGATGCAAATGGGCTCAGTTGGGTTCATTTGAAATGCTTGCCAACATCCCCTGACACTAATCATTAATAATCAAGCGCAAGGAACGGAGCGTGGCCACCCGAATGGTCCGTTTTCTTTATCGGGGGAAAAAGGTTGGCTTTGTACAGTGAATATTTTTGTACGTTCCTGGCAGAGCCTGACAAACTTCGAAACTCTCTTAGTCCCCAAGCCATTTAAAAATTTCTCCTTTAAATAGAGCATTGCGGAAGGAGCATTGGTATGTCTTTAGGACAGAGTCTGTCTTTTTTCAGGGGGAGGAGATAGTAGGAAGGGACAGAAAGCTGCTAGCTCTCCTCCTAACCCATCGCTGCTTTGAGAACGTGCTGGACTTGGGCAGGGGTTTCAATTCTTGCTAGCCCGGTCCTCCCTTTCTTGCTCTATCTGTCCAAAGTAGGAGGAAGTGTGTTTGTCGTGAACATTTGAACAGCAAAGCCCCCCCACACACACACCCCAAACCCACTTGCACAGCTCTGGAGTAGTCCATGGAAGTGACACTAGGGAGCAGAGAAAAACCAGACTTCGGCAGGAGTGCTGAATTTCAGAGGTTTTGTTCACCCGAGATTCCAGGCGCGGGGATCGCTGGTCGCTGGCCAAGGAGCTTGGATGGCAGCCTACCCATTCCTCAGCTCCACTCAGCTTGCTCCCTCCCCCCGGCCTTTCTTTTTTTAATTGCATAATATGCTTGAAAATGATCTGGATTTGGAACTTATTTTTAACCAGAAGAGGCTCGCTTTACCCAATCTGATTTGGGATTTAACATCCAGCAAATGCTTTCTGAAGCTCTATTTTTTTGCATTGAAGCCCTGACTTCTTTTGCCCCCTCTCCCCCTTTGCAAGGGCTCTTTGCTTTTAAACATTCATCAGCCATTGTTGGGGATGTTTGCAAGTCTTTAGCTACTGCAGGACCGGTGCGTGACAATCAAATTCATGTTAGACCTGCCTTGGTGCAGTCATTTCACGGGCGTGGATCCCGTTGGGGAAACTGGGAATTGTACTCAAATAAGGCAGGCGAATTTTGTCTCCTAGACGATAGCTAGGCGATAGCTGCATAATAAAGCTTGTGTGAGAGGAGTCAGGTTTGGGGTTAAAAATCTATTTATATGCCTTTTGCGACTTCTCTCTGGGTAGCTGGGGCTGGAAAGCATCTTCCATTTTTTTTTTTTTTTAAAAAAATGGGGCAGAAATCTTCATGTCATTTTATTAGCGTTTTGTTAAATGGAGGGAGAGATGCTGGGGTGAACAGGGGGCTCTCTGTGATCCTGTTAAAAGAAAAGGGCAGTGGGTTAGCACTCCAGCACCTCACCACTCTACCCGGGACAACGAGCGAGGAAAGCCAAACGTTAGCCCGGAGATGTGGGAGCAGGCTGAGTGTGGGGTGCTGCTCTGCGACGCCTGCGATCCTACCCCTGCCTCCGCAGGACTCTTCCTCGGCTGATTTGATGCAGCCCATGGGACAGGCGAGTGAAGTGTAGTAACGGCTTCTGCTCCTTCTAGTTGTGATTTAGATGGGGTAAACCAGCTTGTCTGGTAAACTGGGTCCATGCAGGTAGTGGGGGAGAGAGTCAGCGGGGACCTGCCATCTCACAAGCGCTGAAAGAAGTGCCTGTTGCGGGGACCATGCCGTTTCACCCGAGTGATCGCAGATATTTCAACAAACCAAACCCTGGCTACTCACCAAAGATGGGTGGTGGTGTGGGGCAGAGGGTTTCTGACCCTAACGCCCTCCCCGTTCAGATGCATGTCATTAGGTTGTGCCTCTGCCGCAGCACAGCAATGCCTTCGTTCCTCTGTGTTTGGGGGGATCTTCATGTCACAAAAATAACAGTGGCAAAATGAGGCTGAGACTGTGCTGTGTAGAGGAGCATTTCCAGGTGCTCTGAAACATCCTGGAAGAGACAGCACCAGGGATTGAACTGCCCTACTTACTCTGAGCTCAGAAATGATTTATGATGTGGGGCAAGTTTGGTAAAATTCCCTTTGTATCCTTCTTCAAAATCTGCCATCAGACCAGGAGAAAATCGCATGCATTTACGCAGATTTTTTGTTCCTTAGAAAGCCGTACGGCATTCTTTTGTTCTCAAATGAAACCTGACATGGATGTAGTCCTGAGCGTGAGGGACACGCTTCGATGGGGGAGAAGTGAAGACAAATGGTGCATCTGGAGCGATGCAGCCTTGCTCTGGTGCAAAAGCTATTCTGGCTGTGGCTAGCAAGCTCCGGAAAGTTGTACCGGAGGAAGCAAAGGCTGCTGGCGTCACCTTAGCCAGGCAGAAGCTGAGGAAAGGATTTCAAACACCGCCATGTGAAAATGCTTCCCGTACCCAGAGGAGCAGGGGGTGAGAGCGCAGCCTACCCCAGCCCTCTGTCAGAGCTGCCATTGCTTCATGCGCAGGTGGGGACGCAGCGAATCCCCCCTCCAGTGCGAGGTGGGATTCAGACTGTGGGACTAGGGGTGCTCCTGGGCCCCGGTTCCTGGAGGGGGTGCTCAACGCTTCAGGAGACACCAAACTCCTTGGGAGCTTCCTGAGGCAGATGCCCCCATCCTCAAACTGTGACCCAGGCACGGTCAGGAGTGAAGGCCCTGGCTGCAGCAGCAGAGTGTAGTGCAGAGGATGGTCTTAGGGATTAGACTAAAGGACCTGACAGATCTTCTTCATCTGTAATTTATCTAATTCTGAGTGTAAAAACTGCATTTCCTGCTCTAATAGTTCAGCCCTTATGCGATCACTTAAATAAACCCACGTGGTCAGATATGCGTAGATCCTGGTGTGCGCCAAAGCGTTGACTCTCCTGAGTTCACCGGGAAGGTTTCTCCCAGTACACAATTGCTTGAGCCTCACTCCCCTTCCCCCTGTGAACACCCTTTTGAATAAAAAGGGAAATTCATTGTAAGCCCCTCGGTGTATTATGGTTGTATTCCCAGGCATGGTACTGCAGTGGTCAGGAAATTTAAAGGGATGTTCAATATAGTAGCTGTAGCTTGTGCACCTCCATGCAGATATTTGGGGACCACGTGCTTAACGTCTGCAAGAGGGAAATTTGCTGCCAAGCGCGCAAGGGCTTGAGTTTTATAGATGCTGTTTGAATTCCTGCTTGGAATTTACCAGCATAGCCTTGCTTAAACACCGTGGACCAGAGCACTGCGTTAAGGCGGCTTCTGCTTCCTCATCACCCTACTGCGGGCCAAGAGTGAGCATTTATGTGGACAGATTTCCACTCGTGACTTAGGGGTAAGTGAGGAGGTGACAGAGCAGCCAATCTGTCCCCACCGCACGTGCAAGGGAGTAGGGGGACTGGGGGTCGTGATTCAGGCGGGAAGAATGGGCTTCAGGCTTTGCTGGCTTCATCGGTCTCTTCTCTTTCTTTTCAGATATATGTTGGGGAAAGGAGGAAAGCGGAAGTTTGACGAGCATGAAGATGGGTTGGAAGGCAAAGTGGTGTCTCCTACTGATGGTCCCTCTAAGGTGTCTTACACCTTACAGCGTCAGACTATCTTCAACATTTCCCTTATGAAACTTTATAACCACAGGCCATTAACAGAGCCAAGCTTGCAAAAGACAGTTTTAATTAACAACATGTTGAGGCGAATCCAGGAAGAACTCAAACAAGAAGGCAGCTTGAGGCCCGTGTTCGTGACAGCTTCGCAGCCCGCTGACCCTCTCAGCGACAACTTCCGTGAGGCCCAGCCGGCGTTCAGCCATCTCGCCTCCCAGCCCCTTCTCCCCACTGACTTCGTAAGCACTACGCCCCTGGAGTCTTGCCTCACCCCAGCCTCTTTGCTTGAGGACGACACTTTTTGCACTTCCCCGACTGTCCAGCACGATGGTCCAACAAAACCACCACCTCCTGCTCTCCAACCAGTAAAGGACAGCTTCTCCTCAGCCTTGGACGAAATCGAGGAGCTTTGTCCAGCACCTACCTCCGCAGAGGCAGTAGCAGCCGAAACAGCAGCCGATGACTCTAAAGATCACCCCAGCGAGTCCAGCATTCAAAAGCCCGAGAGCCTCCCGGAGAGCAGAACGGCCGAATCAAAACTCATGGACTCGCTACCTAGCAACTTTGAGATCACGACTTCCACAGGTTTCCTCACAGACTTGACCCTGGATGATATTCTGTTCGCTGACATTGATACGTCCATGTATGATTTTGACCCCTGCACGTCTGCCACGGGGGCTGCCTCAAAAATGGCTCCCGTCTCAGCAGATGAGCTCCTAAAAACTCTCGCTCCCTATAGCAGTCAACCGGTAACTCCAAATCAGCCTTTCAAAATGGACCTCACAGAACTGGATCACATCATGGAGGTGCTCGTTGGGTCTTAAAATATAGAAATAGAGCAACTTTTTTTTTTTTTTTTTTAAAAAAAAAAATTAATTTTAAGTACCAGTATATACACTTGGTAGTATTTCCATAGTCCCTCCCACCCCCCAGTTCACAGCACTGTGCATGCGTCCTTGCTTGCCTTTTTGGAAAAGAAAAGGATCACACTAGTTTTTGCTTCAAGCAGAGTTGGAGTGCCTTCATCCATGTATGACCACTTCTAATGTATTTTTTTTAAAGTGGTTCCTCAAGGAAGACCGAATATCCTGGTATAGGAAAGAATATGTATTGTAGACAATGTTATGTTATTACAAAAAAAAGAAAAACAAAAAAAGAAAAAAAAAATTGTAAAAGCTAAGCACAAGGATTATGTTGGGGAAAAGCTGTAAATTGCATGTGCATATTTGTCTATTTTTTCTATAAGTTTTATTGCAAGAGGTAAAAAATTTTATTATTTAGATAATCTCAATACCATTTTAGCCCTGTATAGGTTGACTTAGCAATTCAGCCTTTTGGAGGCATTAACCTACTCCTCTTTAAGTGTTGCATTTACATGGCTGTTTAGAAACTGCTGCCCAAATTTATTTTATATTTTTGTACAGATTCTGCAGTTTATGATATTGTTTTTTCTAAAAAACAAATGCTGTTTATACAAACAAAAAAAAATAGCTATTTTGATAGGATTTGCTCACATAGTTCCTGCATAATTCAGATGTACAAGAACCACTTGTACTTTTATACAGAGTTGTAATGTTTTATATGTGTATGGTGCAAAGAGAAAATTGGATCAAAGAAGCCTGCAGTCGGTTTCCCTGAATGCAAACAAACAAACAAAAAAAAAAAAGTGCTTTAAGAAAGGGCTGGGAGCTGCTTCTGTAGGAGTTTCACAAGTGTTTGCTCCCTGCTGTACCCACTGCGCACTACTGTGATTCCTGAAACTTAGAGCCATGTCCTTTTCCAACACGTATGTGAAGCAGTTGGCAGGAAACAGTTGTGGAACTTCACCTGAAGAGGGCCCGAGCACCGCCGTGGCTGCAGCCCCCAAGCCCGCCCGTGTCCCCTTGCCGGGGCATCCATCCCTCGTGACGTGGAGCGCCTTAACACGGCAACAGATCAGCACTTCCTCACCCGAAGCTCCTGGGAATGGTTTTGAGGGGAAACGTGCCCATTGCCCACCAAGAGCCAACCTCTCGCGGCGATCTTCCTGACCGACGGGCGGCTGTGCGGAGCGGGCAGAAGACTGCCGGTGGCAGCGTCCACTCGCCCTTTCTTGGAGCATTTTCTCCTTCCCTCTCCCCACCTCACTGTGCTAAGTGCTGAAAAAAAAGGCAACTTCAGTATTACTGCAGTGAAGCTCATCTCTTACCTGCACTGGATGGACTTGCTTTAATATCCATTGCTGTCGAAACTGGAGCCAGTCGCGTTACATCACTTGGCATCTCGTATTGGGTTGGTTTCTTGTATCAACTGCGTTACCTGCTTTACACTTTATAGACCCGTTTTACAACGAAGATGCAGACACAGCTTTCTATGCATGGGTCCCGCTCCCCATAACACCTGAGAAGTCTTCTCATTACTGCACCGATAGCATTTTTTTAAACAAGTTCATTGTGGTGTACATTTAATTTAAAACAAACAAACAAGATCTGTTTGCAATGTATCATGCCTATTGCTGAAGTTGCTATGGCATTTTAGGTTTTTTTTCAATGGTACTTTAGCTGTTGAGCGCCGGTTACAACCTATATTGTTGACATGCCTATGGCTTCTTTAGGAATAACTTTTATATTTATTTAAGAAAATTTAAATTATGTTTTTACGTCATTTGGCAATATTCAGTCAAGTTCTGCTCCCTTCTTGTCATGGATGAAATTGGGTCTTGTCTGCCTTTGAAGGAGGCGGCATTTTTATAAATTGGCACTTTAAACCAGGCCATATATATTTATTAGTAGATAGATAGATAGATGTAACGTAGAGGTGCACACAGGCACAGTATAAAAGCAAATACATTTTGCAATGAAGGAACTCCTAATAGAAATGAAATGCATCATGTACAATTAAAAAAAAAAAAAATGTACTTTTTGGCTCTTAATTCATCTGCCAGGGTGAGATGTGGGGCTGGGGGGGGGAAATGGGTGGGTGGGGGGGGTGGGTTGTTTTCTTCTTTTTTCCAAGCAGCAGGGTGCTGATGGATTTGCAGTCGTTTCCTTACACATAATAATAATAATAATAATAAAAAAAAAGTAAGTTATTGCTTCAAACAGAAAACCATTGACCAAGCATAGCTTTAGGGACCATCGGAAGTGAGGGGGTGGGGAAGGAGCGGGGACAGCTCCGTCCGACACCTGGCAGTGACCGGACTATGCTCAGCCACCCTCCTTGGCCCTTGTAGGAAAACAAAACAGCCCTGTTGGATTCTGCACCTCTTGTAACTGGAGTAACTGGGAAAACATTAGCCATGCCAGAGGGGGGTGTCTGTCAGTCTGCACAGACCTGTAGGCACATGGTAACATCAGCAGTTCATGCGTAGCTTGGTAAGCACCTGCCTTACCGTGGTTGAACACTGATTTACAGTATTGCTGGAACTGCCCTCCCCCCACTTTTGTTTTTTGGGATGACTTATGCATTTAACCACATATCACACGCGAGGCAAAAGTTCCCATCCATGCCCTTTTTGGAGAGCTGCGCTGTTCTAAGTGCGGGTAGTTGAAGTTTTCGTATCCGCAGAACAGGCGAGGAGCTCTTAAATCCCCTTTACCACTCAGAGGCTGATGTCTGTGTATCCTTGGTGCTGAAGCTGTGTATCCTATGGCAGAGTCCTGACGGGAATCCCATAGGACATGAACATACCTGACTTAGGGGACTGGGTTAGCAAGGCTGGTGCTGCTCTGTAAGCGCGGCAGGCGATGGAGAGAAGGGCTCAAGCTGCGGCTTTCTCCCTGCACGGTCACTTACTGTCTCTAGCGTGGCCTTTGCCATGGTCCTAACAAACAGCAGCCACAGGTGGAATGTCTCTGAGACCTACACCAGGGATGGAGATTGACATTAATGTGCAATGAAGTGACAAGATGGGAGCAGAATAAGAGAGATTTGGATTTGAAGTGATTTTTTTTGTTTTTCATAAATTATTTATTCATTTTTTTTCCTTCTGTAAATATATTTATTTTATTGTGAAGCTAACAACATCTGGATTGTAACATGTACAGAATGTATGGTAGGAATGTATTCTCTTGTAGGAATGTAAATCTGTATGAAAAAGGGTAAGGGAGCCAGATTCAGAGAAAAAGGAATTGAGTTCCAGTCAGGATATGCACGGTTCACATGACTTCCTTCCGCCCCTCCGCCCCCTCTTTTTCTAATATGGGTCTGGTTGTTTGACATATGCAAAAAAAAAAAAAAGTATGGATGAGGGACAGTTTTATGTTCAAAATTAGTCCTAGTCAGGCTCCTGCCCCCTCAGCTTCTTCAGCCTGGCCTCCCCTGGCACTCTGCTGGAATCTGCGACAGGAGCCAGGAGCAAACGCCATGACCTCCATCGCGCTGACCTGGGAAATGGTGGAAAAAGGTGATTTTTTTATTTTTTTATTTTTTTTTTTTCCTTGAACACACATGGGAAGCTCAGCTGAAATCCCTGGGGCTGGAGAGCTGAAGAAGGTCACGGGATGTTACCCTCCAGCCCCAGAAGCTGCGACAAGAGCTGACACCACCTCAACTGCCAGAAGGTAAGGCCAGGCGAGAAGTCAGGACCACGCTTCGCACGTGCGGCTGAGCCTTTGCTTGCTCGAGTTCAACCTACCTGTGCGTCCGCCCAGCCGGGCCTTGGCCACCACAGGTCCCCTCCAGAGCCCGAGGGGACCGCACAGCCCTATATGCAAAGGAAGGGGAACTTCCCTCTTGGAGAGAAAGTCGTCGAGCAGCGTCATATATAAACGCATCGATCTGGCACCTTCCTCGCAGCCAGAACAGCGAGACGGTAACCACCGTCTGAAGCAATCGCTGTAAGAATAAATTGGGACCTTGTGAAAGGTAATTTGTTTTTTTATCTCAATGCTGTGTGGTAATAGACTGGATTGTTTGTTTAAAACCAGTGGTTTGAATCCAAAGTTTACACTTTTATCACCATTAAATTGGGTAAATTGTAATGGGTCCTGTCTGACAAACGGTTTTAATCCACTCGGGCATATTGTGAACTTTTTGTTCTCGTTACAGGGTTTCTTTGGGGTTCCGCCCCCCCCATCAGGTTTCAGTATCCTGCTTCTGTGCAAGTTGCTTTCAGTGCTTCTATTAATTAATGAGACTGAACATTTTAAAAGAAATTAGTTCTTTTTTTAAGCACTTTTTCTGAAAAAATAAGCCTAATGCGAATTCTGGAACCCCTTTAAAAAAAACACAAATTGCAGATAAAAAAATCCCAACCTCGACTTCTGTCTAGTTCCAAACGTAATCCATACTAGTGCCTGTAAAGGCCGAGATTCTGGACAAGGTGTAAATAGTGTGACATGTTCAGTGCATGGTTGTTTGAACAGGGCTTGTTATTGTCAGAAAAAAAAAAAAAAGAAAAAAAAAAGAAAAAAGGCTGTATTTCCCCTTCCCCTCCCACAGACCTTAGAGCTGTGCCTTTTCTATGCAATATTACAGACATATACATCTGAAACCAGATTGCTGTATTCACATGTAGGTATGGGCTGTAATCGAAAAAAAACCAATTGGACAAATGTACATGGAAATGAGCAGTCTTACTTTTGTAGTTTTATATTATACAATAAACAATTAAAAATAAATTCTGGCTTCGTTCTTTCTCTCCACAAAAGAGGACGGTAAGGAGGAGACAGCCCACAGGTCAGCTGTGGGAGAGGGTTGTGCCTGCGGGAGGTGGCAGGGGACAAGGGGCAGCGCGGTGTCACCCCAAGAAGAGAAATGTCGCCTTGTGCGAGGCCCGTTCCTGGCGTGAGGCTTTTGTCCCTGACGCAGAGAGTTGCCCTCGGTGCCCGTGTCCTTCCGAGGCTGTTCTCAGACTACAAGTGCCAAGGGACGCTCAGCTCTGAGCTGGGCCGGGCGGTGTGTGCAGCTTACCAGGGCACAGCCAGGCCAGCCGAGAGCAGAATCTGTCCGGTTTTAATACATACGCTGCAGTGTCCTTTAGGGCATTAAATCCCGGCAGGAAACATCTGATACCTTAATCCACTGCTGCCTTTATCAGTGCCCTTTCCCCCCTCCACCGCCCTCAGGTGACCAGTGTTTGCTCTCAGGGCCAGCCAGGAGGGTCAAGCCTTTTGGGGCAAGGAAGCAGCGAGCGTAGCCCGGGATGTCGCCTGGGCTGGCCCCGGCTACGGTGCACAGCACATGAGTCACCCCCCTCCCGTCCCCCCTCCCCACCCGGCCTCCTACACCCGCAGAAACACGACGGCTCCATTTTTGGCTTTACAGCGAACCAAAAACCAGATGGAAAAGCGGCAAGTTCTCCCTGTCCCGACAGGCCGCACATAGCATCTCAGCTGTGGCGAACTGGCTCACGTTACCGGCGCGGTGGCCAGCAGCGGCGCAGGGCCCTGCGCACCAGCTGCCGCTCGGGGACAAATGGCTGCGGGGACACGGCAAACGCAAAGAAAGGAGAAGGGGAAGAATTAAAGCCAGCTCAGGGATTGAATTTCTGGCTGCTCAGCCTCGCTCAAAGGGGTGAAACGCACCCAAGGCTACAGTGCGAACGCTTTCCCCAGTGGCTCCGCTCCCTTCCAGGCTACAGCAGTGCTCGCCCTGCACCGACAGACTGCCGGCTGCCGTACGGACGTTGCCAGTTGTCAGTGCACCGTCCTGATGCGGGACACATGGAGATGATGCTGTTGCCACCAGTTTTGTTGCCACCTACCTTTTAGGAGCTTGCTTTCTCACCTGCGACTTGTTAGTAAGAGATGTCTCCAGGCCATAACCATTGCTCTGGGCTTTTAAAATGGGGTACTTGTGTGGGGAGCTGCTGAGCTGCATCTCCCTCTCGTGTCTGCCCCCGACCAGAGGGCTCCCCAGCAGCTGCCAGGTGTTTCTCCATAACCAGCCCCTGCTCTGAGCTCACCTACGCGGGGTGCAGCAGAAAGCAGGTTTGGGGTTCAGCACAGGCTCTGACCTGCGGTGGAAGAGGCTCAGGTCTGAGGTATCTCACACCAGAGGACTAAGGCACTTACTTTGTTCTTGAGGTGACAGGAATCTGGGGTGCCCTCAGGACTGAAGGACAGTCCCTCCCTCTCCGAGGTGCATCTGCCAACATGCCCCAGGACTGGGGTTTCCAGGCAGAGGAGCCACCGCAGCTCTGAGCAGTGGCTCCTCATCCGCAGCGATGGCCCAGGTCTGCATTCAGCTCTGCTGCTGCTCAGTATCACCACAAGCCAGTGCCGCAGCTCCACAACAGCCACTAAGCTCCTCTCTGAGCCCAAATAATTGGAAGGTGGGGGTGTTGCGGCCAGGCAGTCACCAGCTTTCATGAACCTTGCTCGAGCATACACCATGTGGGCAGAAACACACTCAAACGCAGCACCGAGGCAAGGAGGGGACAGCAAAAGGCACCCTTGTCCCACCGCACTCCCGGTGCCCTCACCCAGGAGGGATAATGCTCCCTGCCTCTAACCTGCACGTCCAACCCAGGCCTGGAGGGATGCATGTTCCTCCCAGTCCTGGCAACAGGAGCGAGCCCTGCTCCAGCCCTGCTCCCGGCCCTGCCTGCGCAGCAGAGGCAGCTTCCCTGGACCACACGCATCTTGTACTCACCAGAGAAACCACAGAAGGGAAAAGCCATTGGGGAAAGAAAAAAAACCCTCCAGCCACAGGCAACGCTTTGTAGGGCTGCTCTGAACCACAGCTCACCGATCAGCTGAGACGGGTCCGTAGGGATGCTGGCTCCACAGCTGAGCTGCGCAAAAGGAGCTGTTTCTCCCTGCTTCCCCCCACTGCCCCTTCCCACTTCACCCCTTTCCTCTGGGCTCCTTCACCTCCACTCCTGCTGAGCCCGCGGTGCCACTTGCCTCCATCACCGGTTGTTGCAGGCTCCTCTCCGCCTGGTCCCTGCGTACATCATCTGCCTCCTTCTCCACGCAGCTCCCTCCTTCCACGGCTCCTCTCCCTTTTGAAGAAACTGCCTTAGCAACTGGCAGCAGGCCAGCAAGATCATGGGTTTTTCCTCCCACCTCCCCTTCTCCTCCAAATAATGAGATGGCCAGGGAGAGGGAAGGAGCTGTAAGACCTCATGTGCTGTGGCCACAGGCTGGGCACAGCTACCGCCTTCCAAAACTCATCCTCTGGGACTGATGCTCCAGGTACACCAGGTGCTCTGGGGTCACGGGCAGGGAGGTTTCTTTCTAGTCTTCTTTCCCTCTCCATTTTCCAACTGACATGTCCCCAAAAGCCAGCAGATTCCTCCCCAAACATCTCCAGATCTAGAGCATCTGCCAGGGGAGGCACATCACAGGGCACAGAAGGAACAGGTTCCAAATCGCCCATTCCTGCAGGGATTTCCTTCCATTCTTCTGGCCCTGCCTTACCCACCTCATGCTACTCTCCCTGGACTATTTCCTCTCCTTTTCCTCCTATTCACTCAGCTTCCTCCCCCTCTTCCTCCCCTTGCTTTCTCTCCCTTGCGCAGTTTGGCCTACAGCCTTCATTACCTGCTGCCTTTACGTCTCCCTTCCCGGCGCGAGCGGGGATGACATGGATTTTGTGCTTGTGCCAAGCTCTGCATTTATTAGAGAGGGAGGGGAAAAAAAAAAGCCACAAAACTCTGGAAGTTTGCTAGAAGACAATACTCGGGCAGAGTAACATCAGCCTTGCTTTCCCTGCATGCTGCCTTACAGCTCGCACGGGGAAGGGATTATTCGGGCTGCTCTAAACGGAGTTTCCTGCGTTGCTCGCAATCCCTCAGCAGAGAACGTGGCCAGCCAGCTCCTGCTGCCCGCTCCTGCCTGCTGTGGAGGGGTCTGCACTGGGGTGAGAGGCATGAAGGGACAAAACCTCCTTCCCTCCGCTCTAATGTTGTCACCTACCACTGCCTTTTTCCTGCCTCAGGCCTGCCAGGGGTTAATATCGTTGCAGCCAAGGTGGCACCTTACTTCCCTCAAGGGTTTCCTCTTAAATCCTTCAGCATCGTCACAGAGTGGTCTGCATCTCTTCCCCTGCCTGCCCTGTTGGGTGGGAAAGCTTGGTGAAGCAGATCTGCCTGATAGAACCATAAATTAAGGGAGAAGAAGAAGAAGCAGCAGCAGGAGACCACACTGGGAAAAATCCAGAGAACTTCAGCATTAGGGGCCACAAACCTGGGGGCTGTGGATGAGGGAGGCTTCGAGTCCTGGCTGTTGTAGTAGACAGCAGCATTTTCAAGTGAGGCCAGGCAGCTGGCTCAGAACACGAACGCGAGGGGCTATCGATTTCAAGACAGCCCTTTTTAAGCACAGCCCTCTGATTTCGCACCTCTCACCTCCAGCAGACGTGAAGAAGCTGCTTCTCCTGCCCGGAATGGGATCGAGGGTCACATCAGTCACTGATGGCTGTCCCCAGCTAGAGAAGACAGACAAGTTAATGCTCTAATTTCACCTATTCTCAATTGGGAGAACATCTGTCCTGTATGTAACTCCATTTTTAAAGTGGCAGACCACCTGGTCTGGGTGCACCAGAACATCTTTGCTCCCTCCAGGCTACAGGCATGGACCTCTGTGAATACAGCTGCAAGCTTTAAGCTACACCAGGGTTTGAGGGACGTCTGGTGAGCTGAGCTGCCAGACCTCAGCTTTCACTGGATGAAAGCAAGAGCGGGGTCTGGACCCAGATCATATTCCCCCAGGAGGAACCACGTACAAATGGAAGCAGCAGCAATACCCAAAAATCACACAGGGGCTGCCCAGTGCAGCCCCGAGATAATCCAGCTCCATCAGCAAGACTTGATCCCAGCTGTGGAGCTTTTGTCCAGTGAGGATTTGGGAGGATCAGGAGAGGAGCAGCCCAACTCCAGGATCTCAAAAGCCTTTGGGGATTACCTGTGGATCCTAGTGCCCTCCACAAGCAGCAGCTGCTCTATCTCTTGCCCTCCGATGCCGTCAAACAGGGAGAAAGCAAAGCCCAGGGTACACCATCAGCACAGAGACGAGCTGGCTGTGCTCCAACAGCGTCACGGTCATGGTTCCTCAGACCAGTTCCTCCAGGTGACGAACCTCACGAGCACACTGACTCACAGCTGCTGGGGGAAAACTGGATTTTGCTGCTCTGGGAGCCAGGTTGCTCTCACTTTGGAAAGGAAAAGGATTCAGGGAAGCGATAGGACGGGGAGCTGGGGAAGCGCTGAGCTTGCAAGTTTGCTCTTTTTGACATCTCAGATGCAGGCGACAGCTCTGGCAGAAGCGATGCTGGCAGCGAGGCCACCCCGGTTTAGATGACCCTCCCACACACCACTTGGCAACAGCCTGGAACACAGAGAGCAGAAGCAGCTCTAAGCAGAGTTCAAAACACCACCTCCATCCCTCCAGCGCCACAGATCACTCCCCAAACGCCGTGTGGCCTCGCCACTCTCACTGCTTATTAAAACCCAATTCCAGATGGTTACGTTTGTCCAATCTAAGTGAATAACCCTAATGAAACAACAACAAAAAATCATCTAATCACCTCTGCCACTCAAATCAGGTTATTGAAAGGCCTTGACTTACTGGGTCAGGGATCACCAGGACACCCAGAACTAGTTGCAGAAAGGAGCACGGTGACGATTTGTACATCCCTGCTGCGTGACAGGGCAGCGCCTGGTGCGTGGTGGGGGCCCCCGGGATGGCAGCGATACAGAACAACAGCGAGCACGTCTGTAAAACTGCGAGCTGCTGACAGACGCTGCGGGAACGCAGCGAGGGCCGAAACGCATCCAGTGAATCATCTGCTACGAATCGGTTCAACCAGTTTGAAGTCCCACACCCGAAAGCAAAGACACCTCGGGACTGTGTAATCCTCGGCGAAGGAGTGGGGGAGAAAGGGAGAGAAACGTGCCGGGCAGGAGGGACGGCTCTCCGACGTGGCCCTGGGGATGAGCTCGGAAAGGCGGCGAGTCCCAGCTTGCTCCCTCTTGCTAGAAACTCTCCTTCCTGCCTCCCCTCCCACGCCCCGTGCTCCTGCCACGACCTTCCTCCCCGTACAGCTACTCCCTCCAGGCAGGAGCTGGCACCCGGAGATCAAACTCAGAGCCTAGAAAACAGGTCCCCGGGGGGAGTGGAGGCGCAGGGGATAAACTGAATGAAACCAGGAAAGGAGAAGGGCTCCAAGAGATTGGGACTTGCTGAATTGAAGTGTCCTTGGAAAGGATGGGAGAAAAATTGACCTTTCCACAGTCCATGAGCTGCTCCCGAGGGGTAGCAAATCCGCTCGGCTCCCACTAACTTCATGTCTCGAGCTGAGCCAGCTTCATTGCTCTCCAAAGGCGAGGATAAAAAAAAAAAAGTAATTTAAACATAAAGAATATCCCTCTCCAGTTAATCCAAGCCTAGCTGGTGCCTTCCCGTCCCTACTTGCCAGGTTCAGAGCGTGCATGGTGGCTCCAGCCTGCCTAACACCTGCGCCCAAGCAAACCCGGCTTTAAGCGTCACGGCTGGGCGCTGAAATGCAGCCTGACTGGCTGGTAAATTCCCCGTGGGACAGTGGCACAAGGGGAAAACTGCAACCTCAGGACCACTGAGAGCCTGTTTTCTTGTGCTGCTCTAACTGTTAAAGGCCTTCACCTGAGAGGCATCAAGATTTAAGCTTAAATTAAGATTTAAGATGAACAGCAAGAACAAACCTATTTAGTGCGACTCCTTTCTCTCCAGCAGACTGGCAATCCGTACCAGGCAAGCAGGAGCGATGATTTCTGGTTACAGTGCATCTCTGTAGCACAGGAATTCATCTAAACTTTTTTTTCCTACCAGCTTGAGCATCTGCCATCTGCAGCTAACTCTTTATACAAGGAAAACACACCCTGCTGAAAAGGGTTAAAACAACCTGTTTTAAATAAATAGCTTCATGTTACAGACAATCTCTCACCCAGTATAACTATAAGAAAAGCATATTTTAACTGTAGTTTTTGATGGTGGTTAACCCTGTAATAGGGGACTCGATCTTTTCGTGATTATTGCACTCCTCTTTTTGAGGTTCAGCTATTCCCGAAGCCGAGCTCAACTCCGCTGCTTTAAAACAGCTCCTAACGCCTTCTCCCACCACAGCCAAGTCTCCAAAGAGGTTAAACGTGCGCCTTCTGCATAAAACAGGTCCTGCCACTGTACATCAGCCAAAGTTAGTACCTGCCACGCAACAAGAACAAAGTTAGAACCATATTTTGTAAAACATTGCCTCCTTGTTAACCCTAGGGAGGAAAACCAGGCGCTTACTAATGGTTTACTATCTCACACAACCCTGAGAAGCGGAATAATTTACCAACGCATAAATGGAGGGCTTAGCGGCAGCTGCACGATGTAAACAGTCACCGGGGTGCTCTGAAGTTTCTGTCAGGAGATGGTATAGAAAGCTGGGTGAATAACTGATTTTTCGGTTCATTGGCAATCCTGAAAAAAAAGGTTTTTTTTTTTTTTAAAAAAAAAAATTCATTTGGGGTTGACTGAAACAAAATGTTTCACTTTGACTCTTCAGCCCTTTACAAAAGTTAGCTCCGAAAGTCATTCAAAATGAAAAGTTGCTTCAAAGAGAAAAATCTCACAGCTTTTCATTTGGAAAATGCTGAAACAAAAGAGTGTTTGTGGTTTTTTTTTTCCTTTTCTCTCCAGAAAAAAAGTTTGGTAAATCAAAACAACTCATAAAATATTTTCATTTTGCCAAAATTTGCCTCCCCCCCACCTCCCCCCCCAACATTTTACCCAGCTCCAGCACAACCAGTCTACACCTATAATAATTTAAACAGAGACATCAGTAATCCTGATGAAATACAGGCTTTAAAAAAAGGCTCAGCCACTGCACAAATGTCCCGAAACTGAAATCCAGAAGAAAGTAAGCTGAAAACCACTAAGCTTTTCTTGGCTCGGCAGGAGAATCTTATTAAGTCTCTCAATCGTATAGCCCCAGATTTGGAACGTTGTAAAAATTAAATTAGTCTTACTTATTAGCAAGGCAAGAAAGGAACCAGGAGATTACGATACAGTGACTGCTATTGTGAGCCAATTTTTCAGCGTGTTTCTGCTTTTCTCCTGTAAACCAGCAATTAGAGCGGGCGTTCTCGCTGCTCTCATAAAGGCAGCGTTATATTTTTCAACCTCGGGATGCAGGTTGCTGACTTTCCACTCAAGACTAACCCAATTTGAGGATTTAATGCCATGCTGCAGCGAGATTCTCGTTTCATTTCTCAATACGATTGCTTCACGTGCAAGAAGCGGGAGCAAGGCGATGCGTCTTTTCTAGCTGCTGTATTTTTAAATTAAGCCGGGCTTTAGCACAGCCTGCCTTCGTAATTCACAGCTTCCAGACATCCCACCACGCTCCTCAGTGGAAACGGTAGAAAGCAAAGAGCAGATATTCCAAATGTCACACCCAAGCCTGGTTTTAAAACAGTAGGAAAAAAAAATAAAAGTGGGTTTTTCTATTTCATAAACACATGAGGATGGGCAGCGACAGTTTGCTGGAAATTGTTTTAGCAGCTCACAACTAAAAGCGGCTTTGAACCCAGAGAAATCCGTGGAAGGAAAAAAAATAAAACAAAGCAGGACTTGGACCATCTCAAATCACAACTACATACACTATGAAACCAGAGCCTTCCAAGGACAAACTCCAAAGCAACACTTAATGAGCCAGTATCTCCATTATCATGAGTTCATTTGAATACTGGAGTCCCTACCTAGCACTGCAGGCAGGTTTGATTTATTATTATTATTTTTTCAATAGCACCTTTAATTCCCCCAACGGTTGGCTATCAGCACCGCGGGGGCACAGCGCCTGGGCAGCACGGTACCTCCGGTCCATCAGGCAATGGTGTTTCCAGCGTGTGAGGTGCGAAGGGCTGTCCTGCTTGTCCATCCTCAGCCCTCCCAGGTAATAGCACTCACACCAGGGAGAAACCAGCCCTCTCCAACCCTGCTCCGAATGACAGGAGCTGGAAATCCCTCCAAGGGGGATGTTGCTTTTAACCCTGCGCACTCAGAGGGGAAGCCCAGAGAGCTCTAGCACCAGACAGCTCCAGTTAACATTTCTTCAGCCAAAGATGACAGGATCTCAACCCTTCCCTCTCTCCAGTTTACAGCACCCCACAAAACACCCAGGTGGCTGGCTAGGTAAGTTAAATGAAAGAATAAGAAGGCTTGGTTCTGTGCACAAGAGTACAGAGAGCTGGGGTTCCTGCACACCAGGATCTCCAGGGTCCTTGGCCATGTCCCCGGAGGAGAGACAAGTTGCAGGAAGCTCCCAGCACACCCACCTCTGCCCCTCCAGACAGGCTCACACTTACTCCTGGTTTCACACCTCCTATCCTAAAGCTGCTGCTGCATGCTATGCTGGAGGAACAAAGATATCCCCTTGCTCCAAATCTCCCCTCAAAGCCTTTTGGACACTGAGCTTTCCCCTTGTCAGAGGTCTCCATCCCAGGGTGAGCACACATAGCCTCCCAGGATCGATCACAGCCTAGAATCACAGAATCAATCAGGTTGGAAGAGACCTCTGGGATCATCGAGTCCACCCATTGCCCTGACACCACCATGTCAACTAGACCATGGCACTAAGTGCCATGTCCAGCAGAAACATTTTCTTTAGATGAGAATTTCCCTATCACAGCTATTTTTATCTATTCAATAAATAAATTATAATCTAATACTAACTCACTTCTTTCTTGGAGAACTGCAGGTCTTTAGAGTACCAGCTGCTGAACACTGCCAGGTGAAACCTAGAGGAGATGTGACGTGATGCCACTGGTTTTCCTTTCAGCAGAGGACAAAGGGCTCAGGTTCGGTAGGCACCCCAAACACCACTGCAACACCAAAGATAAGCATTTCCCGTGTGCTGCAAAACCCTGAGCAGTGCACTCATGAGATGTCTCTGTACTGGACCCTGGCACCAACCTAAATAGCATGCAGTACCTCACAGAATAATCCCAACTGCACCAAATGTCACATACATCTCTCTCCATGTATCTATCACTGTGCGTGTGTATAACCATATATAACTATATATGATCATTCTATAAAATCAGCTCCTAACAGCAAACTCTAGACAGGGAAAATGGTCTGGGCAGCATAAATTACATAAGCAAAAGCAAATGCAAATCCCTATTTAGACACCCAAGCTGAAGCATTTTGCTAGAGAAGCCAGTCTGGAATTTATCAGCCTCTTCTTTGAGCAACTCTGAAGAAGCAGGAAACAATCACACTGCAACTGTAGCATCCCTCTTGACCCTGGCATTTGAGCCAACTCTCCTTGCGGTGAAAGGGCACCTGTAATTTGTGAGCTGCACTCCCGCAGCTACAACAGCAACTGTGGGAGAGCCTTTTCCTCCCCCTCTCTTGTTAAGAGTTTCCCACACATGGGTTTGTTTTGCAGGAGAAGAGTAAGGCCTACCTCTGTCTTGTTTTCCTCTTTTCCAGTGGCAGCTCTATTTTTGGGGAACCTACAGCAGCAGCGGGGTCTGCAGTGCTCCCTGAGGCAGGAGAGAAAAGCACGGCGTGTTGGAAGTAGAGCACGAACTCCCTTGTGATCCTGCCAGCCTTCCCTCGTCCGCCTCTACCTGTTTGGGTTGCTGAGAAGAAACTAGAGCCTGTTATCAGGCCTGCTTCTTTGTCAGGTGTTTCTTTGATGTAAATTCAGCCATGATCAAATGTGCTGATCGCAGCAAACAGCCAAAGAGTAACAAACATGCAAACTGCACGGTGACCTGCAGAGATTAGAGCAACCGAGGCTGTAGACAAATCAGGAAGATTAAACACAAATGAGCTAAGAAGTCTTGGGAGAAGTACCCAGGGAGACAAAAATAAGCAACGCAGACAGAAAATACGAGAACAAGGCAGGCCAAGGATTGAACAGACCCTACTAGCGCATAAATCAAAGTCTTCCCCATCTCCCAACGCTTTAGCTTTACCCTAATGCTTCTGCTCCAAGGAAGTTAGCGCTAGGCTCGCTGCAGGGAAGCAGGCTGAGAGAAACCCTTAGAGCATCTCTGCTGTATTCTGTCTGTCACACCGTTGTCGCTGCAGAACCAACTCAGCCCTCACAAAGGAAAAAAACAGGCGCCTTTTTCATCCCTTTTCTTTTTTTTTGTCCTTTTTTTTTCTTTTTTAAAAACTTCTGGAGAGCTGTGGACAGGATTTCCTTGCAATCAGAACTGCCCTGCTAATGTCCACCTTCCCTTCCAACCCTGAAAATTCAAAGAAAGCCAACCTGGAGCTAATAGCACTATCGACTTCCATCTTCCAGCAGCGTAACTTTCCCGAGCGTAGAGGACCAGGAGGCTCGCAAGGCCAGAAAAATCACGTGCCTGTATATAAGGTGATGCAATCCCATGGCCGTGCAGCTTCCCTCCCACTTTACACTGGGGATGCACATGCGAAGGCATGGCCTGGAGCTCCTCGCGTGCCTCATGCTGTTCGAACGCACTGCAAATATGTCCCTGCCTACAGCACAACAGCACCTTGAAAGGTTTCTTTAAAATCTGGAGAGCAGGGCTACTCTTTTGAAGGTGGAAATATTTAATTTGGGGCAGCACAGTATAGCATTGCATTACTTCATCCGTTGCCAGTAATGATGTCATGACTCTGCAAGAGATTTGAGGACTATTACTGATTTAGGGACCGCTTAGCAGTGTGCCAGGTGGCAGAAGGGTATCAGACACCCCAATTCATGGGGGAAACAACAGAGTAACAAGAAAGAAGTACTTTTTCCACTAACCAACCTTTTGGCCGCTAACTGAGACCTGCTGCCTTACTAGGGGCATATTTATCTTTCAAATCCCGTAGCTGTAGACAGCATTTTCTGTATCCCTCAAAAAATGATCTTCTCTAACAGCAACACTGGGAAATCTGAAAATTCCTCCTGTAAACATGCTAAAATCCCCCTTGCCGCTGCACACCACGGCTCTTTACACCATCGCTTGCAAACCAGGGCAGTGACATCGTGTTCACGCTTGCAAAACAAGAACGAATTTTCAACCCTGCTGATCAGAAGTAGTCAAGTAAGATCAAGATGTCAGCGAGGCAGATCTCTGCCCAGAAGACCTATTATTTGCTAATGAGATTTCACCTGCGATCCTCCCCACTCAAATCTCCGAGATCAAAACACACTTCAGAGATCAGAATGCTCAGAAACAGGTTGATAGCAAGTCCTGGACTATCTCCCCTAAGGCTGCAGTGCCATTAGGCTGGCCCAGGCAGCGCTAAACCTCACTGGTGCTAGTTAGGGTCTAGTCTAAGTATGCATCAGTCCAAGTCTGGTCTGTTTCTTCCTGGGAGTTCAGTATATTTTCCAGCACATATAAATGACACAATACAACCCAACATGCAACACCCCAGCTTAGCAGAGCCACGATCCACATGCAGTTTACAGGAAAAAACTGCAAGGGGAGCAGCACACGTTTTGGAAGGTGAAAGCAAAGGCCATCTTTCTCACCAGGACTGAGGTGAGGTCTGCAAGTCCTGCAGAAATCACTCGGAGCTTCAGGTATTCGCTATCCCTGCTGCTACGCAGCACTGCCCATGCAGGCCAAGGGGAACTACAGTACTAAGAGCATCTGAGGGGCTGACCCCATCCATCTCATTCTCTTAAAACCTGCTCAGCTCAGAGGTTTAACCTGAGCAGGACTCAATGGGAAAATCCAGATCTCCTTCCTACATCCACTCCCAATCTCAGGGCAAGGTGGCTTTCATGAAGAAATGGGAATTCAAGCACGCACACTGCAATATTTCAGTAGTTTCCTGAGACAGGCTAACCTCCAAGGGCCAACATGGTCCTCCAGTGCACTGCATGAATGAAACACTGGGAACAGGAGCCTGTGCCAGCTGCAATGGACCTACAAGCTGGAAAAGACCAAACACCCTACCTCTTTGGTCCTGGACTGCTGAAGAATTGGCTCAGGCCACCCCCTGAATGAAAGAGCAGCTCTCCTAACGACTGAGCTCACACTGCCAGCCTGCTAAGGAGCTGCATTGATTTGAAACCTAAAGGACAGCTGTTTGTTCCTCCCTTTCCACCCTGCTTCCTCCTGCCTGGCCAAATGAGGAGGAAAGTTGCCAGAACAGACTTCATCTAGGTGGACAAGGATAGAAAGAAACGGAGAGGAACCCCCTCAAAGTGGAAAAGGAGGGAAAATTGTACCCTTAAGAGCACAAAGCAGCCATACAACTGCTCATTTTGCCATTGTCAGAGGGAGGCTCCAGTCCAAGAGAAAGTGGAGTAACCTGCAATAGTCCTAACAGCTGCAAAACACCCATTGCCAGCTGCATGTTGATTCTTAACTTGCTTCAGCATTGACTAAGTGACAAAAGGCTTTAGTACTCCTAATGAAAACACAGTCCCTGCACTCAGTAAAATAACACAGCTGTGAAAAAAAAAAAAAACCCTTTTTGGTAGCAGAATTCGTGTGCCAACAGGTTTCAGGTCCAAGTTGCTGAGATTGGAACAAAACGTTTGATGAGATTTGGGGCTGGGAAGGGAAAGGAAAGGAAGGGTTTGAAGGTGTGCATGTGGGACACTTCATGTCTGCTTTCGATTTGTTTCCAAAACAGCCACGCTTTTGTATTTGTGCTAAGGCTCCCTGTAGTTTAAAAGCCAAAACATGATCAGAAAAGGCCTTATGGATCCTGAGCCAGCCTTTGCATTTTTGAAAGAGCCTGTTAGATACTTTCCACTCTGCTCTGAACTCCTGTGGAAGCTGCTCCCAGACTCTTCTCCAAGGTTGCTGTGAGGAGCTGAATGGGCTTAGGAAGAGATCCAGCAAAACTTGTTGCCTCAACTTCTGTAAACCTCTTGGACTGGTGAGCATAAAGGAGTAAGAAAATCAGCAGTCCAACTAGTTGTGGAGCGTCTGCACACAGCTGCCAGCGTTCACTTGTTCTTTCCAGGCAGTCTCCTCACACCCTTCTTTTCCCAAGCTGAAAAAGACCTGAAAAACCAGCTCCAACCACAGCAAAAATTACAATTCAGTCAACATCACAGTTCTCCAGACCTGAGTGACAGCCTGAGGGGACACTAGAATAGACACTAGACAGAGCCAGTTCTGCCATGACCACACACGTGTCTTCTGCACATCCCGCCATACATCAGCCTGCTCCTCTAACCTTACTGCTGTCCTTTGACTTTGGAAAAGCATGCTGGGATGAAGTTGCGTGGCAGGAGCGGCAGGACTGCGCTTTCTTTCCCTGTGTCACTGTGGCTAAGACTTGTTGCTATCCCAAGCAATAGGGCAGATCCTGAATAGCGTGTTCTTTTGGATATTTATGCAGTTGACAACCAGAAATAGCACTGGAGAAGCCAATTTGTCTGTTTCTTTTACTACTAGAGCTAGACTGTTACAGATTCCTTAGAGAGGCACAAGGTACTGTAATAATGCCACCAAAAGTGGTTGGGGTGGGATGGGAGGGCTTGTTTTCCCCAACATATGAGTCCAAAAGGCTTACCCCTCTGCAGAGCGAGGCCAGTTCTGGCACAGGGTGGATCATTAGGACGGAGCTGAACACCACAGTGGTCTTTAGGGTTTGTACGGCAGCAAGGTTTGCAATGCTCTCTGTATTATGGCACAAGGCCACAACTAACTGAGGTATGTTGGACAACTCCTTTTCCTATGAGGCATCCTCCTGAGCAGCTGGAGGCCAGTCAACAGATTAAGGTCTGATCCAAAGAACTTGCTTTTTTTCCCCTCGTGTAATGGCTTCTGAAGACCAGCTCAGGCGAGACAACATTTCCTGCCATTTATAAGATTAAGGCTGTCCTGAAAACCACACCGGGCTTCAGTAAGCTGCCCTCACTGCAGTTCTTCGCTGTCTGAGGGAAACAAACACCAAGTGTTTTATCGCTTAAAGATTTAAAAACAATTGAGACACATTTCACTGGAAAAGCAGAGACAAAGACACAGACAAGGCTGCTGAGCTGAGCTGAAACTGCCCCTCTGCTTCCCCTCCCTCCTCATTTAATAACTTCATTGCTTTAAATATGGGAGGTGAGGCTCACACAATGACAACAATCCCAGCAGGAAACCTACTCGTATTCTGAGGGGATTTGCTTGCTAGACCTGGTGTCAACCACGCAAATGCTTGCAGCATGGGACTGCGCATGCGTACGTACTAATAAACCTCTGATGATCCAGCCCTAACGAGTAAGGATCAGTCACAACAGCCCAACTGCCAGCATTAGCACAGGTGTAGCAGGTCAGCAGCAAATGCCACCCTGGTCACACAGGTGGAAGCCCAGCCCTTAGGGCATATAGCCTGAGAGGGTCAGCTTCATTTTGATGCCTCAGTTCAGTTTATTGCACACATGGGTACATATTCTAAACGTACAAAATTATGCCAAAAAGATCATTAAGCATTTGGAAAGCCATGCCAGAAGGAGCAGTACGTAGATATTTTTGAATATTTGCCTATAATACCTTAATTTGACTTTCTTTTGAATTAGTCTTTAGTTACAGAGTCTCATTATTTTGTTTTCCACAGGACCACAGTGTCTTTTAGTTCAATGAGAAGTATTTTTTTGCCCCTTCACATTCTACAAGTAGTCCCAAGCCTTATTTAAGGCACACACTCCAATTCCTATATGGAGTATAGTATTAGGAACCACTGCAGATATATGCCCTAGTGTTAGGTGAGTATGGTCCTGACAAAACCAGTGGATCTGCAGAGGAAGATTCAGAGCCCCTAAACTAGGACCATACTTTTCTTTGGTGACCCTATAGTGAACCCAGACGTAAGACAGTGAGCATTCCCCTATGCCTTTGAGATGTGTGCGATACCTACATCTGCTGAGTCCTCCTCAGATATCGCTGACAAACTACAAGAGGAGCATGGCATTTCAAACAGAGCTGATCTTTGCAACCCTGCTGTAATGCAGGGATAACAATGGATATTACAGGTTTAAGAACGGGTTGACAAGATGAAAACAAGAGCTCCAGCAGTTTCGGGTGTTCAGCACGTGCACCTGACCCCCGGTGCCACAGAACCCTGATTGTATCTCAAATTAGCAAGGCTCTTAACTGTTTAAGCTACACTGCGGAGAAATTAGTGATTCTGCACAACCCAATCAGGCAACTCATGCTGGGCACCAAATGACAGAAATGCACAAGTGACCTCCTGCAAAAAAGGCAGCACGACCAGCTGCTTCAAGCCAGGAGAGCATCACACTCCACTGTGCCTTCTTCGTACTTCCCACATAAGGCCATCCTTTCTCTTTAGCTATATGAAGCAGGAGCCCTGCAGAGAAGAGTTTCACTGCACTACGCTGCTTCAGAGAATAAATCTGCGCAGCGCATGAGGCAAGGATCGGGTGAAGACAGGATGATATGTAAGTAGCGACTGTCACATTGCAGATGCATGACAGGACTGAAGCTGCAGTTCCAAATCACAGCAGCAGAGCTTAGCTTCTGAGGATTTGATCTTATACCTACAGTCTGGGTTTATAATGTACCTCCTTATTTAAAAGTAATTTTTTAAAAGGGTCTTCTAACATCTGGACTTGTATCAATGCTAAAACAGGCACCAACAGCTGCATTTAAACCCCTTACGTTTGCAGTTCAGCTCTCTACCAAAAACATTCGATAGCAATAGCAGGCTGTTGCAACACATGCAACTTACACTAACCCGATGGGTTTGACACATTTTCTCTGCAGTATAGTAACACAGACTTGGGTCTCTGAGGCTCAGTTCCAGATTTTGGAGTAGAGCAGCCAGTGGGCACAGTGTGTGCGCCTGTAATCCATCCCAGGCTTTCTCTCCACTCCAAATGCCCCTGCTCCTCATGCTTATATCCCACTTTCTCCACCACCTGCTCTTCCTATAGCTAACCCAGCTGCCTACACTCCGAGTCCTGCTTCACCTTCTTATTTCCCCTACTCACAGCTTCTCCTGAGCTCTTGCTTTATATTTTCTTCCAGCTCCCCCTCACCTTGGTTTTAGCCCTCTGAATTTGAATGTGTTGTTTCTCCCCATTTCCTTTCACATGCCAGGTCCACCTAAGGGAACAGACCAGGCTGCTTGCTGCCTTTAGTGGCTGTGCTTTTCAGCACAGAGGCTAGATTATGAAAAACTTCTCTACTTTTGTAGCAGACACTCCTAGCAGGTGCTATGCAATTATTAGATGCTGTATGCTTTTATAAATTATATTCAAGTGTATTTTGCAACTATCCTGTATTTTCAGACTGCTCTAAAATTTAAAGGATAATTATGGAGAGGTGCAGAACTGGCACAAAAGAGTTGCACCTAGATGTAACTGGTTGGGCCAAGGCTGATCGATCCATCTTACATGGACTGACCTAAGACTCCCTCGTATCCTATAAAGACCACTAGATATTCAGCCCAAGTGCAGTGGTCCTGCAGTTCAACAAGAAAACTTTCCGTGTGCCGATTTCATTACCAGGTAAAATTCTGTACAACAATCCAATGTGATGAAGGGTTAATTTCAGTACAGGCTAATTGCATTCGAGGGCATCTACATACATTATTTGTAAGCTTTATTTTTGGCATCTCAAAATGAACCTGTCAAGCTAATGATATTCTGAGAAGATCTTAACGTTTCAAGTGCTGTGGGAAGTACAGCACTGCTAACACCTGCAGCAGGTGGTAACGCTCCGGATAAGTCAGCGCTGAACCACGGAGCGTCAGCGTGTAGTCTTTTGGATAATACAAGCAGAGCCGAGCTTTGCTTAGCAGTCATTCAGGGGCCCGCAGCTCGCTTCACAGTGGGAGTTTTGGACTTTGCTTCATGGCCATGTTCCAACTCAGGCAATCGCATCTGAACCGAGTGTCCTCTGCTGCTTCTGTTGGACGAGCACATAAGCGCCGCACTATTAAATGACACTAGTTCTCGAGTGAGTGTGATGCACGTTGACACGGCTGATGACAATATGCACAGCAACACGTATGTGCAGAAAGTATCAATTACCATCTTGTTCATAAACCTACTGGCAAGATTAAACTAGATAAGGCATGCCGTGTCACTGGGAACAGCATGGAAGGACAACCCCGATGCAGCCAGATCCGCTAGACAAAACTTTCTGCATAAGAACCAAGCTGCCTGTACAAGACAGGAGTAGAGAGGTAGAGGAGCCTGCCTGTCCACCCCACAATCGACAAGAAAGACAGGGTCTTAAGCTAGGAGACAGAAAGCAATGCTATGTTTTAAGGCAAGCAGCATCCACCTCAAAAGGCTGAATTTAGATGGAAGATTTATGTTTTTCTTCACTGTGAAGGTCTGTGGGATGCATTTTTTTATTTTTTTGAGGGGGCAGAAAGAACATAAAACCCCCATAAACACACTCTAGGTAGTACCAGGTTTCACAAACTTTCAGACTGGTACATCAGTCACAATAGAAATCTCCTTTTCCCCCTGCCATTTCTGCCCCCTCCCCCATCTACAGCAGGCCACCAGTACTGCACTTGGAGACTGGAAGACAAATGGGCAGCTGCCTCTAGAGGCAATTGTGAGGAGACTAAAGATCAACTTGCAGCTGGCACTTCCACTCCCACCTCTCCTTAATACTTCAGTCCACTTGCTGCCAGACAAGGATCATGAGTCAGCTCCTAAACATATTCTCCTTGAAACAATAGCTACAGCTCTCTGCTGCAGCTATACCGCTACTCTGGCTCCAAGGGACACGCCACAGTTACAAAAACAAAAGGAGTGATTTTAACCTACGGCAGCCCAACACCAGAACGGAATGATACAATAAGCACGCACTAAAGAATACTACGCTAAACCTGTGAGATTAGTAAAGGTAATTTTGACATGAAACAGGCATTCAGTCAGTGCTGTAATGAAAATCTGCAGAAGGAGCAAATAGAAGCGGTTTTGGGGATACATGGTAAAGCAGATGGCTTTTGCATAAACCTTTTCAGCTACAACAGGGTGCAGTTTTATACTACGGCATTGTATGCTGCAGTGCTAACTGGAGGGCAAAGGAGCCACTTTAGCCTTTACAAATTAGCTTTATCACAACCACAGGAACAGCTCCCTCAATTCTGAGTGGCCACTGCTCACTGAAACTCCTGCATTCACAAAGGTGGAACTCCAGCACTCGTCTCTCCAGAACATTTAGAGAGGACTCCCTAGAAGGGAAAAAAGCTTCCTTTTGCAAGGACAACATTTCAGCTTAACAGCTAATGACATCAAACTCAAACTTTAACTTTTCTGACCCGAGTGCTGTCAGACGATAAAGAATTCAAAGAAGAGGTAAGAAAATGCACTGGAGATTTCTCAGATGTCAACTGATGAACTGGTGGTGATTACTGAGCACTTAAAGAGCTGTGCACATAGTAAAGGTTAGACATGGGAGAGTCTATGCCCATGCAAAGCACCCTCAAGAAACATCAGCACCCAGAGCATGCCCTACCTGCAGACAGTCCACTGATATCCTCTGAAGAGATGTTGCTGAAAGAGCTACAGTGCAAGCTAACATGTTAGGAAACTTAAACAAATGCTATGTTTACATTTTTATATCTAGCTAAGAAATAGGCAAAACCAGTCATCCTTTCTCACCCCAAAGTTTTTTCTTATATCTGAGTATTGTCAATTAATTTGAAGAAGTCTCTAACCCAAAATACCGACACCGCTCGAGCCACATCGCCCTACAAGCCAGGAGGCAAGTTGGAGACAGAAATAAAAGACTACATCACAACACGTTCAAAGAGACGGGACAACTAAAGTCTGCTGCTCCTTCTGCAGGACCCTCACAGGTGTGTTTTGCGGGTCTGCGCAACACAAATTAGAAGGATCAACTGTTAACGCAGTGCATCGATTTTACCATCAATAGGAACGTGATCTGTATAAAAAGATAGCAGACTATATACATACATATCTTTTAAATTATTTTATTTTGTGTAAGCTAAAAGGAAATTTACACACTTAAATCTCAAAAGACCTTGGGCATGCACATTGACCTTTTTAGAGGTTCTTCTACATAGCTCTCTTTTTTCCATAGGAATTTCCCCAGACATTTACAACCCATAGTTTTTTACTGTATATACAGCCTAAAACCATAGCAATCTATGATTATGTCATTTTACACTGTGCAAAATCAAACAGGAATAGTGGTACAACAGAACATAAAAATTTTTAACAGGTAAATTTCATTGTAAGACATTCATATAGTTTTGGTCCTTCTTTTCCAAATCAAACTGATTAAAAGCAGACAACCTTCTAACGACCCACCCCCACGCCCCCCCCCCCCAAAAAAAAAAAAAAATCAAGTGTTTAGACAGTGATCCATAACTGGAACAAGAAGTTACTGACAGCATACCTTTCAAAAGGCTACATAGTGACAGAGCCATACTATTGAAGTTTAAGAACATAAAAATTGATCAGCCAACCAAACAGGGGGAGGGGATGGGGGAAAAAAGGAAAAACTCATCTTAAGCTTGTTAAAACACAAAAGAAATTATTGGGTTTGAAAGAAACAACAACAACTGAAAACCCGCAAAGGGACAATGTAACCTTTTGGTTTTATCCCAGCAACACGTGTTTTAATATATGCAGGAAAGAAAAAGATGCTCAATGCAATCTGAAAACCTTTAAGGGGGACTTCACACATTGTGAAGATTCATTATGTGTTCCTAGGTTGTTTTTTTTTTTTTAAAACTTTTTAAAGTTTTGTAAGAAGGACACCACCAGTGTATTTCACAAAGACATAAATGTATACACCCCAGCACAACAAAAAGAATAGATCTTCAAAAAGATTTACCCCCAATTATTTACATTTTTCTCTAATATAAATTTAGGACTCCAGTATGTAAATAAATATACATTACTATGTATACCTTTCTAGTGCTGCTTACCAACAAATCATCTGAACTTGATTTTTTTTTTTTTTAAATTAAAGCAAGATTGCTTTTTATGATCGACAGAGGGAAGAAAAAAAAAAATCAATAGAAAATGTCCAATTCACATCACTTAGTCTACCTTTTCTTGGCAGCTTGTTGAAGGTGTTAATGTGGCTGGGAACATCAACACCTTGGCATGCATGAAAGTTAAGTCAGGAAGGCTAGAAATCACCTTGGCAGCCTCTTCACTAAGATGTTCTTCCTTTTTAGGCTTCCTGTTGAGAAGAAAAGAACAAAGTGCATTAATCTAGTACCTGAGATCCCTTGGATCACTGAAAGAACCATGGATTGAAGCAACGTTCTGGCAGTTTGTCTCCCATTGACAGGCACTTCTGTAAGCTACTTGAAGGCAGTCTTAATGTTATAATACCTACCTGCCTACCAACAAAATATTACCGTAGGAAGTCAGCAAAATGGTCCTGAATATTGTTGCAATAAGGAAAAAAAAACATTTCCTATTCAGATGCTGATTTTTATATATATATATATATTTTTTGGCAGGTTCTAGCATGCCATTCTGGGGCTACTCACTTGGAGAAACAACCTTGCCCATATTCTAGGGATAACACAATAGGAGTGTTAGTTCTAAACTACCTAAATCCAGTATAATCTTTCAAAATAAAGTGGAAAAATCTTGAAAGGCCATTAAGAAGTTCCTCACTTACTTCTTATTACTTTTAAAAGAAAAAAAACAGTACTTAGATTGTGCTTCCAACATGACCGTACTCAGATTATACACCATGCCGCTCTACATCATGATCCACAAACCCTTTTTTCCCCTAGGGCTCATCAGCAGCAAAAGGTGGCTCACAACTTGTAGCTACTCACTTTGAAGTGCAGCAGTATGTGTAGCCATAATGATACATACAGCAGTTTGGGAATCACTGGTGTTTACTTGCCTTTTGCATTATTCACAAGAATTACTGAGTGCAAATGAATAAAGAGGTCTGAATCCCACGTCGCCTGGTTCTCACTATTATGCAAAAAATTCACATTTCCTAAGTAAAATGAAGCCTGGCTCAGATTGCTGCAGAAGATATCCCTCCCCTGCCCAAACATCCATACTTTACAGACATCTGCCTTATCTTTGAAGAATGCTGCCTGTTACTAGAAATATTCAGCTTTCCATCAAACATTATTTCAGTTCCAAAAAGGCACCTGCTACACCCTGTAATGACATTAGAAATTCTAGCTAAATAAGTTCCCTCATCTTCAGGTCAAAAAGTTGAGACGAAAGGCTTGAGCCAAATGAACTGCCTTTCCCTAGAACACTTCAGAAATCTCCTTTCTTTATCTCATCTTAGCTATAAACTTTAAAGCAAGCCCATGACAGAGCAATCACCACTCTGATCACGAAGCAGCAGGTACTTATATTTTCTTTTGTCAGCACCCACCAGGATTGTTTCCTGAACTGATCAGAGATCAGGGGAAAGCAAGGGGCTACCTGTTTGCTTCAGCAGCAGTCTCAGAATTTCTTAGCTAGGAGGAGAAGAAAAAAAGAGCTGGAGTGAAACTCATCCTTGACATCTCTGATCATTGTGTTGACACTGAACTATCACTTTTGTTTGCTACTTGAAACCTCCACTTGATGAAAGATCTTTAGATGAGGCAGCCTAGATACTAAATCTGACTTTCCTTCACTAGAAGAGCAATATTTTCTTTTCTCTGCTGCAGTGGAATTTCATGAGCCACTGACTAGGCAGATTACCAAATTCTGGAGGATAAACAAAGCTGTGTGCTGGATTTATTGAAGGAAGAAGCAGAGAGCCAATATGTGCCTCCTTCTCTAACAACTTCACAGTCAGCTCTGTTTGCACTCGAAGGACTATCTCTGAGCTGTTGAAATGTCGTTGTCACCCACCACCGTGTTATCAGTATCTGGTGCCACTATTAGTAATCACTTACCACAAGCCTCTTAAAGGTACAAACTCCTGGTGATCAAGGACTTACAGCTAACAAAGGAGTGTTTGACAGAGGAAGCCGAAGGAAGAGGGCTGAGTCAGAGATCTGCATTAAAAGGAGTTCCTGTAATTGTTAATCAGGCACCGAGATGGAGCTCACACACTCCTTGCTATTTATATGCCTCTTCCTCCTCTGCTCAACTGTGGCATGATAAGAAATGGCACTGCTGGGTCCCAGAGGCAGTGCTGCGTTTTATTTGGTGGTCATATGCAGGACCTTTATCACAGGGTGATGCTATTGCTCTTGCTGTACTAGCTGGTCTCTGCAACATCACCGCAGAACATGCACACCAGTGAGCACAGTCAGATGTGAATCTCACCCGATTACTGAATGCTCCTCTCCTGGCTGGAGGCCCTTTGCAATAATTTCTCTACTTAATGTGCTCTGTAAGAAGTATCTATAAAGAAGGACAAACTAACACACTTACATAGCAAACGTTATTTAACTATGACCAAGTTACAGCTACAGATACAATTACTTGGTAATGAGGCTCAAAACCTTTTTTTAAATCATCTCAATGCAGAGAGGGATGAGATAGCCTAAAGTGTCCGTTCCTCAAGAGAGAGGGGCAGGTTTGTCTGGAAGACAATAAAACTGGACACTGCAAGTACACTTTCTAGGTAACAGTCAGCACCTTCGGTAGCAAATATCAACAGGGCAAACCCTGAAGAATTACTCACTAACTCTCTTAAGTTAAAAGACAACGTAGCATCATCACCGCAGACTGTTTTTACCCTTAAAACGTAACAAATTGCCTAATAGCTGTGATGCCTTTTGATAGAAGCAAGAGAAAGAACCACGTCACGTGTGTTAATTTCAGTTACCATTTTTCCTGAAGATGTTCCCACTGTCAAGAGATTCTTTTGCTAAACCTTAGTCTGTGAGGGGCCGTTGCAGAGCTTCTACTTATGCACTCTTAATTTCTAGCCACTGTGGCTTACAGAACAGACACACAACCTCTGTCTGCTTTGGAACAAGAACTTTTGATTACTAAACCATTACAGGACCCAGCCCTGGCTCAAAACAGGGTCCCTGCCTAGTCAGGTATTAAAACTACCTTTTATAGAACACTTTGCCCCCATCCATCTCTTCTCTTGCACTAGGTTACAGTTCTTCCTGAGACCGAGGGGATGCCCTTACCCAAGCAAATAATTGCAAGTCCCTCTACCTGTTGGCATGAAGTTGCCTTTTCAAAGGCATGTTAACATTAAGCTGCAAGAAATTACCCAGACTGATGGGCAGGAAAGTTGTTGGAAGAAAATTTAGCAAGAAATAGGGAATGCTTTGTCGATGCGTCACTGACACCTCACTGTTCTGCTTTTCATTCCAGTCCCTTCCTGCAGCATTCAAGTCTTTCAGGACTTCAGTTATCTCATGTTTGTAAAGGGTTTTGTGGATAGCACCAGCAAGGCCAGGCTCTAATAGCAACAATTGGCTGATTAGAGAAATGTACTTTAAAAAAATCACTCTGTAATTAAGAGTTAGCCTGCTCCATCCAACACCGCCCACAAGGAGTATTTCCAGTTTAAATGAGGGTTTCGGCCATTTCTTAGAAAGGTATCAGTGCTCTGCTTTCCTTCAAGAAGACAGCAGATAAACTTTTGATCTCTGCCAGTTCTATGGAACTGGGCAAGGCTGCAGAGTTTCTCTCAGTGGAATGCTGCCCTGGATCCCTGACCTTCAGCACTTACTGCTGCCGTCAAGGTTTCAGGCTCAAGCTGAGGGGGGAGCTTCCCCTCCTTTCCCAATACTTTCCTTCTGAGAAACTGACTTTCCAGCTTCAAGAGATGGGTTTGCACGCAAAAGATGGGGCTATTTCAGATAAAGATGACTCTTCACATGGCTTCCTACAGCTGAACAATGATATTTTCACTCTAAACTTTATCCTTAAAGATTCCGAGTTCAGACAAGTTAAAGACACACATGGAATAGCCTTAGCACAGCTGAAGTTGACACTGTCCACATCTTCCCTAATCAGTTATCATGATCAGCTAATAGTCCATATTTCCCAGTTGGTGCATGAATGTCGTCCTTGCTGAGCTGGCTGTACCCAGCCACTCCTATTTTAAAGTCTCCAGTTCATTAAGAATAAAAAAAATTCAAAAGAAAAACAATTTTATAAGAAAAAGCTAACATACTGCAACATATTTAGCATACCGCTGAGGTAAGACCTTCTCATACCTCTGAAGGTTTCTAGCTTGAAAAACAGAAAAACAAACTGCTTTTCTTTTGGAGAGCATGAAATCGAGAAAGAAAAAAACACTTGAAATTTTTAAAATTCAGAGTTGACAAAAACATACAAAATGTATTGAACAGTGAAAACAACTGCTTTAAAACAGCTAATCCTTGTGTGTGTCTGAACGTAACCACCAAGGCTGAGGTCCCCAGCCTCTTCCTACAGTCTGATATATTGCTACAGCACAGATCTAGAACCTCTTCCTATTGGTAAGCAATGCTCTCCAGAGCGGGGGAAGAACTCTGACATCTGGATAAAGAGCTTTAACAGCACAAGTAAGAGCTTTCAAGTGCACTGTGGAAGCATTGGAAAAAAATCCAAACCCTTCATATCAAAAAACAACAATACAGAAAAAAAGGTCAACGTTCATTTAAGCAAAGCAGACTTCCCTGTTCCTTTGTAAAGAAAAAGTAAGCTAAGACATTTTAAAGCAAGCAAGCAAGTAGAGATCTATGAGTGGAGATAAAATTATTAATAAAGATACATTTGGAGTTTGTACGTCCTGCTGTGAATGTGTGGTTACTTTTAAATTAGACTTAGAATATATTACAAGAATATTTCAACTGTAACTATGTTTTCTAATTACTGAAAGTCAACCTTTCCCACTAGTGTCTCTTCAGAAAGAGTATATGCACTCCATGGATAGGAAAACAGGCAATCCAAAAGCTGAGACACAAAAATCAGCATTGAAGTGTGGAGTTCCCTCTACTGGTTCTCCCTTGAAATTTCACGGCTTGTTGATCTTTTTTATTCAGTGTTCACTTTGAACATTTTCACTGCAGGAAAACTAGCAAGATGTTCTTTCGTTGAGAAAACTGTGTTTTAAAAGAGCTCTTGAAAATTATAGTTTCAGTCATTTGAAGAAAGCCAGCTATAAATTATAAATCACTATGTTTGCCACAACTTTTCAACCGTGCCCCCTCTCTAAGTGCTATGCTGCGTGGAAACACATCTGTTTAGTTTTAGAGTGCTGAAAAAACTCTAAAGCTCACTCATGAGTGAGGATACATTACTATCTACTAGTTCCAAAGCAACTAATACTTGTTGCATGTTAAGGCATGCACTTCCTCAACAAAAGAAACGTTTTCCTTTGTGAGGATCACTCAGCGATTCTTTTAATGGGCAGAGATATTAATTGCATGTTAAGACAGTCCAGGATCCTACTGCTAAGGAACACATTCAAAAATAAACCCAAAGAATACAAGCTTATAAACGGAGAGACTATTCTGTACCCATTCAACAGGTTGGACTTCAAGATATTTGACACCTAAAGCCTTTATATAAACTCTACCTATAAAAAAAGTACAGAAGAACTTCACATGAGACCCATGAAGCAGAAAGGACATCTTAAACCAACTACACGCTCATTCCTTAACTTGCAACACCAAAATGAATCTGATGTTTGGTCACTGAAGTTTTGACAGGTGCTAGAAATATATGGGAAGGGATGAATATTGTCATAATTATTAGTTTTATCTTGTGGAACATTCCGTATCTACAAATTACACAGAAGACCAAGGAGAGTCTTCTGTCAAAGTCCTAGGACACTGAACTGTGTGGTTCAGTTTACCCTTTCATTCTTAGGAGTCAGCTCTGTTCTTCAGCAAGTCGCTTCCTCCAGTTCAGTCTTCGGCTCTAGCTTTGCAACTTACATCCTGGTGATCATCATCTTTCAGCTCATGAACTGTTTCCCATCTTATTTTAGAGTTCTATGATAATTTGAAATATGAACTACAGTACTATGAATTTCATATTTAAATTTAATTATTAAATTTTTTAAGCCTTTTGATCATTCCAGAACTTCTGACCTGAAATAGCACACACATTTACTCTCACATTTGCACCACCCTCAGAAAAAGAAGAAAAAAGAGCAACAAAGAGTATTTACCTTGTGGACGTGCTTGCCTTCTCCACTGTGGACATGAGTCTTGCAAACGCATCAGTCACTTTGTTGCTTGCATTGGAAGTTTCCAGTTTTGAGGTTGTCAATTCATACAACTCAGGATCCACACCTTATAGTATAAAATGATAATCAGTGATGGGTGGAGGCAAGTACAGCCATAATTAGCCACAGACCAACTTGCTAGAGACTGTTTTCTGTAAACATCTGAATCATTTATAATTTCAAGATACATGAAAAGAACATGACAGAACATGTCTGTGTTTCTGAAACACTATCCTCTCCCCACCCTTTTTCAGTAGCTTTTATAATTGTACTACAAAGCACACACACACTGGATCAAGTCCGGCATACAAGGTCTCAGTTTAAGAGTAAACAAAACAAATCTGATTTACCTTTCAGAGTGAAATACCTGTAAAAATGTCAGCTGTGTTAAAATGGATTGTTCCAATTACTTCAACTCAACTGTTTGTATTAAAAGAACGCTACATGTTAACAGGGACCAACTCTTTAACCAGAGATGACACACAACACTGGCATGCATTAGAGTATATTTAGTATCTTGCTTTTCACAAGAGGTTGTGTTAAAAATTTAAGTGAGGAAAAGCAGCTTTTATGATACACACAAGTGGAATGGCATTAAAAAGCAAGTTACATGCTAATATGTACAATGCTACCAAAACTTTTAGCCTATGCTCCCTTTTAATCTTTCAAGTATTTATAAAGCATCAAGTATCTGGATGTTTCAGCCTCGATTTCCTAGTTTCAGGTATCTTAAGTCAGATGCTAAATTTTGACATCACATATGTTGCAAATGGATTTCAAATTTTATCAGCAGAAGTCATTCTGAAAACAATGCAATGGAAACCTGCATCCAAAAAAACACATATGTATAGGTGAAATTCCACCTGTTTAATATCAAGCATCACATCTCAGTAGGAAGTAGCTCTAGAATTTCCACGTATTAAGTGCGTTTTCTTTAAAAAAGCCTCTAGGAATTAGAATTATCAAAACAAATCAAGAGGAAAGACTGTTACAACACATTTTGTTGCTCAGAAGCATTTTAAATTGGTGATATTCCTCTAGTTATGGTTTCAGCTATTTTATGCTTCATGGGTTTAAATGGAAGTGTGCGTATGCGCTACCCACAGCTATAAATATTTTTCAAAAACAGTGTACAATTCTTGTACAGAAGCATCGTGTTTTATAAACACCTGCATTCTAAACAAGTGTAACACTAGCACCATCTGGTTTGGACAACACAGAAGCGTTTCTTACTACTGCAGAACAAATGCCGCAAATAGGCGAACACGACAGCCCCATGTAGCTACCTAATATAAAAACAGCATTTACAGACTGACATGCTGATGATTTTACCCAGTTTACTTGCCTGGATCAAGACACTTTTAGAAGTACTCCTGGAATACTGAAAGATTACTAAATAAAAAAAATGCCTGTGCCTATTGTCCTGCCTTTTCCACCCAGTAATTGCAGTACTATGTGCACAAACAGTTGAGGTTAATAATCCTCATGTCTGGTTTGCACGAACTCTCCCTGAGCAGTGTCTTGCCCATATGTCATCTGTGCACAAGTTAAGTACCCTTTTATTGTTAGGAAACTGAGCTGACCAAAAAGTAAAATTAAGAAAATCATCTAGTTAAGCTGCAGGAGCAGCGGGGGGAAGATTTGCTCCATTTAATATGAGTTGATCAGAAATTAATGAGTTCTTTCAACCTAGATTTTTTTTTAAGTCTGGATATTTAAAGTTCATTTCAACCAGTTTCATGCAAAACATCAAAATACGTCCTGTCCTGAGACCAGTATACCAAGACTTTAAGTATTGTCAGATGTTTACAGAACTTGGAAGTAGGAAAAAGCCCAGCTATTCCATAAAATACCACTTTCAAACAGGGAGAGGAAGAGTTGAAGAAATATACTTTGACTTGCAGAAGCCTGCGAAATCCCATTAAGGTACAAAGTGTAAAACTAATTGAAACAAGGAATCACTTTGACATGCAACTCTGCAACAACTGTTAAACGCAACCTTATAAGTTACTTCATTTAGATATTCACATTTAGGGTCCTGAGCTCATTTTCGTTGGAGTGCGATGTCACTGCTCAATTTGCTGTTCTTTAGGCACCTCTTACTCAGCTACATTTATGTTAAACTATCAACATCAAAAATAAAACAATACACTAAATCTGTGGGAATGTACTAGAAATGGGTAACACCCTGTTCATGAGGTACAATGCAAATTTTAAAAAGAAGTGATTTTGGCTACTGATGAAATCGGACTGAGAAGAACACAGCGTAGATCTATAGTAAGTAAAATTAAGGTCTTCAGAGAAAGAACAAACTTCTATTACTGATAAAAGTTTCTTCTTTAAGCCAAAAGATCTAACAATTTGTCTTTCAGTTACTGTAGTTATTTTTAAGAGTTGCAGATTCTCCATTTTATTCAAATGATTAGAAAATATTTAAGGAAAGCACTGCTAAACCTTAATGAGATATTGAAGGGAAGTTAGCCAACCAAACCCCACACAAAGCTCCTGAACACACACACAAACACACGAGCTGCAAGCCAAGAAACAAATGACTTTCCCAGAAACAAGTCAGGAAGAAAGAAAAGCCAAAACAAAACAAGAAAAAAAAAGGCACTATAGGGCATACCAGGGAAAGTGATAATACCTGTAACTTGATGAAATAACAACAACATAAAAAAATAGAATAAAAGGCTAACAGAATATCCCTCCAGTAATCATTTCGAGTGTGCACACCATCAGGACACAAGAACGTACCCGACTGCACGAGCAGTACATGTACTGGGTACTGATGACTTATGTCAATAGACTTGCACACACTTACAAAAGAATCTGTAAGACTCAAGCATCTTGAATTTGCTACCTATCACTTCCACGAGAAACCTGCCATCTTTCATCTGATAAGGCCATTTCTCAAGGGCGGAACAAAAATATGTTTGGAATGAGACATCACAAAATTGCCTTCAATGATCAGATTGCAAAACTAAAAAAGCAGGTTTTTAAAAACAAAAAAAATACAATAATAATTATAAGCACTTCTTTTAAATGTGGGAAAAGCCCAAACCCCTTAAAAATTGATTATTTAAACTAAAATCACTAAGAGGAAAAAACCCCTTCCTATGAAGAAAGTGATTATCATGGCTTCAGGCATTGTATTGAAAGAATATTTGCCTTATCTACTTAACCGATGCAGTGGGATAAATCCCCAAAATTAAAATCCTGCAGAAATTTCCTGAAAGTGTAGGTTTTCACAAGCTCATGCAAAATACTTGGAGCATGTCAAAACCATGCAATAAATGAATTCAATTACTTTCACATATTATTCAATGGAGAAAGTGGTGAATCATCTCCTATTTAAGGGAGTAAGTTGCAGATGAAGCACATTGGTTTTATAATTAACGTTCGTGAACTTCTAAAGTCCCACAAACATGCAGCTATCCTGGTTTTCTATTATGAATGTTGTTAAAACACTTTTTTCACTTTATCATTAATATTAGTAGTTCATATGAAGAAAAAATTTACAGCAAATACCAGAGGGGTTGAGATATGTTAAGCCCCATAACTTTACATTCACATATAACTTCCAAATAACATCATAATCCTATAATTTGGAGACATGCATTCAGAAGAAAGAACAAACCTCATTTTTTTCGGAATCATTGCATCTACAGTATTTTTCAATTTTTCTTAAGTGCTTAGAAAAGTTAACTTTCAAAATTTCTCATTTGAAACAAGTGTTTTAACATCGTATTTGCAAGAGCACAAGAGCCATTCATTCCTTCAGCATGTGACGAATACAGAGCTGACAGTACCTTTTAAATACTTTGCACTCGATACAAAACATCAGAAAACAGAACACAGATTAAAGGAAAAATGCAGTAGAAAGACATTTTAGAGAAACACAATGTAAAATTTCTCCTTGTTTATAGGAAAGTCAAGTGATGTGTTCATGCTTTTAGTAAGTTGTTATAATATTACATTTGTGGTTTTAACACTCTGCTGACCTGGGATTGTGGTGGTGCTGCTAGAGCTACTGTCATCCACGGGCCCAAAGAAATCAAGGTTCAGAAGAGTGGAACCTCCACTAGCTTGAAATTCAGTGACCGTGTTGGTAGGCAGCCATATAGAAGGTAAGCCAAGGGAGGGGTTTATGTGTAAAAAGGGGTAAGACACACACTTGAACATGCAAGTTATAATTAGTACTCAGTACGCAATTTAAAAATTGACATGAAAACAATGCTTACAGTATTAGTTTGTACCTTCTAAAATGTTAACAACTTAATTCAGTGCACATTTCCTCATGTACAATGCAGCAAGGAAATCAACACTAGTAACTTTAAAATAGATATATTTATTTCAATCTAAAAATGAAAGAGAACCAGCATGACCCAGAGAGAAAGATGTGATCAGTTAAAGGAAAACAATATATAGGTCAATTGATGGTTAGAATATATCGGGCTTTTTCTCCCCTCACTGAAATTGAAAGCCATTCTTTCATCAGGAAGACTTAGCACATCCCCAAACAGCAAAGAACCAAAAAAAAACTTTTAAGTTTTATTTAGCAGCTTTAAGCTATCAATTATCATTATCTTAAAGCAGTGTAAACACAGGGTAACAAATGCCACTCTTATATCCAGTTCCTCACTGGTAAATTATACTGGTCCCCTTTAGTACTAAAACAGAAATCAAACCAAGATACATTTTAAAGAAGTTGTTTGTTAAAAAGAAAGCATGATGATTGACTGAAGTAATAAGACACCAGACAACAGCAAAAGGATCCATCCAGGCTTTCCTTCAGCACCATGATATTGCTATCCAAACTCTTAACATCCCCCATGTTCTGAAACAACACTGTGAGGCAACACCAGTGCAGTAAGAGATGCAGTTTATTTTAGCCTGCTTTTGAAAAACTTAAGTGTCATGAATTAATTGCTGTTAGCAGGCTCCTCATAAAGGTATCAGTTTCTTTACAGGTTTCTAGTCTGTCAATCAAACAAGTTTCCAAAACTTGTTCTATTTCCTTTGCATGCACTTACATTTCTGAGACTGGAGGCAGTGGCACAACTCACTTTGCTATTAAAATAGACATAGGTGAAGGGTCTCTTATGTGATAACTATATACATTTACAGATACAAATAAGTTCGTAGTTACCACTTTATTAGCTATAATTAGCTCTTGAGTGTAAGCAAAAGCGGTAACAGATGAAATCACATTTTTGAAATACAAAATTATCTGTAAATCTGGAAACTTTCAGCTCAAGAAGTGTATCTTTTGCAAACAGTTTGTGGTTAAAATATTGTGCTTTGAAGTAGCCACTATACACAAGTTTGTCATTCAAAGGATGTCTAAAGAGATTGTTCATTGGTGAAAAATACTTTTAAGTAAAACTCATCAATCTAAAACGCTCATTTGTTCAAAGTTTCATTATGATCTGCAGTTATACATAATGAAGTGTTAATATTGCCACTGTGTCATTAACATATGGCAGGAATCTAAAAGAATACTTAGCGTAGTATTTTTCAGACTACATAATACTTCACATAGGGGCACAGTTAATCAGAAAGAAAGCCTGAATTTCCAAAGTTAGGAGTAAGAAATAAATATTATATATATTTTTATATATATATGTGTGTGTGTGTGTGTGTATATTTAAAAAAAAATAATCAGCAGATAGATGTTTGTCTGAACTTTGTAGCTTTCTTATCTCTAGCTCTGGTGCTAGAGGCTCTACGGAGAGACGTACCATCTAAAGGGTTAGTAAGGCCACTGCTACTCCAGTCAAACTGGACAGGTGGTAGAGATTCCTAGAGTTGAAAAGTCAGAAATCAGATTTTATAGTCAGTTCAGGTTACAACAATGCAAAGCAGTTCAAACAACAGATTCTTTAGCGTCTAAATACTAAAAAGACAACTAAATGAGCAAGCCCCAACTTTTGGGAGGCGTGTATTTTCATAATATGCACTAAAGATTCAAAGTAGATTCATTCTACCACAGGAAGTCTCATTAAATTCTGAACAGTACAGATTAGGCAACTTCTAACTCAAACAGGATTCGCAAATTAACTAAAACATATGAATTGGATAAAAAAAACCTTAAGGCATAGTTGAAGGTTAAACTACTATTACTTTCATGGAAGATGAGACACTTTGCATAAAAAGTTATGTATACACAATTATAGGGCAAATTTAGAATAGGGTTATTAGTGAAAGCTGTCTGTACATCCAGACTTTGCCCTGATTATATATAAAATCAGTTATTTACCATCAAATAGCCCATGAATCTTTTGGTTTGTTTTGCTTGTAAGAGACATAATCCCTACATGTGAGGGACAAACTATCAACACCCTCCCCACCTCGTTTAAAAAAAAAAAAGAAATCCTGTGACTTATTATCCTTTAACAATTAACTCATTCCAATATATAAACAAGCCATTGGTAATTGCATAAGTAAGAGAAGCATGGAAACATTGACTCCTTGTAGGAGCCCATCCTTGCCTTTTCGTTTCCTCTCGTTAAGTCTTTTGCACACACACAGGTAAATCAAGCAAAGCAGCAAGGACCATGCTTTACAGGGAAAGTGTGTTCAGGGGCAGTGTGACTTGCAAGTGCTGTCCTCCTGTATTCTCAGGACACAGTATCAGAAATGTCTGAAATAACTTTCTCCTGCTGTGCATTACATTTCTGCTTTCTCCCCAGTGAAGTCGATTGTCAAGAAGTACTGGGAAAGGATGTGCCTTCAACTTCTAACAGAACAATCACACTCATGGAAGAAAAGCAATGGAAGTTCTCTGCAACGTTATTCAAAATGCATCACTAGCTGTCAAGCTTCCAGTGGCTGAGACATACCTTCTCTTTGCTTTTGTAGAACGTCAGGCTTTAATATTTTTTTTTAATTTTAAAACTTTAAACTATCCAACACTGAAAAAATATGCAGATTCATGAATCAAGACTGTAGCAACCCGAACTAGCTTTGTACCATTAAGCTAACTGTAAGAGGCTTTTGCTAGGTGATAGATGTTTAAAGAAAAATGAAGGGAGATGGAGATTTCTCTGTTTACTTACAGTAAACGCCTTGCCTAGAAAAATCTTTTCTACCTAATGACTTGGAAATATTTCCAGTACTAAGCACAACTAGAACAGTATTCACTCCATGAAGCTTAGGGAGCTGATGCTACACTTTTTACTTTGCTTTGGTAATGAAATTACTGGCATTGAAATGATTTGCATGGAAACATAATGTTAGCAGTGTGGAAGCGACACCTGATGAAATAATGATCACTATCATCAGTAGCTTGTTTAAAGTTTGTCACATCTAAAATATATTAACATTAAAAGGGGTTTGTGCAAAAAAAGAAAAAAAAAAAGAGGTGAGTATGACAATTTAGTAGCTTTCTGCCCTGAGGAAAATGGATTCAAATTGAAACAAAGCAGCTTCCCACCAACTCTCACTTACTGAGGAAGACACCCACTACATTTTGTGTCAAAAGACTGAGTCAGGGCTGATGAGTGTGACAGAATTGCATGGAAAAGGTGGTACCAATGCCTGGCTAAGAATTCATGCTTTAATTATGACTTGATTCTTAAACTTGCCAAGGAGAGGACAAAGGATGTGATGAATTCTTCCTTAAATGGGGAAAAAATAAATCTGACTCCAATCAGTAAGAGTATGTTAAGTATATTAGTCTGCTCTGTGGGATGAGGCCATTCTGCTGACTTCAATTACTTGCAAAAGAGGGAGATGGCAAGTAAAGCAGACCCCATCTATACAGGATGCTAGCAAGCCCTGGTCTATACAACAGCAAACGAAGTGAAAGGAGAGGGCAGAGGCAAAAGCCAATTAAACGGAAACGAAAAGTTTTCTGTTTCTAGTGACCTCAGCCCTAAGAAAACTAACTATACTGGGACACCTCTACACACAGCATGGAAATCTCAGACACTGGGAACATGCCCTGCAAAGAGGAATATAATGTTTTGCCTTTTGGAGATTGCAAGGTCGCTAGACTACTGCATTTAGAACCATTATTTTAATAACATGCTTTAAGAAAAGTGCCCAATCTAGAAGAATATTGAGAATCAGGGCAAACTGCTCTCACTTCTCCCTCCATACAAGTACAAGTACTTGTACCAGTACAAGTTGGGGACAGAGCTGTTGGAGAGCAGTGTAGGGGAAAGGGACCTGGGGGTCCTAGTGGACAACAGGATGACCATGAGCCAGCAGTGTGCCCTTGTGGCCAAGAAGGCCAATGGCATCCTGGGGTGTATTAGAAGGGGTGTGGTTAGCAGGTCGAGAGAGGTTCTCCTCCTGCCCTGGTGAGGCCGCATCTGGAGTATTGTGTCCAGTTCTGGGCCCCTCAGTTCAAGAAGGACAGGGAACTGCTAGAGAGAGTCCAGCGCAGAGCCACAAAGATGATTAAGGGGGTGGAACATCTCCCTTATGAGGAGAGGCTGAGGGAGCTGGGTCTCTTTAGCTTAGAGAAGAGGAGACTGAGGGGTGACCTCATTAATGTTTATAAATATGTAAAGGGCAAGTGTCAAGAGGATGGAGCCAGGCTCTTCTCAGTGACATCCCTTGACAGGACAAGGGGCAATGGGTGCAAGCTGGAGCACAGGAGGTTCCACTTAAATTTGAGGAAAAACTTCTTTACTGTAAGGGTGACTGAACACTGGAACAGGCTGCCCAGAGAGGTTGTGGAGTCTCCTTCTCTGGAGACATTCAAAACCCGCCTGGACGCGTTCCTGTGTGATATGGTCTAGGTAATCCTGCCCCGGCAGGGGGATTGGACTAGATGATCTTTCGAGGTCCCTTCCAATCCCCAACATTCTGTGATTCTGTGATTCTGTGATTCCATCTTAGATTACAGGACATGGTACAGAAATGAAAGAGTATACTCAGCTGGCAGAGTACTACTCTGAACGTTAAGGAAGTGAGAAAGAGGAAACTAAAATGCCTGCTGGTTTTACTGCATCGTATTTCACTTTGATAAAAGTGAGAGATGTTTTTACACAGTAATTTTAGAATGGTATTATGTAAGAGCTTCTATAATCCAAAGGAATAAAATGCAAATGTTTGTCTCTGTGCCAATAATTACCCAAGGAAAATTAAACAAAGGAAAAAAGAAAAGGAAGTATTTTCCTGTCTTAAAGCTGGGGGGGGGGGGGGGGGGGGGGGGGGGGAGGGAATCGAAGGGCTTGTAATACAAATATAATATCAATATTTAGATAGATCCCACTAATGAGCATCATAAACATTTCAGAAAGAGATTTACAAGGAAGTAATTCATATATACCATTGTGTGTATTCATTGGCAAAATTACAACAGTTCTGAAAATTATTCTTCTCAGACACCACCTTTAAGCCACTGTCACATCTGATAGAATAGCAAGTTCTGCAGTATCTCTTACCTGCAAATCTTTCTTTCTTACTCTGTCAACAAAGCTACGTATAATTCTTGGATCTTTCTCATATGTATAACTGGAGAGCAGTTCCATGATGGAGCCTTTGGCTGGTGGCCAATAATATGGTAGTTTGCATCTGTCATTGTTAGAAGTCCTGATGGTCCCTTATGTAATTAAAAGTGTTTTTAAAGACTGTCACCCCATGGGGTTTAATTAAGGTTCAGCCCCTAATAGCCAGCAAGTGTAAGGTACATATTTCTATTATAACCTGATCTCTAATTCAATGGCTTACATGCATGCAGATATGCTGTAATGGGCACCCACAGAAAAGAGTTACTAGTAATTTTCTTCTAGAAAGGTCTGGGTCACTGTAGATTTCTATTCCAATATACAACTTACTAAGCAAAACTATGCAGGTGCAAAATCCCAAAGTTATCCCGTATGCTGGGACAAAGCTACCACTAGACTCTACCAAAGAAACATAGTCCCCAACAGAGAGAAGAGAATGCTTTGAAGCAATAGCAAAAGAGCAGAAATATCTAGATAACTTTTTGCAAGAAAGCCAAAGAGAAGTGGGTAAATAAACTTTAAAACAACATTAACCAGAGAACAATATCAAATAAAGAGAAAGCAGTCAACATTAAGTCGAGACAACAACCTTTTTAACAAGCACTGGAATATATGTTAATTGCACTGCCTGAAGACTCGATCATGGTGTAGAAGCTCACTATAGCAGATGCTGTAAAAAAAAAAAAAAAAAAAAAAAAAAGAAAGAGAGAGAGAGAGAGAGAGAAGGGTACCTGTCTCGGGTTTCACAATCAAAGGTTGCCTATTTGAACAGCCATTCTCTCTTACACCTGATATGCCTTGATAGAGCCTTTTACTTCTGACCTGTGAAGTCTTTGAGACACCATGCTTAGATAAAGGCAACAGTAATCAGGGGATTATTTCATATTTTGTTTACTGCCTTACAGTTACAAGCACAGAGGAACAGAGGAATAAACCCCCCAATTGTCAAGATAAACAACAAATCAAAAAAGAATTTAGACACTAGCTTCAAATATAAAACTGAGTCTACGAAAGTCATCTTTATACAATAAACTAAAGTGATAGATCAGTCAGTAACTTCACTTGCTTGAGAGCAGAAATCGTAATGTCAAAAACCTTGTCCTTACAGCTTAAATGGCTCAGATGGAAATCTGTCCACTGTATTTCCACAGCCTAACCAACCCAACAAGATCCTCTGCAGGGAATGAGGCCAAAACATACAGAGAGTTTATATAATAGCTAGGAAAAATCATTACCGCTCATTTGCTGCTTTTTTCCTCATTCTTTTGATTTCTAATGCTATTGCAAATCTCTGCATACTTTCCTCCTACAACCAAAAAACTAAGGAGGCGTTTCTGTGTTTTTTACAAATGTTCTTCCCACTCCCATTTTTGCATCATCACAGTCTTTCTTCTAAAATCTTATTCCCTCAGCAGGAAGTCACAGACACACAGAGACACTGATCTGTTAGAAGTCCCATAAATGCCAGGCTTTCAACAAAGGAGAACTCTTCTCTTTTCCTTAAGCAAAGCATAGGAATCTATTAAACAGAGCCTCTCCTTCCAATAAAAACGCCAGTATTCTGAAGTTTCTAATACAAGAATGACCCACCATCATCACCATCTGAAAATGGAGGAATTTAGAAGTTTTAACTAAATAATTACACATTACTAGGTAAGCTTAAAGTACCTAAATTGTTGCACCTAAATTACCTGTGTTTAGAATAAGAAGTTTCAGGGTCCACTAAAATTGCCTATATTTCCATTGCATATTTATAGCACAGTTCCTAACGAAATGTTTACCAAAGTTTGGGCACATCATCTTAATACTACTACAATCTGGAATATTCCTAATAGGCAGCCTGCACAATGCAAAGTGAAGCTGGATTTTCCCAAAAGCAAACAGGAGCCACCAAACATTAACAGAAGATGAGGCCAAGAAACAAACAAGGTCTCTGAGGTGGAGAATTGATCGTTCATGCCCTGAAGCTTTCTGAATGTCACTTAACTGTGACCTCTTAGAATTCTTAATGGTTAGAGCTCTAACTCATCTCTTCTCCAAAAGCTTATTTTAGTATTTGTCTTTTTGGAAAAAAGAACCTAAGGCCAGGAGTGCAGACAGATAGCATAGAAGCTTCTTGTATGTACTCACAGACCACAACTATTGAACTGAGATAACCCTGTCAGAACAAGCTCTGGGACAAGATTATCAGACTGTGACAAGTAATGGGAAATTCTGCTGGAGTACCCAAAAGTACAAATTCATAATTAGAGAAAAAAGAGAGACTTCGATAAGTAGATGTTCTTATTTTCAGCACTCAGCACTACGACTGCCAAGCAACTGAGAAAATGGCACATGTCAGAGATGCTACTTCAGGCTCTTGTAGCTCTCTACACTACATTTAGTGTATGGTTTAATCTACGTTTTCCCCTCTGTAAAAAGGGGAACTTTGAACACTGCAGAAAGCCAGTGAAATTTTCCTACTTTGTTCATATAGAGAAATCACACAAGTGATTTCTTCAGCTCAGATTGGTTGCAATAATCATTATTGTTACCTTTTCTAATACCCAGTTCAGCTGCTCAATTCCACTACAGTGTTTGTGAGAAGCAGCATAGGAAGCGTCACCAGACATGTATATTACTATATAAATCAGTTCTGAGCCCACCAAGATACTGCTATTCCACAAGGAAAAAAAATTTCTCTTCTTGTACAAGCATGTCACAGCTAGAGCCCTGCACTATGGCAGAGCAAAGAGTGCAATGAAATCACTATACTCAAAGTACCTAGTGTTAAGGTCAGATGTAGCACAAAGATAATTCATTTGGAATGTCTTCAATCAGAAGTCACAAGCACAGTGGGTAACTAAAGATGCTGGGCAGATTAAACAAGACCTGCACTAAGGATGGACACAGCTGACTCTCTGAATATGTGCCAAGTACCACTGTAGTGACACTGAAAATGAAATGTCTCTGCATATCCCATTCGCTTGTTGACAACCACACACATTGCAACATGCATGGCATTTAAGTGGTTTTCTAATATAATATCAAAACAAGAACAACAAAACAGAATTAATGAAATTCAAAAGCTCATTCCTAAACTCCTCTGAACTCATTTTGTATCAGACGTAAAAGACAGAGAAGCCAGTGAAGGAACTTTCTGTTCAACAGATAATAATTCAATAAAATCTGGCATAAAGGGCCAACAGAACTTGTACAATCAAAAAGTCAAGGACTTATGCTAGTAATGATTGTACCCAGAATTTCTTTCCAGGAAGCTGGGCTGCTTTTCATGTTACTCTGAAAAAGACAGGAAAGGGAAAAAGGAAAAGAAGATGAATAGTATACATGTAAATATGATAATTCAGAAAAACATGTGCTAATGTAGAATGATCTCCTACAATAAGCTCCAGAAAAAGCAAAGATTATGAACCTTAGCCAGAGGAAGGACAAGTCAAAAGTTACATCTAAAATTTGTGGAAGTAACTGTCCACTGCCTTGTAAAATAATTGCTATATAACAGTAGATATCATCAGGACTCTTAAATGCTGGCCGCCAGCTGCTAGTGTCTTATCGTAGGCACTTCCTTCCAGTCACACATGAAAAGTAGATCCAAGAGCAGTACTTCAATCTGACACAAGGAACACCTGCCCTTTAAGTAGAGGTGTCTTTGAACACACCATCTAGATATTTTAAATATGAAGGAAGAGGCAAGGCATCCCATTGTTTCCCTCATTCTTTCTTTTCCTCTCCTTTCCCTTCCCTCTCTCTTTTTTACCTGGAACTGATCAGATGTACATGTGTTCATCTCTGGTGATACAGGAGGCGTCTGTCCTATTGAAGCTATTTTTTCTGCTGCAGATATTGGTTTCAAAGGTTCCTTGGTAGGCTCTAACATGCCCTAAAGAAAGAAAGAAATAGATTAAAAAAAAAACAAAACAAAAAACAAACTCGCACATGCACACAGACACACACACTTATATATATTCCAAGAAATGCAGATGCAAAAAAATAGAAAACACACTACTAGGTAGTACTACCCTCAACTAGGGGCCTGAGTGTAACCATACACCTCTGGGACACTTTCAGTGAGGGGGGCAGGAGATGAGGCAGGGGAGAGAATCATCCTGGTTCCTTAAGCCTAAGAAACATTTTTAGAGTCAGTAACAGAAACCCAAGTGCTTAGCTTGAGTTTGCTTTCAGCTTTCAATAATGTAATTTAAGCTGGAGGAAACAGTTACTCGATAAGGTGATGTCTTCTCCTCCCAATGGTGTGTAGACTATTCCAGAAATATTGAATGGCCCATCACAAAGGTACAAGTGCATTCATTCCATTTCAACAATTAAGTTAATTTAAAAGAAACAAGTCAAATTCTCAGTTTGCAGAACAATAACAAGAACAATCATTATTGACATGGAAATAAACGCATTAAAAAGCATTAAGAAAATAATTAAAACCACATTTTAAATTTTAAACAAACGGTTCAAAGACAGACAGTACTATGAAAAATGTCTGAAACCTCTGGTGTTCCTGAATAAAACTGAAGGTGAGAAAGAGATCTACAGAAAGACCAAAGTTTGCACCGAGACATGCAAACCACTTCAGAACGAGGTATGAGAAAAGAAACCCTGCAATAAAACCACTGGATGTGCAACTAGGGTATTTTAAAATAATTTCAGGAAGTCATCCACCAAGATCAGCTGTCCCACCAATGTTCCTACACCACGTTAGAGGAGCTTAGAATTTAACCACCAGCTAAATCAATTCTTTTGGACAGCAAAGAAACACACGAAGCGGTGTGGCAGCAAGCCACTTCACTCCTACCATCATCTCTATCTAGCTTATTATGTGCACAAGTATATAAAAAATTTAAGAGATAACTAATCAGCAACAACAATCTGTTGCAAAAAATAACCACACGTGTTGCAGGCGAACATAGTCTTGCTCACAAATATGTTACAGGAAGAAAACAGCAATTGCTATGAGATGTTTAATCTCTCTGTATCAGAATACCATGCTTACATCCAAAGAAGTGCATGAGCTGACCTTGATGCATCAGAAAACAACGGCTCTAGAAACTGACTGTAGAAGTCACTCTACAAAATTAACCTACAGATTAAATTGGCTTAATATATACCAAAGAAAACTGTAATCCTTTTATATTCAACCTGTGAATGACCATATAAAAGTGTGTGTATATATATAGGTTTCCCCCCGCCAAAATAAACCCCACCCAAACATACTTGTTCTGCTCAAACTAGCAAAAATGGCAAATCTTATCCTCTGGATGTTTTTACTACTACAGACATCACACAGAGTCTGAAATGCCAAACAGGAGTTACAGAGTATCAGCTTAAGTGAAAACAGTTGATCTTACTGCACTAGATTACTTGAGCTTCTTTCAATCTACAGAAATCTAAGTTATACTTGCTATTTTTATCTAGCACTTGGGGCAACACAGCAATATTGGCTATACAATGCTTTTTGCATGCATAAATAACCTAATATATATATATATATGTGGGTCCTTTATTAATATGCCAATAACACTGCAAAGCATTACCATGCATCTGTCTTGACCTAGGATATTGAGATGCAATCAAGTAATTAATAAACAGTCTGTCAGAGAAACAGTTGCACAAAGAGCTCGAGAGAGCTGAGAAAACTTCCTACACACATTTCATGGAATACCGTAACTATCCAGCAGTTCTTAACCTTCCTTTGAAGCATCTGGTCTTAGTACCAGGGCTTCCCACAAGTGCTGATGCGAACTGATGATTTGATTAATTTCAATGTTTCTTTGACATTTTGGAAACAATCTAGCTTCTTGTGTCAAGTTTTAGTTGACATTTTTACATCTATACCTTATATTTAATAGTTAAAATTCAACAAGAACTTTCTATTGCTGCATACACATTAACACATTACTTTAATAAATTTCTTCTTTTTTAGGAAATGCCTCAAACTGAGCTTAGACTAGCTAGCCCACCTTTTCAGACAAATAGCTTACTTTACGAAATAAGTAAATCAATACTTTTTTCATTTAAAAAAAAGTATCTGCTTGAACACATAATGAAAACTGTGTATTTCATGATTCTTTTCTAGCATTTCTGGCTATAACCAGCCATAACCATACTCGCAAAAATATCTTTCAGCATGCTTGGTGCTTAATGTCATTTAATATATTTCATTATATAATGTTGTTGGAACTACAACAAAAAATAACACTAAAAAAACTTACCAGTCCTGCTGCATACATAGGTACTATAACAGGCTGTTTCTTGTTGCCTGTAAAGAGCTGATAAAACAACAAAAAAAATTTACTTAAGAGTTTCTGTTTCAGTGATGATTATTTTTTCAACGTTATATAACTTGTATAAAATTAATGTGAGAGTAAATACTATGTTAAATGTAACACAATGGTTAAAGGCTAATGCAACTTTTAATATTAACAGGGCTTATAATAAAAAGTTGTTAAAATGGTCTGTCATGAAAAGCTTTGTTCAGTGCAGCTATGCAATTAAGAGACAAGCATTCATACAAAAAGACTTCCACCTGATTCTACATTTAAAGCAGCTCCATTATTTAGAAAGCAAGTTTTATTGACAGACTCACAATATTTCTTGTGTCGATTCCCAAGGAACACAGAAGCTTTTTGTTGCTGTGGGAGCCACCCCACTGATATCTCAGTCCATATGCATCATGGATATCCTGCAGCTCTGTCCACACGTCCATCAGTTCCCTACACAATCCATCATAAATCAAGTTATCAACAGCAAAAACAGCTTAGCAGCCTTCAATATTTATTCTAGTTTTTAATACAAGTCACTACTTACACATTCCAATTAAACTTACGCCCAAGCACAACACCCAGGGGAACTAAAACTGCACAGTGTTCTCAGAACAATTATAGTCCAAACTTATAATTGGAAAATTATGTCCACAGCAGACAGGACAAGGCCTGCTTAGACTTCATCATCACATGAATAAGTATAGCGATTTATAGCAAGTGTAACTAATAACACATCGTCTGATTAACTTAGAGACATCACTTAAAAGATGATACGCTGCTGACTAAGTTGATATGCTAATTGAAATACTCCTGGTATATGTAGTCACTAAAAACAAGCATTCTGCTAGATAACTGATGTTTACTCAGTAGTTTTTCCAAATACCTGAAGCAAACAACTCATTTTGAATTACTGCTATATCTTTTGAGTTCCCAGAGACAACATATTTCTACTCCATTTAAAGTTTGCTGCATTTGTGGCTTCTTACCCAGTATTTGCTAACGTCTCCTCAGTTGTCGTCTGCTTTTCACCCGCTTCCAACAAATGACTCAAGGAACTTATTTCTTCTTCAATCTCAAGCACAGGCATGGAAGGAAAACAAACTTCAAATATCCTTTCCAGACGACTTAGCAACGTTGTCTATATCAAAGAGAAAAATATTTATGGCAAGTTTTGTTAACTGCTTTAAAATTATAGAAATAAGTTAAGGTGGAAAACAATACATAGTTGATAAAAAGTTTCACTTACCACAAAACCTATAACAGTCAGCAGATCAAAAGACTTTTTATAAGCACCAAATACAGGCTGCTAGCTACTGAGAAACAGTGAGGATCTTGCCCTCTGCAAAGTGAGTTCTTACAGAAGAGTCACTCTTTGTCTTAAATTAGCAGAAAATATGTGCAACAAGTATTAGCTATATTTACTTAAGATGTGTTAAAGTCTCCAAATCTACACATGATAAGGGTTTTACTGAACACAGTTTTTCAGCAAGCTTGGTGTTGAACAGTATCATTTCACTTAATGACAATGCACTTCAGTCCAAACTTGAGAGGCAACATTGATTCAAAGACAGCTCCGCTTCTTATAAGACGTATGCAGTTAAAGGTCTCACAAAACAGTATGATGTGCAACATGCTCATGGTGTGATGACAACCTCAAAAATGGTAAGGAAAAACTATTTATAGTCCAAAGACTGCACACGTGCTAAAAAACTGTTAGTATCAATGACTCAGATGTACGAAAACTATAATCCCCTGCTTCATTTGCTATGGTTCATGTGATAGCCAGGTATAATGTAGAACAGCCAAGACTAGGGCATTTCAACATATTGTTTGTCAAAAAGTATTTGTAAGACTTGTTTGCTACTTCTCCAGATAAAAAAAAATTAATGAAGAAAAATAATAATTACTTAATGCCTTAATTTCTTGCCCCAAAATCTTATTGTGTGTTTTCTCATGTTAGAGGTTGTTTAATTTAAGTAGAAGCAATTGCCCTTTCCTCACATTCATGATTCAGACAGTCGATGCTGAATGCTGTGATCCTGTGGCGGTTAAAAGCCAGCCTTGGGAATGTTTCTATCCTAGCCAAATAACTTTAAAAAAAAAAAACAAAACATAAAATTCCCACTAAGTTTTATTTTAGCTCAATAAGGATCCAGCTAGATAGCAGCATCATTTGCATAACCACAACTTTATCTATGTTGGTCTTGTCTGACCTTCCTTCTGCTGCCTTACGTTATAAACTCACACCAAGAGTATGTAAATACAAATACTCAGAAGTTTTGCAGGAGGGCTACGGATCTATATCCCATGGCTTTTGCGAGACTAGTCCGGATTTCCTGCTTGTCACAGTAGTTGCAACTGTGTCTTGATGTCACCATCACTTCAGTGTCCCTTGGGAGAAAGGAAACGTCAGCGTATGACGAAGGTGGAGAGGGTTCTTAAGTTTTGTAACGCAGCAAATGGTCTCCTGCTTTTCTCTCTATCAGTGCCACAATCACTGCTGTTGGGCACGAGAAGGTCTCAGCAATATAAACAGCACATATTGGTACTAACTGTTTCCAGGCATTTTAATTCCACAGCATGTACTGGAAATGCTCTGATTCTTGCCACTTGGGCCTAGCAGATGGATTTAATATTAAAACAAAAAACCTTCAACCAACCTCCCGCCCCACAAAACCAAAAAAAAAAAATCCCCCCTCTTTTTTTTGACAAGTATAGTATGCTTTCTTCTTTTTAAGTTCTTCCCTTACATTTCTATCCTACCTCTCTGTAGTATTTACATAGACACAGAATTTCAATAGGTCTATGAATTGTCTCAGACATCAGATATACCACTGACAGAACATATTTTTTCCCCCAGTTCAAAACATTAAAAATAGGTAACTGGTAATCTCTTAACATTTATTAAAAAGTACCAATTGCAAGATGTGCTCATAAAAATGAAATTAAAAGCCTTTTTTTCAATGTACTTATTTTTAACAGCTGCACTCGAATCTCTTCTTGCTAGGGGAAGGAGATGCAAGCCTGGCACAAAAGAACTGTCTTTCTAGTTCGGAGCTCCTCAACAGCCACCTTTCCGATGCTCTGCTGCACTGCACACAGGGCAGCACACAGCTTTTCTACTGGGGAAATGGAAAAGAAACCGAGTAGGCGAAAATCCCACGAGCATCCCACAGTGAGTGTGTGCTAGTATAGCTAGGCCAGCAGAGCCCTCCTGTGGATATGCAGCATATTCCAGCAGCAATGCTGAATTTACAAACATAAACCTCAGCCAGAGGGTTTTTTGTTACAACTGAAACGATTTAAGGTTCAGAGAAGCAAGGCTGGTAGGTGGAAGTTACATATTTTAATTAGACCAATCAATATAGGTGGGACAAACCTTTATGCACCAGAATATCTGCTTCACAATTATAATAGTTATCTACAACATTTCTCATTTGAATTTTTATCTGAAAATTTGCTTCATCTCTTGTCTCAATTAAGCAAACCACTGACCATGTACATCAGCAAATATAGTACAGGAAACATGAGAGGGGCAAACACCACGTTATCAGACTATCTTGATTCTGGAGTCAGGACGATGAGTCAGGAACTGCGAACCAAGCCTGTCCAGTCTATTCCCCCTATTCAGCCACTAACTGCAAAAAGCAGGAAAATTAACTTGCTTAGAACATCAGCTCTTCAGTTTTGCTACCTGTGAAAGAAATGCCTGACAGGGACAGCCACCAGGTTCTGTTATTTGCAAAGCACCATGTCAAAATGCCGTAATTATTATACTATCAAAGGATCTGAATTACACAGCATATCTGACTCACGCTTTTCACTCCCCCCCTTTTCCTCTTAATTACTTTACTGGTATATTCTGACCATAATGAGTCATGTTCTACAATATATAATTTTCGTTTTAATCATCGCTTAATGCCCACTCATTTTGGCCATACAGTAAGTTACAATACCTGTTACATTACTAGTAGGCTGTTTTGTGTTTGTTGACCAGAACTAAGACACTAATTTACATTTTTAGGAAGTAACACTAAACAGTATTCCAGATTCTAGCCCAATGTTTCAGCATACAAAAGTATGCTCTACTTAAGTTTTAAAACTTAATTTTGCCTACAATATATCACTTGCCCTTATCTTACATGGAGAGGTGATGCTTACTTAATTTCTGTAATACAGCAGGAATACACATCCCCAGTGAAAAGGAAGAGGCAGATAAAAGGCATTGTATCATGAAAACAGCAAGGCATCACATTTCTTGAAAAGGGTCAACATCTGAGAACATGTGAGTGACTAAGAATATGCTCACTTAGGCAATGAAAGAATTAACAGAAGTCTCCAAGAACCAAGCAGCATCTCAGTGAGTACCCAATTTCAAATTTGAGCTTAAGAATTGTGCCAAAATTTCAGGAACAGTTTAATTATAGCATTCTTTACACTTCCTTTCACCTTTTCTACATTTCCAGAAATGCTTAGCCTTATTTACATGCAATAGAGAAGGATGGTTTCCATAGCAAACCAGAGTATTTAATTCTATGTGTGCAACCGGACACAGGGACGAGCATACAAACACACCCCTCCCAGGCAGTGGCAATGTCCCTAAAGGAAGCAGCTGAACTTGTTCTTCTAACTGATAATGAAATCCTGTGGTCACACACCTCTCAGGTATAAAGGGTATTACCACAATTTTGAAATTAGTGGAAATGTCAGTCTTCTAAAAACCTCAATCTATTATTTGCACAAAATGGACTGTTAGAAAGTATTACTTCTGTCATATACAGTAGTATCATGTCTCTCAGGATGAAAAATCCTGGGGAAAAAAAAAGGCACAAAAGAAAACAAGAACTTTTCTCCACTTCTCACGTTACTAAAAATATTTGATAGGCGAGTGTTCTGCACTGCCATTTGAGAAGAGTAATTCTTAAAGGCACATACTGAAGATGTGAAAGAAGGCTACAGTTGCCACTCTAAAAATTAACCATGATTCTCCAAACAGTGACAAACTCATAGCCCCATAGTTTCTGGGAAAGCATAAAAGTTTTTGATAAACACTTAAGATACATGGTAATCATCACCTGAAACAAAAATATCACAGATGTAACAGACTTCAAGTAAGAAAAATTCTAATCCTGTGGTTATCAATCTCCTTGGCTGTTTAAACAGGTGGCAAGATCCAGCCCTCAGAGCTGAAAGGCCAAAGTACTTACTTTACAGAATTTGTTTTTCTCTTCTTCTCCACCACGAGACTATAGAATCAATGAACTCCTTCAACACAGCAAATCTACACTGCCCATCCAGCAAGCTAAATCCTCCCCAGTCACCTCCACGTGAATTCAACAGTGACAGGTCACTGCCTCTCTTCAGAACTACAAAAAGGAGGTATTAAAACTTGCCATAAAGACTATGTACTTGGGCTACACTACAGCAACAGTTGATACAAATTGAAGTTTTCACCATACGACTGCTGTAAAGCTTCTCTGGGTGAAGTTTCAGGGAACTTTGTGTGCTGGGGAGGGCGGGGGGGGGAAGACTCTTGCTTCTCTCCGTGGTCCCAATCACACATGAGCTGTGGAGCAAACACAAAAGCTCAGCCAGTGAACTTCTCCTCATGCTGGAAGTTCAAGAGTGGAGTGGCACTTTGTCCCTCCTTCCTCTCCACTTTCCATCAGAGGGGACAGCCCCATTCCTCAATGCAATCCCTCATTCCCCCCATCCCACTCTTGCTTACAGACTGCATCATCTCTGCTCTGGTAGCCTTTAGAGGTGCTTTAAGAAGGGAGAGAGTCAAAAGCAGAGGTCACCTTCAGCCTTCCTTTTCCTGCTGCCATGAAAAGAGGCTATGAAGGAAGCAGCACTCAAGCTCTGGGCTGCTTGCGCCTGTTGGACATAAAACTGGGAGACCTAAGAATAAATAAAACTAGTGTAATAGTTAAATTCTTGAGAATATTTAGATAGTCAAGTCTTATCGGATAGAAAAACGTAAGAAAGGAGACAGAAATAAGCATATGAAGGATCCAAGATGCTAAATGTATGATTTAGGAAAGGAATAAAGTCCATATGGACATGATCAGCTTCTAGTTAGAATTCAGAAGCCAAGCGAAAGCTCTCAGAAAACAGCAGAACAAAGCTCAGTGGCCAGAAGCCAAGAAGAGAAACCGATTAACCAGACAGATTTTATTTATTTATTTTAAATCATGAATCCACTCTAAAGAGTGCCTAACACAGGCAGTTATGACCATTTTAACAAATTAAAGTACAGGTTAAATGAGAAACTTCCTTTGCTGGGTTTTCTAACAACCAAACCATATTTTCCAGCAACACCTTTGCCTGTGTGGAGCTAAGTCGCCATATGCTCCTGTACCTTCACCACATGTGGGGCTTTGGGATTTTTTTTTGTTGTTGTTTTTCTTTGGTTGGTTGTTTTTTTTTTCCTTTAAGAGCTAAACTACATGACCACACAGTTAACATAGGGGAGCTGAAAAACTGATTTCAATGGATGCAACTCACCATAGGGAACACACTAATCAACTTCAGTGGGCCTCAAACTCTTTTGGGCTCAAGCATGAAGAAACAAATCTGAACAGTTAACTAAATGCACATAAACAAATCACTACGTTCCTAGTTAAATGTGGGTAGTTTTTTCTTTGGAAAGGCTTACGGACTGCTTAAACTAAGAATCAGCTTGCCTTCCACATAGCAACAATTTATGTCGTTCTCTGATGTGCAGGCTCTGCTTAGCAAACTGCACACCTTCCCAGAAGCAATGGGGGAAGAGTTGCAGGCAGAAAAACTCCTGAGTAAAGAAAAGAAGCAAAGCTTACAAAGAACACTAGTTTAACTTCTCATGATCCAGATATGATGGCTTTTCTCCCACCCCAAAAAAGCAGTTACATTTAAGATGGTGACATAAATTTCTTACAGGCAAAAAAGTGAATTGTTTCATTTTTATTCCCGCAGATAATTTATAATAGAAACACTGGTCCTAAACTGAGATTTACAAGCCAGCAAGAGGATGCTATGTAGTTATGCAATCAAGTATGATGCCACAAGAGCTAAAAATTCTCACCAATGAGAAATGAAAAGCAAAAATTTTTACAATAATTTCAAGAGTTATAAAAAGGCAGTGATAGTTCTAAATATCCCCTAAAAACATTTTAAAACAGTAACTATAAAGATCTTGAGCTTGGCTGTAAAGCAAATGTGAAAATTTAGTGGCTTGAGAAAGAAGAACAAGACTTTTATGGTCTTTTCACTGCTTGATATGAGGGAATTACAAACCATACGGAAGTCCACTGTAGAACTGTGAAACTGTCACCCTCCTTGCTGGAAGGCTTGCACATTTATTCTACCTCAGTTGATGTATCAAATCATGCATCTTCCATGCAGGCAAAGTGAAGTTTAGCAGTTACTTACCTACAGACTACATAGAACTTACTTCCCATCTCAGTCCATCATGTTATTATTATCTAGTGGTGTTGTGCTAACTTTTCAGCCAGGCTCTGAGAGGAAGTATAGTAGACAAAACTTATATGTACAAAATAGAAAATAATTTTGTTCTGTGATAAACAGAAATGCTAAAACAACCCCCCTCCCAAACTATTTTCTTTTATAAGATCCCCTTAGCCAGCCTCTTCTGAAATACAGCAACTATGGGCTACTTTTAATGGTCTGTTTCCTACTGTTATTTAGCTACACATACTTAAAAACTGTGCTATGGACTTTAAAAAAAAAAAAAAACAAAACAAACCCAACAAACTTTTCCAGACAGACATATTTACGCTGTAAGTTGTTACTCAACTGTCTGAACTTAATTTAGCCAACACTATCTTAATTTCTTAGTGAACTGGAAGGCTGAAGTCTTTATGGTCATAATTACTTTTTTCCAATAGAATGACTTCATTCACTGCCCAAGACAAAGTACTCTCTAAGTCACAGTGATGCAAGGTTTTCTTTGTCTTGATGCATACTTGTGGCTTAGTAACTCTACATCACCCACACTATCTGACTAATCTGAAAAGGTAGAGCCTGTGAGCACAGGCTCTCTAATAAGCGGAGGATCTTAAAACCCACCTGGAGGACTGTTCACGTTTCCTTTCCTCCCTTTCCAGGATTTGTTAACTCAGCTAAATCAGGTAAGAGTTTTGGCCTTTCAACTAAGCCATTATTCATCTCCTCCTCCGCTAGAGATGCCTATACTCCTTGAACACAGCTAGGCACAGCCCTATTACCCACCCACATGACTACCACAGGTAATAGGCAGCAAAGAACAGAGCAGTTAAGTCCTGTATATATTCTTAATGCACAATAGTGCAGAGTAACCCCCTCAACTGACTAATGTTCAATACTATGTCATGGAAAAAAGCTCTGCTATGAGCCTTGTATTCCTTTATAAACATAATTTAGTAGTGTGTTATGCGATCACATAAAGGGGATTAATGCATATGGTACAGTGCAGGTTTGCTCAAAACTTGCTAGATCAACCAATTCACCCACTACTACATCCTAAATCAGTTTTAATGAACACAAAGGCACATCCCAAATGCAAACCTGAAGCTATACTGAAACCAAATATTACATATTTTTCAGCTGAAGACAGACATTAAATGATTAAGGTACATGGTAGTATTAATATGGGTTCAAATAACAGTTTGCGCATCTGTGCACATCAGCCTTTGAAAGTGGAACTTTTTCCTAAGGGATTACAAATTCTTCCAGCAATTCTAACTGAATACCACATACCATGCCCTTTTTCTTTCCCCTCCATGCAACCCTCCTGAATAGAAGAGGTCAGCATGTTACAAATCCTACATTTTTTGATCGTGTGCAGGATTCAGAAAGCCTAAGACCAAAGGTAATGGAGAAAAGGCATAACGGTCTTTTTACCACTACATGTCACTACATAAGGTCATTTTTGTGACCCTTTTCCCCTTACTTTCTTCTTTTACATTCTATATTTTGTAAGAAAAACTGGATTAATCAGCTGAACTCAAGCAAAGTCTAATTTTTAATTAAACATTATACCAAATCCACAATCTTTAAAACAGTTTGCCTGACATACACCTTACAATCAAGACCACATGCAGAAAGCACAAAATTTTGCTGCTGCCTCCATATTCAGAATACACAAACTACGGAAACAGAAAGCAAAATATGCAGAGACCATGGGCAAAGGAACTTGAGCTACTGGTAAATTTTCCTTTCTTGCTGCATTCTGGATGGATGAAAATTGCTGTATACATCATTTCCACATTTAAACACTAATGCTGCTGGCTAAGTATAGACAAGCAGAAAACTGAAAAGTAAAGAATTACATTAAGGTCTTTCTGTTTATGCACCATTCAAAATTGTTTCACTACCACATCACAGTGACTCTCCTAGTCTCAATATTACAGACCAAGTGTATACAGTATCTTGTAAGTGATCCCAGTCTACCTTTAGCCTAAGCCAAGGTCTCGATTTTCACATCAATCTCAAGTGTCTAATACATGCAGTACTTCTCCCTTGCACAGCCTGCTCCCTTTAAAGTGCTACAGCAAGTGCTTTTTAGGTCTGCCTAAAATAGTTAATACATTGATACAAGTGATCTGCTCCTCCGTATCCTTCTTTGGTCAGGGTAATAAAAAACTTTGTCTGCTTACCTCTCTCTAGCTTTATTTTGCATGCGTTTCTGCTTTTGCCTCAAATAGCTCCAGAACTTTAATACATGGGAAAGAGGAGATCAGCAAATACTTTAAAATGCTGTATTTTAACTTCAGTGACACCCTCTTAAGCAAAAGTAAGGAAGCCGATTAAAATCTGAGTTTAATTTTACTAAGATTCTGCACTCAAAGTACTGGGACTGTCTGCTGGCTCATGTTGACTCAACCAATCTCAGTGTTTCTAATTGCAACTTACTAAACTGTGGCTCAATGGATTAAAAACATAATTACTATTTAAGATTAAAACATTTTTTGAAATATAAAAAGGTTTCAATAGATCCTTCCAAAACTTAAAGCACTTACAGAACACCAAGTAAGTTTTGAAAATATGTAACTATTGTTTTAAGAGTTAACAGAAAAAAAAAAATGTAGCAACTAACAGTCATTGCAAGGCTAAGGAAACTATTGCAACAGAGAAAACATATCCAGCTCAACTTCCTCTATAGCTTATTTGTGTAAAACATTCTCTGGGTTGTACTTCCTCACTGGCAGGGGAGGCAGAACATCACTTTCTATCCAAACAGTCACAACTGGCTGTAGTACAAAGAGAAGGAATGAGAAAAATATTTACGTCTTAAAACTTGCTTTACAATCTAACCAAACTACTGTATGACTTCATGACAGATCACTGAAGAACTTCCATTGTAACCTGTCTTTCATCTTTTGTTAAGGCAGACTTGGGGAGGGAGGAAAAAAACAACACCATAATTACAGAACCTCTGAAGGTTCTGCTTTTATAAACATCTACATTCAGAAGCATTTTCTATTGAAACTCCATCATAAAATTACAGAAAATTCTAAGTTAAAAGTAAATGTTTGAAACCTTCAGACTATCCCTTAATAGCATGATTAACTAGAACAATTGATAATTTACTAGAATCATCTCCCCACCCCATTTCTTTGTCAGATTGTGGACAGTCCTTCAAGCAGCAACAGGAACAATTTAGATTAATTCCACAAATGACCTTAGTACTCTCCAATTTTATGGGTGAACGACCAACAGAAGAGGTAACAATAGATCTGTGCTTTCAACTTGAGAAATGGACCACACATTCAGGTGATGATGAGCAAGGTTTTACATAGGCACAAAAATCAACCTGCAGGTTCACTTGCAAGCCTTTTTTTCGGCTTGTGAAGCCACTTTGAAATTTGGTGTGTTAGTCATTGCACAAAACAGCAAGAAGGGAGTGTCGGGAGCTGAGGTTCACACCTTTTAATGTGACAAGAAATCAGCACTGAGCCCCAAAAGCTCCATTCTGTTTGCTGATGCTTGCAAAGCTCTGGCTGGCACAACCTTCTTTGAAAAGCCATTTCATCTGTCACTGGTAGGTACGGAAAGAGGCAGGACTGTCACCAAGCCTATGCAAGGTCCTGGAAGGAAGGACTTACCTCATGTCCTTTTATTGCCAGTGAAGATCCAAACCATTTAGATACATATTACCACTAACATCCTTTATTGCTGGTGTTGCTGCATGCTTCAAAAAGAGAGCATACTCTAAACTACTCATACGGGATGACATGATTAAGAAGAAGCATTGAAGAGAATATTACACTCAAATTGTTGTTCTGAATTTTGTAAAAGTAACATTAAAAAAATATCTACGTATAAACAGGCACAGATCTCAAAGATGACTGGTGAAAGACCTAGGAAGGAATTAGTTCGGAATTAATACATACTTAGCAACTAAGGCAGAAAACCTACGGGGTGGGGGTAAGAAATAAACCTATCTACTTCACCCTCCCCAAAACTCCTAATTAGAAATAGCAGCAGCTTTAAGAAATAATCAATCCTATATTTGTGATGTTGCTATAACGTGGAGCTCCCCACAATTAATGTACAACAGAGACTTATTTTTAAATAACTTTTAAATGGTTAACTTGCCAGGCATTGGAATACCAGGGACAGAACTCCATAAGTCATATTTTATCATGCTCTCTGCTTTAAGCAAATCAGTGCAGCTATTTACAAATTAAGTCATCATTTTAAATCAGATTTTGAAAACATGAGAGAGAATGGTGATGAAAAATCATGGGAACCAGTAATCTCAGCTTTCAGTCACACCACTGTTTTATGAAAAGGCAGAGTCCCCCTGCAAAAGCCAGTGAACTGTGAACCAAAGGAAGAACTACCACAGGCTCCGAAATGTTAATGACTGCTTATTCCTTTGATCAGTTTCTGCAAAGGACCACATGTAATTGTCAAAACAAATGCACACAAGTTCCAGCATACCCTGCTCATTTTTCTGCAGGAAGTAACAGCAGAAAAGATATAAGATGCAAACACAGCACACTACTTCATTCTAGCCCGTCTCACCCACCAAATTAAATCTCTCCCACAAGACAAACAATGACTATTCAAACATTTGTTGTACGCAGAAGCAGGAACCAGGAAGAGCCGTATGCACAAGAGCAGAACAAGACCAAACAAAATCAAGAACACCCTTACCTGAACTGAAGGTGCTGGCTCTTGAGATTGCTTACTGGTAGATCCCTGGAAAGATGCTAAAGCAAAACTGTCAGTCTTGTGTAATACTGGACCATCAGTCCTGGCAGATGCATCTGTCCTATGTGACTGCCACGTCTCTTTTCTGTGATGAGATTCACCAGCTTGCTCATCTCCAAAGGCAGCCCAAGAACAGCTGTCTTTTTGTTCATCTTCAAAAGCATTCCAGTCTGTAGCCTGGTTACAACCTGCTGAACTGAAGTCCGCAAAGTCGTCAGAGTCCTGAAAAGCAACACTCTCATCTTGAGGTTTTGGCACTGAATCGAAGTCTCCAAATTCACTATCATCACCATTTTCTACCTCAGGAGTATGCTGGAAGTCGAAGCCTGAAGTTTTACTGGTAGTATCACATTCTGAAGTGTTAGCAGTCTGATTTAGTTCAGCTTGATCCAACCTTGCTGGCTGCTGAGAAACAGTACTTGTGTCCCTGAATTCACCAAATTCATCATTAGGTTTGCTAATATGTGCGGGCTGTTCAGAAGTTCCTTCTAAATCTAGAGCATTTATCGATTCTTCAGCATTAATGAAGGTGGGAGATGCACTGCTGACTGAACCAAAATCACCAAAATCATCGTCGTGTGTGTCACTGCAAGCTACAACTTCAGTACTACTTCCACCATTCTTAAGATCTTCAGAATCACTCAATTTTTCTCCTGCAAGATTACTGCTTAGGCTTTGGATCTTATCAACCTTGATGTCCTCTGATCCTGAAGAGTCATCAGGCCTACTAAAATCTTTGCCATTCTCTGTGCCATGTTGTCTTCTCCTCCCACTGTGTTCTCCATTTTCAGTAGTGCATATTGAACTTCCAGTTGTTTCAGACGTACTAGAAATTGCAAATTCATTATCTTCCGGTGCTGAGGGACCCTGTTCACAACTAATTTCTGAAATGCAAACCTCTTCTTCAATACAAGTTACTCTGTTTATTCTGTTGTTCTCCTGAATGCTCAGAGAGTCTCTTTCATTAAGAACACTGAGTTTTGTAGGTCCTGTTCCCTCTAAGTGGATTGTTTTTTTGTTTGAGAATGTAGCAAAATCTGCAAAGTCTTCACCTGAGCTAGGCATTGAGTTCAAATTTTTCTCAGTACTATGGGTGCTAACAGTTTTCAGTCCCTTTGAGTCACCGATACTGTCTAGATCTTCTGTTCCCTGAGGATTTACAGGGTCTGATGCTGCAAATCCGTTTGTTAGAATCTCTAGACACGGAAGTTTCTCACCATTACAAGCATCTATTTGCTCATCCTGGCTTTCAACTGCTATACCAGTTCTAACAACACGAGAAGAAAAACCCTCCGATTTCCCAGTGTTGTCTCTTTGTTCCCCTCTTTTGTTTACATCTTCTAAAGCGGTACCTGAAGTTCTAAACTTAGTTTTTTCTTTGCTGGTACTAGTAGCTGACATATCAGGAAGTTCCTTAGTAAGAGTAGGAAGTTCTGCAATGCAGTCTTTAACATTTTTAACAGATGTGAAAGTTGCAATGCTAGCTACGTTGTCGGAATAATCATGAAGTGGGATGAAATGATTTGTGGGTATAAACTCCTCCTTCGGATGACTGTAGTCCGGTGTATCAAAATCAGCAAAAGCTACACCAGCAGTGCTTACACCAGAAAATCCTCCAAATTCTCCAAATTCATCTTCATCGTCATCATCAGCTCCATTGTCTAGTGGTGGAGGGGATGAGGAGTACATTCGAATAATATCTGGTTCCATTGTTTAGTTCCACATCAAAGTTAATGTATTTCTATAAAAGGGAAAAAAGGATATTAGAATTTGGCTAACTTCTGTAATCTTTCATATTTTTTTATGTTTATTGTTTCACATTTTATTTTAGATAGGTCAATGTCCATATTAGATATGAGAAAGTAACATTTCCCAAACCCATTTTCTAACCAATTATTTTGGTTTAGAAGTCACAGAGAATCTACTGCGGAAAGTTTAAGTCTCTTGTAAACTACTACATGATCACATTCTCAGCAGACTGTGTTGAAATGCCAGAAAACAAAACACATTGGTCTTGAGCTGTTACACAACACACCAACACAACTAAATTGAATTTTAACCCAAAAGTTTTCTACTTCCCTTCACGAGCAATTCAGAAAACAGCCAATGACCTTAGTCCATCTTTTCCCACACTCAGTGCACTCAGCTGACTGTGCAACAGAAATTAAGCCACTTGATGGACTACACCTCAACAGTCATGTATTTAAGCACCTTCAGACAGTAGCTCCAAAGACTTTGAAAGATGCTTCCTCAAGCTTTGAAACAGTGAACAACTGGAGGAAGGAACTGCTGTTATAATCACTACCTATGATCTGCTGCTCTACTGTTTAAGTTTCTACCAGTTCATGGGTGTCTGTTAGGTCTCCCCGTTCTTTGGATTTCATAACTGCGAGGCAATGTGCGCTGTCTTCACAGCTGCTGCTGCCAGCCTGCTTTTGTCTTAGGAACCGCCAGTTGGGAAATGCCATTATGAGCACCAGCAAAGCCTAGAGCAAAACAAACTTCTTCATCAAAGCTTATTCTCAAAAGCAGAACGGAGCAAGATTATCCATAAAACATTTAAAACACAAATCATTAAATCACCGGGAAAAAAAAAGAAGAAAGTATTCCCATGGCCTAGATAGCAACAGACTAAGGACTCCATCTTAACATTGCAAACCATTACAGTAACAAGCAAAGGATGGATGGAGGATTTTCTCTCCTTGATTTTTTTCAGTATTATGTGTAATTAATGAAGCAGTAACTACTACTATTTACAGATTCACAATTGTACACATCGCTTAACCAGTTCATACCTTGCAGCCCTTAAAATGAGAGCTACAACTGAGCTCTTTTCATTCCAAATGACACTTGTCATGAATAAATTGTAACAACATACTAAGCATTATCTACAGAAAAAGAGTGGAAAAAACCTATACATATTAGCAAGTATTTGAATTTCTAATCACCAGAATAAGTGCAGACTTTGCAATACTAGTTCTGAAACACAGGTAAAACACGATCCTTAACTCCAACACCTTTAGCAAACTACTTTATAGGTACACCCAAACAGCAGCACACAAAGGGTATAACAACACCAAACGAAGCTCTTCGGTTCTTCTCAAGCACAACATACCACAACACGTGAGCCAAACAACTCTTGGTATTTGCCAGGGAAGTCTGGTATCTTTAAGGTGACTAACATGCTTTCACTTTTTTTTTTTTTCTTTTTTAAAAAAAAGGTACTTCGCAGTTATAAAAGAACATCATGCTTATCAGATGAAACCATGAAGTAATTTGTAACATCACATGCAAACTGAAAAAGACTGCAAAGGAATTTTGTTTAGAATAAAGAGTAAGTTGTCAACAAGCTCCCACATAGGCTTACTCAGCATCAGCTACTTAACAAGGTATTTGAGAGAAGAGCTTCACTCTCTTATCTCAAAGGCCTCATCTCTCAAGAGCACTCTCCCTTTTATATCAAGGTCTAGCAATTGCTGTTTCATGTCATACATGAATGTAAAGATCCTTTCCAAGATGTTTGTAGAGTGTGACTCTCAGCTCCCACTGAGATTACTCCAACCTGTTCCCTTTCCAAGCTTCTGGGTTTTCAATCCACTAAATATGATATTAGCATTTCTTCTTTGTAACTATCAGAACAGCCATTCCATCTTTATAACCAAATTTTCAAGATCTACTGCAGTCAACCATCAACACTAAGATTAAATGCCCAGTATATTCAGACTACAATTGCTTTCTGAATGTTTTAATATAGAGGAAGATCCATATGCTGTACACAAAGATATGCCCTGGTAGGTGGAAGTGTTGGTTGTTCTTTTGTAGAGAAAAAAAAACAAAAGGACCAGTTAGGTAGATTTGGTATGTATTAGCTGTGCTCATCTCAAGGTACCTTAACTTGGGGATAGCACTATTTAAAGCTAGAGGGGAGTTGTTTCAACACTGAATGGCATTGTATCTGGAATTCATGACTCCTAGGGTCATGAATCAGTAGCTCTTTAGCAACACACTGACATCTAGGAGAAAGGACAGAGAAAACTGCTTTAATCGGGATGGGACTAGCTCCCTTCCCTCTAATTCCTGGAAAAGGTAAAGGATTTCTTGGTTTCTTTTCTTTTTTTTTTTTTTTAAAATTAAAAAAGGAGTGAGTTTATTTGATTATAACAAATCATCCCTGTAATTAAATTTGAGTTCATGAGTCTGCAGCTGAATCTCAGTAGACAACAGCATAAATTTACTATTAAACTTCCTGAAATTTAACAAGAATTGTTACACCTATTTGGAAAATTCAGTGGACACTGTATTTATCACCTTACCCCATGTGACAAAAGTTGAAGAGACTGTAAAGGCAATAAACTAGTTCTTGAAACAAACAAAAAACCCTCAACACTATTTCAAGGACAGCACTGACTGGATATAAGCCTTCAACATTACAGAAGTAAAAGGACTTTGAACAGAAACAATGAAATGGCTGGAAAGAAGGAAGGCAAAAACATGAGCACTACAAAAAACACCTCCAATCTGCTTTTGGGAAGCAATACTGGAGGGTGGGATAAGCAGCTCCTTGACCAAGAACTATGATTGAAGCCACTGCAACCTCAACGGTAGTTTTATCACATGATGACATGCTTTATTTTTTATTAGGCGGAGATGTACAAGCCCTCTAAAACACATCTCTAAAGCCGTTTAGAAATAAAAGATTTTAAAATAGAAAATGACAGTTCTACAGCCTGTTGATTTACATTGCAAAGAAAATGCTATATACCTAAACCCACAGAAATTTGAAGTAGAAACCCAATTAAAATCCCTAAATATTTCAATAGCTCTCAAACAGGTAGTCTATAAAACATTATATGCTTAAGAAAGTCAAATGGTTCTGTGCTGAGACAAGTTAAAGCTAGGAATTTAACACATTTGATTTTGAAACCAAGATTTCTGAAGTCCACAAGACCCAGTCTTGAAGCTTTCCATGCAGTATGAATAATAAAGGTTAACACAAAAGAATCATACTATATATAACTCCAAATGGATACAGATCAGATTTTTCTTCTTTTGAAACAGTTTTAGAATAATCAAGTCATGCAAGCAATTATATGAGACTAAATCTAGGTACACCAACCTCCCCTCTCACAGAAACTTTGTTTTTATTGATGAAAAGTCAGGAGGAAGAGAGGAAAAAAGTTGAAGACAGAAGCAACCTCAAATTTGTTTCCAACTGGCAAATACATAACCTGACAGCCCTGTATATAAAGAACCACAGTAACGTATAGTTTTGTGGTTCGGTAGTAAAACAAATCCATGTTGCACTCCTACAGCCCAAAGTTTTCTAAAATATTGGAAAGTGCTTTGATCAGCTGCACCTCTTCTGCTTGGCTAAGAAGTGCCACTAGCTCCGTGGCCTACCTAGATTACCACAGCTTTATGGATAGGAAATAGATGCAGCAGAATGCTGATGAGCCTCCTAATTTATGCATTATATAGGCCAATATTACTTAAACAAACTAAATAACAAAATTGCAGTCATCATGACTCAGACTAAACAATGAAGCCTAACTAAAAAGTGGGGTTTTTTTTAACTATCTCTCAAAGACATATCCTAACACTATGAATCAGAGGCCTTGAAAAACACTTCTGAACTTTCCCCTTAAAAAGAAAATTTGTCTGTACGTTTCACCAAAAGCACGTATGTTTTGTTTTATTTTTAAACCTAAGATTTATAGGCTTGTGCAAGTTGGTTTTCACTTGAGTTATCTGAAATATTGCATTCAGCTCTGTATTAGTAACTGCTCCATCACTTGACATCAGAAGATCTCATGCAAGAAACGCCAACTAAAATTAATTCCTAACCTGCACTGGACATACTTCCATATATTAACCATCATAACAACTCTACCCGTATTTTTTGTTGACCATTTACTGTATTATTACCTCAACCTGAGCTAAAAATAAATCATAATAAGAGTTGAGAAAATCCTTAGGGTCAAGGTTGATCTAAAAAAAACCCCAAGATGCAGCACTCAGAAAACAAACTGAATAACATTAGAGCAGCGAGCGTCACAGTCAAAGAGAATTTACCTACAAGACTCCTTTTCTTTCCAGTTAACATGAAAAAAGGGAGGCAAGGAACAAGAATGGTAGGGACAAGCACAGGACAAAGATAACATGAAGAAGCTGCACAGGGGATGAAACAGACTGTCAAAGCCCAATCAAACATGTAGGAAGATCTCTGACCATCTAAAAATTTTCTCTCCTGCAATTTCTGCCGTAGAGAAGAAAAAACTTCCTTCAGTGTTTCATTTCAAAGCAATTCTAAAACATCGTAGGAACCATTTACACAGCAGCAGTCCAGCACCACCATACTCTGCTCCAGATATGTTTCCATAACAGTTGCCAAAACAGGATCTGCAAGGAACGTTAACTGTGTATTTAAAAATCTGATCATAGGCTTGATAGTCTACTACATGTTTAATCAGTTTAACCGATAAGCATAATCAATTGTATGGACTTGTGTATATTTTTTTTAATGTCAGCTACTTCCTATGATGTTACAGCTGCATTTTAAAAGTCAAAGTTAAAGAGACACAAAATGTATGAATTTGTATTATATATGAGTGTAAGGTTGTTATGGTAACACAATTTAATTGTTGTTTACAGAACTCAAAAGATTATTATACTCAAAGTGAAACAGAAGGAAAAAAGTCATACCAGTATTCTGCCTCCCCTTGACTGACTAATTAGTGATTTTTTTTTTTTTTTTAATGGGGCATAATCCCAATTCTCTTTGCAATATAAAAAACAGCATGGGAATTTTTAGCCTTAATGTAGTTTTCTTCAGACAGAATTTCATTATGATCCCCTTTCTCAACTTTCAAAAGTGTTCCACCTGCCGACCATAAACTATTGAACCAAATTCGTTATCGTCCACTGGAACATTAACATGGTGAAAACCCACAGGTCTGACAGAACAACAACTTTGTTCATCAATCCATTTAGTTAATCCCTGCTTTGTCTGGCATCTCAAATAGGGGCTAAGAGCTGGAATTGCAGCTTCATCTTTTGTAGTACTTTATGCCCAACTCAGACATATTCTTTGTCATGACATTAGGCTATATAATTTTGTAAATCTGGTATTTGAAGCGATTAACCCAAAACGTGATTTAACTCACAAAGTAGATTTTGAATAAATCTATGACCAACATGCAGATTATTTATCTTCCCCACATTTTTGAGGGAATTGGCTGTCGAATTTAGAAGTCAGATACTAAAGTTAACATGCACTTTTGTACTTAACTGTTCATTTAAACATTCTTGAAACATGCAAATTCTAAACAAATGGAAACCACTGATTTTTCAGCACACAATACAGTGAAGATTCTGCTTTGAGGGAAATTATAGCAGTTCTTATTTGCACATAATAGAACAGCTATTTCCATGATTTGTAACACGCAACAACCCAGGTTTCTGGCAGCAGACCTTATAGCTTGAAGTGAAGAATCAAAAGAGTTTAAGTGTTCATCTTTAGACCAGATTATTTTAGCCACAATCACAGATTTATGTTGACAAGTATCAGCAAATTTTTCTGAATCACAATAGTTTATAACATTAGACTGATGAGGGATTTCCATCAATTCCTCAAAACACGCAGTTGGCCAACATTTTCCACAAAAAAACTATTAAAAAATTGCATTCTTTTTCAGATGCCATTTTCTGCAAACTGTTTTCAAAACAAAACAAAAATACCCAGTTAAAAATGCACTAGTTAGCTTTCTTGCTTCCATATGCTTCCTTATATTCATACTTTGATATTAATTATGAAGGAATTTCACAAACAAATTTCAGTATCATAAAAATAAGACCACTGTTAAAGTCATGCTTTAAATGTAATTCACTGATACACTTAAAAGTACATATTGACATTTTACTTTAAAGAAAAAAAAACAAAAACATTGCTGGTTAATTTGGTCAGATTAAATTCTGTTACTGCAGATCTTTTTTGAAATCTTTTTCTAAGATTACAAGTATTTAAGAAGGTACCTCAGGTTAATTTGAAACACTCAAAAGAACAGAGAAAACAGAAATCAGTAATACTGGAAGCGATTAGAATAGTAGTTGTCAGAAGTTTTGAGAGGGCAAGAATTTGTAAAGACAAAATGCATACTCTTCTTTTATCTCAAGCCACTAACTAGGTTTCTAAAACATTTACTATCAAACCAGGGTATCTTATTATCTGCTTGCAGTAAATAGGGAACAATATCTGCTCTCCTCATACACCTATCACATAATTCATTATCTTTTTGTAGATTAACAGTAACAGTCTAACAAAGACATGACAGCAAAGAGACAATGTAATTACAACACATAAAAGCAGGTATAAATAGTTCCTTCTCTGTGTATCTTTAAGGCAAAACTGGAAATAGCATGTTCGGCTCTTACATAAGACCTAAAAAACTGGGAGGCCACAAGCAAACAGTATCTCTAAAGAAATATTTGAGACGTGTAAATTCAAAAGAAGAAACTGCTCATAGACCAGAATGTTCCCTTTAACTTAAGATGAACATTAGCAAAGCAATGGATAACCTCTCAACTGTGCATGACTCTGAAAGCAAAGCTGAGTTAAGCAACCCATCAGTTAAAGCACAAAGAAAACAAAATAATCAGAAATGGCATGATCAAGATCTCCTTGACAGAAACTACAATGTTACTGAAATGCCCTACAGTAAAAGCCTTGCAATGGCAAGGAGATAGATTCAAGTCATTAGCCGCTAGCATCTGATCTTTCCAAGAACATTTAACTCTTCTACTGCAAGGGAATTCCTCAAGCAGATACCAAAAATAGCGCAGTAAGGACCAGATTTTAGGCTTCAGATTACAGCAAAATGTTGGCTTCCAGTAGGAAAAGTTCTTCTGTTACAACTTTACCTTCTCATTTACTTATGAACAACGGAAAATGCATTTACAGCTTTTCTGCATCTGAGAACTTATTTCTAGAGGGGCCGTTGTAAACTAGAAGAGCCTGTCTGTTAAAACAGCATTCCTACAACCTAAATCCACTCTAGAGAGTCAGTCACTGTCCGGGCTGAAGTCAGTATGTTCTTAAATTGCTTTAATAAGCTTACTTTTATTTTTGGAATAAGTTACCAGCAAACAAAATACAGCAAGAAAATGTTGACTGCATAAAGCCTCCAAGAAATCAATGTTTTCAATTTTGAATCTAATGCTCTTACAGCCAGAAGGTCCATTACCCAAAGCAGGAGTTTCAGAGCACTTTTTTTTACTTGGACATATATGAGTTGAGGAAAACAATGTTTTCCAGTTCCAATAAGGCCAATATATCTAAGCCCTATTTTTTATTACCCGACATTTGGAATTAATCAATACCACTGTACATTACTGCGGTTTCCACAAACACCGAATATGCTAGACACCTTCTATTAGAAAGTGTTGTATGTAAGATGAACATTAAAGTAACAAAACTCAAGAGACTGCCATCAGGATTCAGGCACTTATCTTAGGCAGCTCATTCTTCCTGTCCTCATGCCCTCCCAGGCTGGCAGTAAACACTCAGGCATCCTCAGACAACTCAACGCATACAAGATTCAGACCTCTTTGACAGTGCTCCTCTTCTCATCACTGACAATACAGGAAGACTAAGTTAGGTGGCACAAATGTGTAATTTAAACAGATTTTGGATATAGATACCTTCCTTTAAATCTTACTTGTTAGATTATATAAGGTAGCAATCAAACATGTACTTTCAGTAGTTGTGCTGTTTCACTTCTCTGTGTTTCATTTTGGCTTAGCTGTGGAATCCAGAGGAACATTTGAAAAATACGAATCTAAATGTTGTGTTAGTTCATTAAACTCTTCTAACCAAGGATAGCATCACTTCCCCAAAACCAAAAGACGAGGTTATTTTTATAAAGTTACTATAAGCAAAAAAATTTAATATTTCGACTCAAAAATCTCTACTGACTGTCAAAGCAACAGCTGCAGATAAAGACACTGTCTGTACCTAAATCCGTAAACAGTGGGGAAAATATTACAAGAACAAGCATGTTTAATTCATATAGGCAAACACATCTGGCTGGGAAAGTCAATCAGGTTCAAAATCTGGCTCTGTGGGAACACAATATTTGTGTCCAACATACAGCACACATCGATACAATGTGTAAAGACAGATGTCACAAGTAACACATAACTGGGATGTTTTCATTCTTACCATTTCTTAAAGTCCTTTTAAATCAGCGTTCAACTCAGTGAGAAATTTTTTTTTCTGCATATTACCCTGAAACTTGTTAGCTGGGAACCTGTTCTAAATTAAGATGAAAAGATGCTGGATTAGAAAGTATTAAAACTAGATTACCTAAGGTCAACTGTTCTGAGAGATTTATTTACAGAACAGCTTGTTTTCCATCACCTATAAACCCTTCAAACTTCACACAGACTACAGCAAAGAGCAGATTACAACAGCCTAGAGGTGCACTCTTAGACGAAAGGTTCTCTCACAGCTTGGCAGAGGAAATATAGCTGGCATAGGAGGAACAACCATAGGTCTTCCTTCCACTACTGTAAACTTTTGTTTAAGCGAACACATATTTTCTTCAACATGCAGAGAATGAGTAGGTGAGGGAAAAAAAGGCAAAAAAAACCACCTGACTGAAGCAAGTTAAACACACTTAGCAAGAACAGGCTTACATTATTCATCGTTTATCCCACCTACAGACATTATCTCATATTAAAAACACAATACAGTAGGGGCACCCAATACTCCAAAGAATAAAATCTATTTTCCATCACTTTTCAACAGACATATGAACTTGAGGTTTCACATTTCCTTTCCCCTGGGACGTACTTTCAAATGTACTAAAGCGAAGACAAGATTTGCCCTTCCTTGTGGTTCTTCCAAAACAGGTCTTTCGGATTTGAAAAATCCAAATTATTTGCCTTCCAGAAGCAGACTCATTACATCACCTTGCAACTGGTACCAATACAGAAACATTCCTTGCAGTATCTATCCAAAATTGTAATTGCTAAAGACATTAGCATCGTAGAAAGTCTACTAGAAATGAGACTGTCAGTTTTCAAACATGGCACATTTCAAGGCCTTTTTTTGTGTGCATAGGAGCAGCTTGCACAGTGTTTTTTCTGCACAAAGGAAAAATCAACTTAACAGACAAAATTTCTGAAACCTAGCGATGAGTAGGACCTGAGACACTTCTCTTAAGAGGACTATCCAGAAAAGTTATGAGTATTTTGAATCCCCGTGAAAAGGTTAGCATGTCATTGCACTGAAATGTTCACAAAGACGTACTTTAAGTTGTCAAACAGTACAGTAGCACAGAAAGGAATGAACATTTTGTCGAAAAAGATGAGTATCACAAAGAAGATCATGCTGCTCAGTACAGTGAAAACAACCAGATCCAGCATCAGTTTCTTTACCGCGGAGTTTCCAACTGATACCGCTACATATCTGCAAGGAGAGGTCTATGAATATTTCAAGAGGAAAGGGTAAAGGGTTGACAGAAGTCCATCTAAGCTGCTCTATTATTTCCACTGTGAAAGACAAGTCTTTTCAAAGCACTGAAAGTTTCAGAATACTATTTTATGTAACCAGTGTGTTAAAATGTTTGCACTAACTTACTAAGTTACTAAAGCAATTTTTAAGTATAAATGTAAGATCACACACTGCCTTTGTCAAAAGAAATTATGTAACACAAATATGATTCACTGTGTATAACTCTGAATTTTATAAACTATTAAATCCTTTGCTAAATGAAATCATGACCTGAGCAAAATAAAATAACAATAAAAAAAATAATTGGACAGCATGAACTCTCTCGGTCTTTTGAGGCCGAGATCCATCAACTGCTTACTTATAAACAAATTAAGGAAGTAAAAAGAAAAGGTCATACTTTCACATGACCTTAGAAGGTCATACAACATGTACTTTATGCAAACATCATGTGGAATGGAAACACCATAGTGACAATAGCTTTTCTCAAGTCCCTTTACTATACAGTTATTTCGTATTTTTAAGTTTAAATTATCATATCTTCAAATTTATGCTATTTATTTTCACCAGTATGAAAGGGATGTTTCAAAAAAACCCAAAAACCCCACAACCCCGTAGTAGCCACAGGTACTTCACCTCTTCTCCCGGCTCTCCCAATTAATGTTATATTCCTCCAGGTACAGCTCCAACTTCAGGAAGAGGAACCGCTACCTACACATTAGCTGTATGAGCACGCATACAAACTCCTGTGCATACCGACAACACAACCTAACGTTTTTATGCTTAAAGTAGGCTAATTGGTTTTCCAAGTCTAGTTCATATGTCCAGAGAATAAAACAAGGAGGAAATACTTTTAATTTTGTTCAACCTCCAAGGACCAGCCCAGCTAAAAACCAGCATCCATCAAACTCACTTTACCATGAGCCCAACATCTAAAGAAATCAGTTCTAAGGAAGCACATCACACTGTAAACCACGTATGAAAACAAAACTTATACGACCAACGCAGTACAGCTCTTGTCAATGATGCTTCTTCTACACACTCCCTTCATTTATGAACAGAGGTTTGCTTTAAAAGGAGCGTCAACCTTCTCAAGGTTTCAATTTCTGTGCCGAAGCTGGAAGGAAGGGGCTGTCATCGTCAAGAAGCCAACTTACTGACACTTTGAAGGAACTCCAAGGTTTAACCCTTGGTTTAAGGAATAGTCTTCTCTAAGGAAAAATAATATGTTGGTTCATCAGGTAGCCACTTATAATAGCAAACTGAAGTGTAGGGACCTAATATGTATTTCAGCAATTTTGTCCCATTTTAGAATAGCATTACTTCTAAAAATAAAATCTAATAAAATCGTATCTCTGCTTCAGCTTGTCATCTTGAGATGCATTCAGCGACTGACACGCTTTACACCCCTTAAAAAAAAGGAAGCTTATCAGGAAAAGCCAAACACACAGGACAGCTTAACTTCTTGCACCACGCCACAAGCAACCGAGCCCTCTCTGCTCCAGCTGCGGCCCCGCTGAACCCCACAAAAACGCGGGGCACTCGCCCCAGGCCGGCAGCCACCCCGAGGAGCGACATAACGCCGCTCGACCCCTGCCCGGGGCCCGCCGCCGAAGGACAAAGCCGCCCGCCTCCGAGGCCGGCCCTGCCGCCGCCCGTCCCCTCGCACCAGCCACGGCGGGACGAGCTGAGGGGAAAGGCGCCTCAGCGAGGGGGAACGCCGCGGGGCTTCACCCCCGCCTTGCCCAGCCCTCCCGCCTCACAGGGCGGCCCGGCCCCGCTGCCCTCCCCTCAGGGTGGAGAGGGAAGGACGGAGAGCGCGATGCCCTGACAGGCCCCGGCCGCTGCAGGCCCCCGGGTGATGCCCCGAGGGGTTCCCGCCCGCCACCGCGGGGCGGGGGGTGCCTTTCCCCGGCCAGGCCCGGAGGAAACGAGCCGCCCTCCGGTTCGGCGGTAGTGGCGGCGCCGTCTCTTACCTGCGGGCTGCGCGGGGGGCGGCGGCGGGGCCCGGGCGGGCATGGCGGCGGGCGGGGGGGGAGGAGGGGAGTGGGGACGCGGCCGGTTATCTGAGGCCTCCCGCGGCAACCGCCATCGAGGGGGAACCCATGTCACGGCGACAGGAACCGCGTCGCTGCGGCCCGGCCCCCTCCCGGCGGCGGCCGCCACCGCCTCCTGCCCCGCCACCGCCCACTTGGCCTCCCGGCACGCACCGCACCGCCGCCCCCGGAGCCGCGTCACGTCCAGCAGCGGCCGGCGGGGCGGGCACGTAAATAAATAAAGAAACGCGTGACTAACGCTGTTGCGGTAATACCTATCCCGCCGCCGGGTAAGGTAGACGGTGGTTTAACCGCGCCGCCGCCATCTTAAGTGCTGGCAAGCCGCCTCCGCCGCGGCAGAGTGGCCATCTTGGACGAGGGGGGAGGGTGGTGCCGTGGGGGACGCCGCGGCCGCCATGTTGAGCTCGGGAGGAAGAGGCGGGCTGCGGTGTTTTCCGTGCCCTGGCTTAGGCAATATGAGGTGGTTTATTTTTTTTATTATTTTTTTTTCTCCCTGCCTCCCCCAGGGGTGTCCTGTCGGCTGTGCTAGGTGAAGCCCTGCTCTGGGGCTGCCTGCGTTCGGTGCCAGGGATCCCGTGAGGAGGGCCGGGGCCGTGCGGGCGTTTGCCCACCGAGAGGCGCCGAAAACAGGCGGTGACATAAAAAACCCCATCCAAAATAGCAGTGGGGAATTTGGGGCGAATCCCTTCTCGCCGCTGGCCGGCGGTGCGGGGAGGTGGCGGGAGGGCTGAGCTTCGCGGCTGGGAGCAGCGCTGTGGTACCGGTATCACCGGGGTGAGGACCCCGGCGGAGCTTCGTGGTTATGCCCGCGCTGTGGGAGGGTTTTATTTCCAAGTCGTGAGGGTTAGGCTCGTATTTCTGCATAGGAAATTGTTTACTGCAAAGTTTCACCCCTTTGAAGTTTAGGGGGGAGTAGTCTGATCCCCCATGAACTATCCCGCAGCCCTGTTTCCCAACCCACCTCTGGAACAGGCTGCCGTACCACTATTCCACCTTTTATGTCTTGTTGTGACCATAGGGTAAGTTTCTTCAACTTCAGAGTTTGCAAACCGCTTAGTCCAGGTGGAGTCCCTGAGGGCCTGTCTCTATCGCGCTGAAACCTCGGCTCCGAAGTATCAGGGGCCGCTGGAGCCACCACCTTCAAAGAGTACCTTGGTACAAATCTGTTTCTGGAAAAAGGGATTCATATGTGCCTACACTTCATAGGGAAGGTGTGTACTTAGGTTACTTGTAAGTGCAACACCAGACAAATCATGCTTCAGTTGAACTGGCTTTAGTTTGCTTGTTGGTTGTGCAAATTCCATAAAAAAAAAGGAGTAGAAAGACTGTCCAAAAGGTATACAGGGAAATACTCTATTTAAAAAATCATTTAAATATTTTTAATATGTATCTTATTTGCCCTTTTTTCCAAGGAGCACAAGTAGACAATGGTTTGACCTCATAGGTGAAAGAACGTTTATAGCAAAACCACTAAACAAAATCATGAGAAATAACCACACACACATGCTTCTGTTTTTCAAATATTTTTATTTTTTTTGTTTTCTAATGCCTGTTTACACTGTACTGGTGAATATTGTCAGAACTACCAGCACATTAGGTCTTTAAAAATGCATAACATGGTTTTAAATAACATGCAAAGCCTGCCGTACATCCTTTGACAGTAGTGAACTGAACACCGTACAGCAGTTACAACATGCTGGAAAATTACAATAATAGTGATCAAAATGTAATACTACAGCTTTGTTCCTACAGAGGCTTAAGCACATGTTTAAACACACAGTAGTTTGGCTGAGGAAGGCTTAAAATAAGGCTATTCATACAACTCTTCATGTCTGAGATAGGTTTGTGGAATAAAAATGCCTCGAATGCATTTAAGAGTGATTATAATTAATCTGTTAATTTAATAAGCAATAAAAGGCCTTTGTGAAGCACGGAGAAATTTATATTGTTAATACACTGTTTCTGTTATGTTAGGAATCCTGTTAGAGTAGCTGAAGATAATCATAGGTGACTATTAATGAAGCTGTGTGACTATTAATAAGGCTGTATGAGTATTACATTTCGCCACCTGGTGGCTGTTTTCTTTTTTCAGCTTAGTGTCAGAAATGCAGCGTAAAGCTTGTGCTGACCTGGCAGGACAGAAGCAGAAGCAGTGAGGGAACTGGAAGGTAGGGCAATTTAGCAGTCAAATATCTTTGACCTTCACCCAATATACAACAACGTGTTTTACATATGGGAAGGGTGCAGAGAAGAATCTATAAAAGCAGTGAAATACTTCCTTGTAAAGCAACAAACTAGGTCTTTTCTTCCCCTATCTGGCAGTAGCCATCAAGTTCCAGGGGCCCAAAATATACCTGAGTGTGTGGTGTTAGTCCATGAAGAATCGTTTCCCATTCCAGCTGTGTTTAGTTGATGGTCATTGGCCATGAGTGTTAATCATCCTTATGGCAACATTGTAAATAATGTAATTAGAGGAGGTAATTTAATAATTATCTTCTCTTACACAGCTGATGTATCAATGATTTGGATGAACATATGGAATAAACACACTGCACATAAACTCCCCAGATAGCAACCCGAGCCCCAGCACCCTAAAAAAAAAGAAGTAAAGCCGTTCTGTGGAAAAGACCAAAGCCACAAGCACAACCATGTACCACAGGAAGAGAGCAAAAAAGATCGACAGTGTTAGTAATTCGGTCTGAGAATAGAAGGAAATTTGTTAAGTAAAATTCCCAGATGATTTGAGGAAGTGACTTGTATGCTGAGCTACAAAGAAAGGCAGAAAATCCCTCCAAATGGTCCCTGCCAGTTTGACCAGAGGGGAATTTTTCCTTCACTTTCTTGGTGGTATTCAGTAGTTCCTAGGACCAAAATATTTAATCACTATGCAGTTGTGAGTCTGTAAAACTCATGTAACTTGAATGCAGGATCAGACGAGAGGTAAGCGTTCCACGTAAAAAAAATGAAGGTGATCTTCACTTAGGCATAGTGTGAATGATTGACAAGATGTGTGGGATTTCTTTAGTCACTCCTGCGTAAGCTTTGCTGGTTGAAGGAGATTACATCTGCTTACGAAGGCAGACTGACTGTTTATAATAGCATTAGCCATATTATGTATTAGTTCTGTGAAATGGAATCCATGGGTTACAACACTAATTTCAAGGTTATATTTTCATCATATGAAAGTTTCCTTTACAGAATTGCATGGATTGTAAACACTGTATTTATTTGAAGATTATTCTAGAGCAGTATTCTATCCTTTTTCAAACATATGGTGTTTTTTTTTTAAAGCGTATACTTCCAAGCAATTTATTTTCTCACAACATGATGTAATTTTGTTGTAATTTTGAGATATCCATCTCAACGTGAAGCCTCTCTGCGTAGTGCAATAGAGGTTTTAAGTCAAGCAGGACTGGTCTTGGTAACTCCGAGGTGCAGCCTTGACTTGTCAGCTGGAGCAAAGCAGCTTTCTCTGTGACTGCTGCTGAGTCCTGAACTGTCAGGAGAGGGCGCTGCTTTCCTAGAAGTCTCAAGTGGAAAAAGGTATCGTGATGTGACAAGACGATTCAGAAAGGCTGTCTCCCAAAAACCCTCGTGGTCTGGAGGCTCAGACTCTCCTCCTGGGTTGGGAATTGAGGATGGCGGAGAGAAGTTGTTATGGTCTACATGCATGTCCTTCATAAAACTTATTCATAATTCTCAAGAAAATTGAGTATTTATAGGGAAACAATTTAGCTTTTTATTTCTCATTTTGGAGTTTAGAACGTAGTTCCTGAATGTAACTTTTAATTATACTATAAGCTGGATCATATATGGTGTAGTGTAATGTGGAATTATCTTTTGAAAGATGTTGGATCACTAGCAGGGGATGGTGCAGTTCTTTTTTATTTTCTGTGTTTTTTTTTTTTTTTCTTCAATTTCAAAAATTTGTACAGTACAACATGGCTCCTGGCAGTGCAAGCTTTTTCTGGCTTCCCCACTCTGTATGGGGAAGAAACTTGCTGTAATCAAAGACCAGATAAATCTTCAAACTTCAGGCAGTTTGCTTCCCTCGCTGCTGAGTCTGGCAACGCTGCTAATCGAAACTAGATAGTCTGTATCCTGAGAAATTGTGATGCTTGGTTTTTCTTTCTTTTTTTTTTTTTTTTAATTCACCATTGAATCAAACATTTTTTAAGATTTTAAATTATCTGTAGAATGAATTTTAAATGGTCCTTGGACCTACCAGATCATTTTGTTTCACTAATGCCAAAGACTTTCATTTGTGCTATTGTCATGCAATGCTAACTAATTTATATTTTTCTGTGGAAATGAAATATAAAAAAATCAAGCAAATTGAAAACAGGAAACCAAACCATTGCAATTTATCTTCACAAAATGTTTTGACTTTTTCCCATTCTGACATGAAACTCAATTGAGACATTTCTCTGAAATGTTTTTAATTCAGTAAAACTGCGTTTATCTTAGACCATTATAGCTGAAATGAGCCCTACTACTGCATTACCAAGCAGAAAGAGCTTGCCTGACTGAATTCGCCAATCAGCCTCAAAAGCTTTACACAAAAATTGTTTGTGGCTGTGGGTTCACAAGGTGGGCATTATCAAAGCTAGCTGAATGAATAACATGGGCTTTCTGCTGGCTTCTAGATGGGCAGCAGTTGGTAAAAGAAAGATTCTGCAGTTACTGTTAGCTAAGTTAAACAAAGCTGCAGCTGAGCAGAGAATGAACTGTTACTAAACTCCACTGCTGATCTGTGCTTGGGCATCACAAGGTGGTAAAACAGATCTATGAGCAGCTGATGTTTGTTCCTTTGAGCAGTGGTTGGTGCCCTGAGCTCCATCCATAATCAGTGCAGACTGCCTGGCTCTTCCACAGGGCACTGCAGGTCTCGCCTCTGTTAGAGCTGAGGAAGCCAGGAGTGCCTCTTGCCCCCAGGGCATCCCCCAACCCCAACAGGGACTCCCTTGTGAAGAGCCCATCTGGGTCTGTGAGCTGGCTGCGCAGCAAAGATCCTGAGGATCCCCATTCCATGCAGTTCTAACAGTCTCTGAATTAATTCCTGCTCCATGTGGTCTTTATGTGTCTCTCTGCTGGCAGTGAAAGGAACTTGCTGAGCCTGGCCTCCCCGTGCTGGGTGTTAGCCGTTACGATAACCCCTATGTGGCAGTCCCCATTTTCTCTCAAATCTATCCGGAGGCACTGAGGTACTCTTCTGAATATCTCAAATGCCCACGTCTTCTGCATCGCTGCTACTTCCATTAGCATCGACCTCTGGGCACGCAGAATGACCAGGCACTGGTTTCTCTTGTTTTGAGGATGCAACAAAGGTGTCTTAGTTTTTCCCAGCTCTTCTAGGAAGGGACTGTCTCTGTCTGTTCTAGTTGCAATGGCATAAAATAGAAAACATTGTAACACATATTTTAGATGCAGTATATAAAGCTTTTGTTTGGAGTGCAAGTTTGTTACTATGTTATACAACTCTCCCTAGCTATCTTTACTGGAGATATAGTTATGAAAGCTAGAAGGTGTTACTACATCAGCAGCCGATTCTCTTGTGATTCATAAGCCATTAAAAATCCCAGAATTGTCCTTAAACAATTCTAAATGTGTTAACTACAAAGAACCCTATGTAGTTACGGGAAACAGATGAAACGGCAGTTATTTTAGGTGGGTCTTGGAAATCTACTACATCTGAAGGGTGTGTAGGTTCTTCAATTTTTGGCTCAGATTATTTGAGCAAGGATAGGGTTGCTGACACTCAACTGTGTGTGTTGGGAGGGGTTTTTTTGTTGGTTTGTTTGGTTTTTTTCTTTTAAGGAATTCCTTTCTGAGTCTCAACCATGTTTGCAGCTGATTTGGAGCCCCTAATGAACATGCATGCTTACATTCTTGCCATGCAAGGGCTACCCAGTGGGTTAACCAGCTTATGAATGTCAAAACAGCCCCATTTTTCCTGCCATGGTCTAGACCACATCCTCAAAGTGGCAGAAGTTAATTACTTCAGTGTGACAATACTATGTGTACACCTGGCCTCAACATATTTTTATACATAACTCATCAGCAGCGTGTGCAAAGTGTATTTTAGTGTATGTACATTTTAATGACAGCAAGGCTTGTCAGCAGAGGCCATAGAGAAACCAATGTAGCTGGCAAAAATTGACAAGCTGTTGGCAGTGCTGGCGTGTTCAGGTGTGAAGGAGATAAAACAAACTTAAGACGAGTGCAGACTGAAAACAATCTGACTTCAGCCCTAATTTAACTGTGTTACTCAGGCAAGCTGAGAGGGGCAAAAAACAGCTGACGCGTGTAGCAGCCCAGCAAGCTATGGACAGCCAGAATGATGTACAGGCAACACGTACTATTTCCTCCCAGGTCTGACAATACTTCCTTCTCCTAGAAGATGGTAGTGTGTGAGTACTGCAACTGTCAGCAGGAAAGCAAGATTTCTAGCTCTCTCACTAGCAAAGCAAAGCTTGCCAGTGTGACTAATTGTGGTTTCTTTCAATACAAACTCTAAATGCAGAAAGCCAATAAGAAAAGAAATCAAAACTATTAATTTAAAGACAGTCTCTTGCTTTTAAGAGGCATGGCTTGTCAGTGTTATACATGTAAGATGAAAAGTGCTAAAAATGGTTGAAGACCATTATTCTGTTTTAATGATCCAATTTATTTATTGGACAAAGGTGAGTTGATTTCCACAGCCATCCTTCTTCCTTGTGTGTCAGTGCCTCTGTGATGAGAGGTGTCAAGAGCCACCAAACACCCCTGTAGATCAGCTGGTAGAAAATTCTGAGGTACAAACTACTAACTCTGTGTATGTGATGGGCACTATTACAGCAGCCTCTTGCATACTGAGCTGTTCAGGGTGATAACATATATACCCATAATCTCTATTAACATCTATTGTAAAGCTTTTTAATTTCTAAAGCATTTCAGAGGGTTTCTTTTTTTGAGGTTTAGGAACATTAAAACTTACCTCTAGAGCTGGTTTTTTTTTGTATATATAAGAAGACCTGCAATATCCTGTTGTAATTGCACAAGTTAATTTCGCATTTATATGTCAACATAGTCGGTGAAATTCAGGTGCCTGGTTCAGATGTGTTGGACAAGTTTTCCTCACGAACCAATGTTGTATGACTGGCAGTGATGCGTATCAGTAAAAATAATTTGAGATTTTTTTTCCAAAGATCATGTCCTTTTCTCTTTACAGTGGATGGTAAAATGTCCATTAAACGTAAGTTAAAGTAGGATTCCGTTCCAGGTTTTAAAATGGAGCTGGCTGAGGTTTTTCTGGATTAATGACAACTTCTGTCTCAAATGCAACTGCCATGCAAGGAAAGTGGTTCCTTTTGCACATATTTGTCAAAATCCTTCTCATTGTCTTTCAGACTCTTATCTGATGCCTGTTTTCAGTACCACATATGTCAGTTTTATCCTCTATCATATTTTTCTGCAATGGGTTTGCTTTCTTGATCTGTATTCATTGAGATGCAAAGCTTCTGGGATGTAGGCACATAGCAAGGGTAGATCTCAGGAAAACAGAATTGTTTTCTGGGAAGCTCTTATACAAGAAATATGTGAGATTGGCCATATCTGGTCCTAAACTATTTGACAGGGTTGTTGTCGTAGGTCAATTATAAACAACAAGACAGAATCTAGAGAGAAAATACCATGCTCCAAATAGCCAGAATGTTTTTGAATGCTAACAAACAGAAGTACCATCTGCCCCAGCTGCCATGGAGTCCTGCATGCAACAGCCTTTGGCTGCATCAGCAGCTGGGATGAGACCCTCAGACAGAGGGATCTGTTGGTCTCCGTGTGGTCCCCTGCTGTTATCTCACAAGCAGAAAGAAGCAAGACTGAACTCCTGACTTTTGTACCAAGAACAGGCAGAATGTGGGAAGGAGCAGGCAGAAGGGAGTGTGGAGAGCTGGTCAGGGAGGGAAACAGCAGGATGACAAAGGCAAGCACAAAACCAGCAGGGCAGATGAGGAGATGAGGTCCAATTCCCACCCCTTCAATATCCAGGATCAGTCAGAGATCTTTAGAGCAGCCAAACCAGCTCTCTTGCCACAAGGAGAGCTAGGAAAGATGAGATTGGCTAAATCCAGGTGCCTGAGTGATGTGTTTAAATTCACCAGGCTCTAAGTAGGAGCCCTCTCTAAATCATGGCTAACTGGGTTTCAGTGCTAGGTAAAGGGTGTTGTCTTTGAGCCAGCTCCTTGGTTCTAGAAAGCAAATATGATCCCAGCAGGCTTACATGGTGTCACTGATGCGCTCTGCAGGAGCCCTTGCCAGGGAGCTCTTCCCCTTGTGCTCCCCTGCATCTCTCTGCACCAGCTGTGCAGTCTAAGCGCAGCCTGTGTCATTTCAAGGGAGATAACGTGCATCTTAGTGGTGAGCTGCAGCCACCCCATCTCTAACTTTATTGAACTCCAGGGGTGTGCATTAGTGGTGAATTTGGCTCATGGTTTTCAGTTTTTAACCACTGAACTGAAAAAAATTTTAATAAGCACAATAAACCTATCCATTTATAGGGTCTAGCGCTTGTTGCAAGGAGCCTTGATTCCCACCATAGCTGAGAGAGGGCTATTTTCAGAGCACCAGCCTGGGCTCTGTACCCTCATCTGGCCAAAGAGGGATCTGAGATCAAATCTAGATGTTGAGGAATTCTCATACCCCCATTCTTCCACGTACGCAGTACTAGTGAGTTGGAAACATGGCTCCAAACAGCACCAAAAGCACCAAGACCCATCTTCCCAACGCAACTTGATTACCAGATGTTTCAAAGGAGCAACTTTGTCTCGATTTCCCTGCATTTGTGGAATTGTTTATAGTGTAGGCCACAGGGTATTTGCTGTCTGCTCAGTCAGATGCAAGTCAGCAGTTCAGTGGATTTAAATGAAAGGCTGATGGCAACTTACAATCAGTTTGCATGGACATGGCATTGGTCCAGCTGCCCAGTTGTGGAATGTTATGTGAGCAGAGCAGATATCATTATTTCCAAATTTGGCCACAATCCATATTTTATCCATATTTATCCCTATTTTGCTGCAAAGGGGCTTGTCTCCTTTGGCAAGAAATCCCCTGGGCAGAGAGCATATTCTCAGTAACTCACTGTTTACCCTCTACTGGGTTGAGTTTCCAACAAATCCTTCTCTGTGGAGAAGCCAAGATGCATGACCTTTGCTAGTGATGCAGCTATCTCCCAAAATCAAACCTCCGTCTCCTCGGCAGCCTGTCTCACTTAGGAAATGTTGCAGCTTATGAGATCATTCACACTTTTCTGAGCAGCAAGTAATTCTTGATATAAAACCTGTTGGCAATAGCCTGGATTTTTCAAGGAGCAAAGACTCCTGTGCAGGTCATCACATGGTGGAGCAGGAGGGAGTTTCAGGAGCACTGTAGAGATCTCTCACCAGTCAGATGCTTGTTCTGCTTATTCAAAGGGATTGTGGGATGTGAACCAGCTTTCGTTCAAAAATAACGTAGGCATTTTAGCACATGACCGCTCCCCCTCTAGCATGTCCTCTTGTACCTTCTGGGATCATTTTAGCTGAATTGTGCTGATGGAGCTCGACTGCTATCAATCAGATGGCCCTTTGCAGGGTCGCTTCAGGGATGAGGAAGATGTAAGCTGAACCTGCTGCAGAAGCTGTTGCAAACTGACCTATTCTCTTGCTCGTAGCCAGCCAGTCAGGGAAGGATAGTGCATCCACTTCATGGCTGCAGAGCCACAAGTCTTCTGATCTTTTTTCCCCGTATAAATGTCTTCAGATGCAGCTTGACAGCAGGTTAGACTGAGAAGATTTTTCCACTCTGCAGTTCTACACCATCAAGACATGCTTAAATTACCCTACAGGCTGCACCGTCAGAAAGGCCTGTGTTACCTACACGTCTCTGATTTTGGCTGACAATTTATACGCCGTTACTAGCTAGGCCACAGCTCTGGAGAGTTCCCCCCCTTTCTCAATCTGACAGAGATGCAGGCAGACATAGCTACAACTCCGTTCTGCCTAAAAAACCCCAGGGTGATAACCCCGTACGAAGCATGACAAAGAGTCACTGCATGCTCAGGTTTGCCTTGGGGCTGGTTTGCTTTTACAGAGCTAGGCCAGTTTCTCCTGAGTCAGATTCTGTTATATGAAAGCTACTGTAGTGCCTTTAATTCAGTTTAAGAGTGGATCAGATAGGTTTCTTCCCCCTTCACAATTATTACCTTGTTATTGCTCTGTTTGTTAATGTGTATTCTGGTAGCACCGCACAGCTACAAGCATGCCCCAAGGCCCGTTGCAGTAAGTGTCCATGTTATGTTTTTCTGTCCTGATTGTGAAGAAGGAGTCATCACTGCCTTATAAACTTATCTCTACAGCTTCCCGAGGCTCGTTCTTGCCTGTGGGAAAGCTTCATGTGTGAAAAGTGTCAAACCTGGCTTTCTGTGGAATAGGCTGGACCGTTACACCCTGAGCTGAAAGATGACTGATTTTTTTTTTTTCTGCACTGGGACTGCTATGAGGGAGCAGGTAGCAGTAGGTCAGAGCTGTGTTAGACCCCAGTCTAATGCTGGCCCTAGGTAAGGCTCCACAGCAGTCTCCAGGTTCCCTTTGGGATTCATAATTTGGTTAGAGTAGATAAGATGGTGAATGAGTGAGTCCCATGAAGAACAGGAAATAATCTCTGCTGTTGTGGCAGCTAGTGCTAATGTGTGGAAAATACATAGCATTTGTGTGAGCTTTTGAGTACCGTTTTTATTCCCGTGATTATTTTTGTCTGATCTCATGCCTTGATGTTGAATTCAACCATTTCACATCCCAAGAAGTAAACATCACCACCACAGGACCTTCTTTGTTGCACAAAGGTGCTGTTTGCATTTCCCATTGCAATCGCTCAGCTATGAAAAAACAGAATCACTGTTTTACCAAGGCAACGGTTGCTAGAAGAGAGGGGTCTCTCAAGGGATTATAGGTTGTAAGTTGCTCTATCAGTAGAATGCAACAAGCTGCAGTGATATCTACCCAACACACATAGGCAGGCTTTGGACTCATTAGAATTAAAAATGTTTTGAAGGTTAGGAATAAATCTTTGTGTGACTGCTTGTATGTATTTACACTTTTCTTGCAAAGGACAAAAAGAGAAGAAGTGATACCTGCTTTTTTGGTGATTAACATTGTTTGTCTGCATGAAGATTATTTTCTCTGAGGCTTTTGTGCATGGTCTTTTATAGCTAATGGGCTGGTCCTGTGTAAAATTCCTTCAGAAGATACTCCAGAGGAGCCAACTGCAATTAAAACCCAAAAGACTGTGTCCCAGTCCATCTTTGTCATCTCCTTCTTTGACTTCAATTATCTTTAAATTACATCCTTAGTGCTGTCACTCTGTCAGAGTAGGACCACCATTGCCTAGATCTTTGCCCATGGAAGGTTTAGTATAGCCCTAACCTAGTTAGGGATCTGAGGGTTTTCCCCTCATTTCCTTGTGGTGTATTAAAATGAATTATCTTGATATGAGGAGTATAAAATAGGCAGAAGTAAAAAAAAAAAAAAGAAGATTCAGGCTCTGAATCTCTAAGTTCTGAAGATCTCACCATCATGGACCCCACTGGCAGTAAAAAATGCCTGTAAACGCAGTGTCTTGTATCTCTGAAGTCTTCAGGTTTAACAAAATAGATGAACATATCATTGTCCCTTTGCTTCTGCAGGCCATCGGAGTCTTTAGCCCCAAATCTTTGCTCAGTCTTTAGTTGGACAAAGTAGACAAGGAATTTGAAGTGAGTAAGAACACATCAGGGCTCCTGAGTTTAGCTAAGACTGCATATAAAAATATTGTCTTAGAAAATGAAAAGCCTGTGTCCTGCATCTGCTGAGCAAGGAGTTTCGTGCCCATGTTTTTTTCCCGGGTGCTGGCAGATTCACAAAATGGGATGCTAAATGACTGTGGCTAAATAAGCAGCTGGAGGGCTGTTATCTCAGTGCAGAGACACGGGCCTGTTCCCTTTCTGTTTTCAGGGGCTCTGCCCATTCCCTCTCCTTTGTAGAGGCTGCAGCCTTGTGGGAGGGTGAGCACGTTCACGTACATCATAGCGTTGGTGCTAGCTGAGACTGAGCTCAACAAATGGTTTCTGTCTCATTCCCTCAGAGGTAGTCACTTAATAATACCTGGTATTTATACCTTTTGGTAAAGCACTCTGAAATACCTGCCAGGCTGACTCCAGGCTTTGTGTAGCCAGTGATCATTCACCCATCTCTGGCCTTCAGCCATTTTGGAGTGATAAAATGTAAGCTGTGCACAAAACTGGCAACCCAAAAGAGCTCAGGTCAGATTTATTTGCTGCTGTAACCTCCTCGATATCAGCAGAGTACCAGTATCCTCTGCATTCAAGAGCAGGAGACCACCAAGGAATGAAGGCTGAATACTGAAACGTTTGGCGTTCCTGGTGCTGTTTGCAAAGCCCACCAGCCAAGAGCTGTTTGGTAGCTTGGGTTCTGAGAAGGCACTGTTCTGTATCTTCCTTTACATGCCAGGGCTGAACAGTTCAAAGAGGACAGGGATAGAAAAATTACCCTGTTCAGTCTAAGCAAAACACTAAATCTGCTCTCTTGAAATGCAATTCTGCTTTATCTGGTTTTACTTTTGGTGGAAGGGAAGGCACAGGGTGTTTTCCTATTGCCACCCGTTTCTGGCAATGCAGGACCTGCTTGAAATCCACTGAAAGTTCCCATAACCAAGAATTACTTTGGATCTGGCTAGTAGGAAACTCTGCTCTCAACAGTATGGAAAGTAATTAAAAATAAATAAAGGTCACATGTTTATAGAGCCCTTTCCACATCATTTAGCATTTTGATAGAGCGTATTGTGTTTCTTACTCCTATGTGTAGAAGATGCTTGTATCGCTTGTGGAATGCTGAAGAGGGATGTTGTGCAGGTGCTGCCATAAGTGCCTCGGCTCTTTCCAGGGCTTTTTATTTAGATCTCTTTCCAAGCCTGGCAGGACAGGTGAACCCCTGTGGAAGCAGAATTGCAAATGTCTTCTTTATTGTGTGAGTGATGCATAACCCTCTGCCTTCAGCACTGAAAGCCTTTGCTGGTTTTCGCTTTCTTAGGGTGGTAGTTTCCTTCCTATTAGCAGGTGCTTTAGGAAACATCTGGAGTCTCCTATCTGTGGCCTGTTGTTTCCAGCGCTCTCTTTTTTTTTTTTTTACTTCAAACACAGGGTGTGTGTGTGTGTGAAGGGGAATCAGGCATCTACATTTGGGTGTTTGGTAGAAGGTGAGTGTCCTCAAGGTCCCTTTATAAACATTGGAGCTAAGGCCTCTGGAAGACCATTCAGGGCATCAAAATTGTCTCTGCTACATCATCCTCCAGAGAAGTGTCTCTCTTTCCGCTGCCTATATAGGGAACACACAGAGACCAGGCAGAATTACCACAGCTGAAATTAGATGCTGTGGAAGGCAGCATGAATACCCCTGCAGTTTCAGCTACTACTTGCCCACTAAGAAGCTTCCGGTTTTCCCATTAATGTAGCACTCAGCTGGCCTAAGCAAAAAAAAAGCCACCTTTGCGGAAAATTGTGTATTGAGCATCAGTCTTTATTGCACCAAATAGCTCTTTTAAATCCTCACCCTGGGAAGCTGTTGACACATGTTTGAGTCACTCTACCACCTTCTCCCAATAAATGCATATGTAATTGTATTTGTGTGTACTAGTTACACGTTGCTGTGGAAGTTTTGGCACGGTGATCTATATCTGCATGCCAGCCGTCACAGCCTGTGGTTTCATGGCCGTATATGGAAGTTCACCTGTGAAGGTATCCAGAATTTCCCTTTGGATCTGTTTGAGGTCTAAATCAAGCAGCTCAGAAGAGGGCAAGTGGAGCTGCTATGTGCCTGAGATGGGTGGCAATCTCTGGCAGTGAAAATTGTGGCCTCCTGTTTGAAACCTGACTCACATCACCCTGAATGCCATTAAGGACGTTTCTTCCTGCCATGCCCTCTCCAGAACAAGATGTTCCCTGTGGAGTGGTGTGCTCTGAGAGGCCAGATCTGGCTACTCCCTTCCAGCGCTGCAGATAGATAGAAAAAGATGGCTTGAAGATAAAGCAAGACACAAAAATTATTTGGAGGCTGGCCAGAGGCAGGTGGGAACAGGCTGAGGGATTGGAGGTCCGTTCGGTCTGGTGCCGTGGCTGTGTAGATTCAGTGTCTAAAATCCCTTGTTGGGAATGAATGACATGGAGGGAGTCGTTGCCTGCAGTTAGCTGGGAGGTTCCTGGAGGCCAGGTGTAGGAAGCTTGAAAGCACACATTTCAGCATAATTAGAGGCTTTTCTGAAATGAAGATACAACTTGATATGCAAAGTCTGTACACTTGGGTTTCATGTTGCACTACACACCCTGAAGCAGGCCTTTATCTTACGTTTACATTGGGATGTTAGGCAATATACCATCACCTGCAATTTCCTTTGACTGTGGTGACTGTTAATTCTTACAGTGTGGATTGAAGCTATGTGCTAAAACATTTTAGAAAAATTTCCAGTCTGGTACTTGGTCATTAGATTGAAAAGGACTGTGTACCTTGAAGAAGGTGATAATAAACATGATCAAAGTGTGGAGAAAGCTAAATGGCACTGAGAAGGTAGTTTAGGCTCTTCTCTCTATTCATCCACCTATTAAAGGATAAAAGGGCATAAAATGAGACAGAGGAGTGGTACATTGAAGGCAGACAGAGAGGAGTTTTCTTTGCATGGAGTACATTGCCATTCATAAGCAATATCAGCATGCATAAACATAACAGGATTCTGAAAAAGATTAGGCATTTAATAGCCTCCAACACCAATATGTCCTATTGCAGTGATAAAAACATAAAATTCAAGACTACTGAATAGGTTTCAGGACAATTCTACTTAAAGAGAATTGAAAGAAAAATCTATCTGGGGCAGGCTATGCTATAGCTGTCTGCCTCAGCATCCTTTGTGCTGTCCTCCAAATCATATTCCAGTTAGCACAGCCAAAGACTGTGAACTATTTGGACTGCCAGTTTTATCAAGTGTAATAGTCACCATGCTCCTGTGATGGTCTGTGATCATCGGTTTATTTATATTGAATACAGCAACAGTCTCCTGGACGATATCTGGCATTCTGACACCTACCTGAATGGCTGCTGAATGCTTCAAGTGTACATAAGTTATTTCTTCTACAGGTGAACTCATAGTGTGCTCTACTTAGAGGCACTTGGGCTGGCTCTTAGTGGAAAGGTTCAGACCTTGATCGGTCCTGTACAACTCCTGTCTAAACCAGCCCAATGACAGGACTGTTAACCTGGCTGATATTCCCAGGGAGTCTGAAACAGCTTCTTCTGCTTTGTGAGACGTATAAATGCTTTACGAGACATATAAGTTCTGAACAGATGCTGCTGCACATCTGCTCTGCACAGGCAGCTCCTGGTTACTTCCCAACCAACTTTGCTTACAGGCAACTGGGCCCTACCATCTGTGTGCCCACATCTGTACAGTTTTGTGCCCAGTAATAAGCCTTGTAGTTCTGCAACCTTGACGAGATTTAGTGAGCCAGGGACCTCTGCACCATGCCCCGTTGTGTGACACAGTCACCCCAAACACTGCCCGCTGGCAGCTGAGACCCAGGACTGAGCCCTTGAAGAATGTCTATAGGTGGCCATCTCTTTACTGGTCCAGAGATGTAATTTCATGTGGTATGGGACCAGGTAAGGCAGGAGACATGTGGACACTCTGACCTGCAAATGTATCATCTCTTCATCCTGGAAATTGAGATTCTGCTTTTTACCAGCTTCCCTTTCACGCTGGTCAATGTGAGCCACACAGCTCTCAGAGAACACTCTTAGAGGTAAAAATGCTGTGTTTGTCAGTTGTTGAAATTCTGAGCTGATTCCTGCCCTTTCCTCCTACCCCAAACAGTGAAATGTTTTCTGGCACTGTCCAGGAATTCATCTGCTGGCATTTTAATATGCATGTGTACGATCATCCAATTGCTACAATTACACTGTGAGAATCTTGTTTCTAAAAATACACCAATGTCTGCTTCTCTCCAGCACTAGCATGAGATAATGTATCATGTTCCCTAGTCGCCAGTGACACACAGGATGACGGTAAACAATACAGCTGGTAATATATAAAGACAACAACAATTATAATTGCAACTGATTTCCGTTTCACTTAAAAACATCATCTTCTAGCCTACGTTATCACAGCTTCAGCTGTACAATGCATTAAAACAGTCATGTGCTTCCCTTTGCTGAATAGAATCCCATTATTTTGCCTGAAAGCATCTTCTGAATAGCTCGAAGAGGTTAGGTTTATTATGGGAACCCTATACCAGTTCATACTCCAGCAGGTGCTCAGTTGCTATCAGTGTACTTCCACCGAAATCCAGAGAGATCTACCTGTTTGCATCACTCAGGATGTGATTGCTGTATTTTGTCTAGAAAAATGTGTGTGCACATCATCGGTTGAATTCAAGGTGCGGCAAACAACTCTCTGCTAAGAAACCTGATTTTCCATGTTCCAGCTTCTCTTCTGCATTACTTAAATTGCAGGTGAAAGCACTGTGAGTCAGTGGAGGCTGCAAAATTTGATGGAATGCCATTCGATTTTTACTATTTAAAAAATCATATTTGGGAAGGATTTTGCATCACGAATAGCCCCTCTGATCCCAGAGGAGCTACTCACAGTATATGGCATTACTCAGTCTTACTGTTTGATATTCTGGTCCAAAATAACATGTCTGCCTGGTGAGTGAAGGAGGGGGCCTGGGAGTCTGAACTTCAGTGTTGTAGGCAAAAGTTACAGTGATGAGATGCTAGGTGTATGCAAATCAGTATATTCCAAATTACAGCACTGATTGCTGAGAAACTCGTTACATCTCTGTTCTTCCTTCTCCCTGCCTGTAGAATAACAGCCATAATACTAGAAATGGCAAGGAGCATTCATGAATTAACTCCAATTGTGAAGTTTGTCAGTGTTTTGAAGTTCTTCAGTGAGTGGCACTAAATAAAGTACACCTTGGTCAATGTCTGTAGAAGACACACAAAGCTCTGAAGCAACAGGAGAATTCCTCTGGCTGTGGGGTTTCTAGCAATGGTGCTCTCCTGTGGAAAGGACCTGCCACCCCTGAGAAGAGGCAGTGGAAATGAAGGGGAATAGATGTGAAAGTGGAATTCTGCGCCCATGCAATAATCCAGAGCGGCTCCCAGCTTTGCCCCTTGGAGTCTGTTTTGTAGCCATTGCAGCTCATTGTATCTTTCTTCCAAAGCTGGGGTGTAAAAGGAACCCCACTATCCTCGTTGCGGCCTTTGTACTTTTAAATTAAAATATTGCATTTTCCCCTGGAGATTGTAGTGAATCTGTTGCTTTCCCAAGAATGTTTCTTCTAGCTAGACCATATTCTGTCCTTAGTTCTGGTCTGGATCTCTTCTAGACCATGATTATCTTTCCCATTGAACAGAAAATTTCTTAGAGAGCAGCCAGGAAAGAATCCTCTTTGCCTCTTCGAGCATGCAGTGCTGGAGCTGCTACTGTAGCTTGTCATACATTACAATGCTGTCAGCACTGGCTTTTCTCCCATCACAAGAGGTTTTGGAGCCAGGCGAAGGCAAAGCCACTGAGCACTCTCGGAAACCTCCAGCATCTCCATCAGCGCTTGGCGACAGGCTGCTCCACGGCACAGAGCTCTGCCTCTCTGCTTGATCGAAGCAACACCTGCCCACGGCCTCTGGGCACCAAGAGACCATGGCTTTGTGCTGTTAGTATCAGATTGCCTAGTAGTAAAATCTCCTTCTTTGCTGCTGAGATTTACTGTTTGGCTTCAATGCAGTTTTTTTCTAATTCACCAGGCTTTTGTTCCTACCTTTCAGTGTTGTAAGGAAGCCCTGTTCTGCAAACCAGGAGTCAGCATAGCTCTGTTTTGCTGTCTCTTCTGACTGCTGAGGGAGACTTACAGGTCTCCTTCCACCTGCTGGGAAGACAGCTGCTGAAAGACACCTCCTTCTCAGGGTCTTTCACAGAATGACCCCCCCCAGCATCACAGCCCTGGTCTAGTAAGGCACCAGTGTAGAAACTGAAGCCTCAAAACCTGAATAGGATGAGAAACGCATAACCTTTGGAAAATGCTGGAGCCGACGTGATGTTTCAGAGCCAGCGTCTATTCTTAGAAGAGTGATGAAAGTCATAATTTAAAAATAAGATCCAATGCAGTGCTAGCAAAGAGTCGTATTCGTGGTACTCCTGTGAGTAAATCCCTCAGCATGAACTGGCTTGACTTCAAGCTCAGAAACACTCCACCAAAATAAGGCCCAGCTGTGAGGCGTGCGTAGTCCTGATCTGAATGGGAGAGAAGTACACATGGGCACTTGCGATATCAGGTGCTCTCAATGGGGTGTGTGACCCCTTCCCTTCCCCCCAAAACTCATGTCTGTAGTTGACTCAGTATTACAGGTCAAAGTAGAGCTTTTCAAGGGCCTCTAGAGGAGTCAGCCAATGTAAGTGGTGAAATGGATGTATATATTCCCCCTTTTGAAAATCCCCCCAGGTACTTGTGTGACTGCTGTTGTTCTGCTGCCTGGTGGGGAACAGATGCTGCCTTTACACCATTTGCAGCTGTTTCTGATTTTGTGTGTATTCATCTCTGTCCCCCTCCTTATTTCTGGTTTGCATCTAGGTTATCTAATACTGTGTTTTAACTAGGAATCTCTAAATGTCTTAACATATCCCCTTTTAGGATTGTGTATAGTAAACAAAGGGCCAGTTTCGGTCTGGCTTTAAGCAGGGATGGCCACAGATCCATGCTCATGGGTTAGAGCTAGGATGTGTGGGGAGCATCTGATTATCATTTTATCGGGAGAAAAAACCCAGAACGAGCTGTATTCAAATCCTGTTCATCTGCTGCTTCAATGCTGTTTGGATTTTGAGGTTTCCCTCAGAAACCTCACTCATTTTTTACAGCCACAACTGGATGTAGGGCATAATCCTTTCCCATTTGGGTCATGCAGAATTTTTCCAATAGCTTTAACTGAAAGAAGCTGAGACCTTAAAGTTTCCTCTTGCACTTACTGTGGTCAGTGTGAACTTTCGTTAGGATCACACCAACAAGTGAAACACTACGTCTCATAATAACATGTCTCTGGAGCCGATCTGGTGGTTCTACTCACCATGTAACCCTCACCCATGAATCCAGTCCCACCAGAGTGAACTTGAGCGTGTGTTGTGAGTTATGCTGCTGACGGGCTGTTTTATCCTATGCAAAAGCAATCAGCCATCTGTGTCTCATGTCCTGGCCGTAAGGTCTGAGTCGTGCCTGTGTAAGTCCTGAGGCTTACACTGCCCAGTGATGTCAGCGAGAGTCTTGCATGAGTAAGCAAGCTATTCTTTCCTCTAATGAAGTTATTTGATTGTTCTGTGTGGTGTATTTAAACTGTAGAGGAGTTTTACACAAGCTGCTAGCAAAGCTGCACATCTCATTCCAAAATTTCACACCACAGTTTTATGAGGGAAAGAGTTAGCTACACCTGAAAAACAGTCAGAAGATAAAAGAAGCCAGAAGTTAAAGAAGTCAAGAGGGTGTATAATGAGCATTAATAATTCAGATAAAAGACAGAACAACCTAGTGAAGATTTCACATTTTATTGTTATTAAAAGTTCATTATGAAATTGGCACAACACATAAAAATAGATCTGTGGTGAATGATACATATTACTATTATTGCCCGGTCATTCCATGCACACCCTGACTTTTGAAATCAGAAGGTAACGAGTATAAGACATTTCATGGGCTAACTGCGAAACTAGTGTTACTGCAGCAGAGAGAGGCTGTGCTTTCTGTTGACTCTGCTCAAATGGATAATGAAGACAGAAATAGTCCTCTATTCATACTTAAAAATAAACTCAGGAGAATGAAAGAACAGATTTTTAGAGTATGTCCCAGCTGAAAATAACTTGAGAGGGAGAGCTAGAAATACCCCTTTTGTTATGGACCTATTTCCATGAAAGTCAAAGGGATTTTTGCCACGGATTTTAAAAACAGCAGGATGTAGTTATTTGTTGACAGACAGATGGGGAGGCCTAGCAACAGAAGCTAGGGAGGACCTGTGGCAAAGTATGAGTTTATTATTTTGATCTTGCACATGCTGCTGAATCTCCTTGTAGTAATTGTGTATGTTCGTAACAGCAGTGATTGCTGGGAGGAGCTGGGAGGGTGTATCAAAGCCAGATAAAGCGTCTGCAGCTCATTGTTTCGCCCTGTTTGGGTTGGCCTTGGTTCTAACCCCACACACCATTCATTGCAAAGTGACTTTTACCTGTATGCTTTCTGATCCGCGTGAGAAAATCAGAACAATACCCAAGATTACAAAAAAATCTCACCAGGTCACTAACTGTTCCTAGACTTGTGTAGCTTTTCTTCCTAATTTCTGTGCTTATCACAGTGAGCATTTAGGGCTGCCCTCAGCCTGACTCTTGTTCCTCGTACTGTCATATCAATTCCAGGGATGCTGGGAGGTTGCTTAGAGCCACCACTAACTGGCTCAGCAGAATTGCGGTTCTGCGGTTTTCTGCATGGAAAGGTCACTGTAACCAGCCTTGCTGTGGATTTCTGTGGATGGGAGACAAGATGAGCCCCACATCATGCTTGAATGTCTGTGGGGAAAAAAATACTTTAGTGGCATGGCTATTCCTATGATTTATTTGAGAGCTTCTTTCAAAGAAGGCAGGTAGGAACATGAACCCGTTCATGCTTTCCAAACTTGTAAGCAATGCTGGTTTTTTTGCTGTGTGACCTGGTATGGGGTTGCAGAAGGTGGCAGCTAACAATGTGGCAAATGCCCATCCCCGGGAAACTGTCACACAGCTCCACAGCCTGTGCTCTTGGCTGGCTCTGAAATGCCCACTACCTCCCTCTGAACTCGTGCTCCCTTAGGACTACAGCACATCATGCTACCCCAACGCTACTACCAAGCTTGAGAGCGCTCTGGCTACTCTGTTCTTGTTTCCTCCACAGTGAATAGTTTTAAATCCCGGAAGATAAAAATCTCAGGGCTTGAGTCTCAGCCTCACAGCAGGAGAGTGACAGGGATGGAAAGCTGGCACAGCAGAATGGTGAATCAGGCTCTCCCTTTGGTTTTCAGGCTGTTTACTCAAAACAGTCCTTGAGAAAGATGCTATGCCTCAAGCAGATGTCACATTCAACCGGTTTAGCAATATTATGCCTATTTCTTCTCAAGCTAGTTAAGGAGGGGAGGGAGAATGTAATATATGTTAGTGCAAGTTCACATAGACAACATATGAATATTTAGTACAAAATGTTCTTTCAAGGTGGGGCAAACCTTTCTAATTGTGACACAAAAAGAAGGTATTTTGTAACATTTTTAACAACTTGGCTGTGAAAAAGCGTTTATGTGAAATATGTTTAGACACAGACTACCTCACATGATACTGAAGTATTTCAAGGCTCTTTCTGAGTAGGCAATAACCTCTTTTCTTTTTTTTTTTCAAATTAAATCAGCTTTATCACAGCCAATTCCAAACATAACTAAATAATTTGGTCATGCTTTTTTTTTTTTTTTTTTTTTTTGCTTTTTCATCTTTGGAAAAAATAAAGCTATGCTAAGTTGAGGGATTCCATTCCACATGGGTTTTACCCATTCAAGGCTTCTTTCATTTCAGAATTAATTTCCTCATTCAGAGGAAACCATGGAAATATTCAACTAATAAATTCTAGCATAAGATTTCAAAAGTTGGTTCACACACTCACTTAGTGCTGAAGAACTGCAGCTTCCAAGAGAAGAACTGCAGCTTCCAAGAAGCTCACAGACTACTTGTCCCTACTGAAAAACGTTTTGAAAACCTGGCCCAATTTGGAAACAGTCTTATTTCAGGTCTGGTAAAGCTTATATCCAAAATGAATATCTGAATAATCCCTAAATTGTGGAGACCAAAAAATTCAGATATAAATTTTGCAGCACAGTCTCCCATGTTAAACGTCTGGATTTGGCTCAAAGTCCAACTGAACAGAAACATTTAAGGCCTCGGTTTTCTCTGACTTACACTGCATGTAGAAGTGTTCAGCAGCTGCTTCTGAATACAATCAGCCAACGTAAGCCAAGCACGTATGGAACAGCCCTTGGTTAGGATAGACATCATCCTTCTTTCACCTGCCATTGCCTGGTACTGCCCAAGAGCAAAAGAAAAGGGCTTCCAAACTGGTGTTAGACAGACAGAGATGTGGAACACTTAACTGTGACTTTCTGCCCTTTCCTGAGCTCTCAGCCCATCAGAAGTGGGTTCACAGCCCTTCTTGCCTTAAAGCCTGGCTCAGAAACCACAACAGGGCAGAATCAGGTGGTGGGTGCCGTGGCTAGTGGAGTTATGCAAAGGCAAAACCAGAATTGGGTTCAAAAAAGCATTTTCCCGAGACAGAAAACTACAGGAGCAGGACAAATGGGAGCGCAGCGGGTGGGAACAGAGGCAAGGTGGCATCCCTGGGCCCTTTCTCCTGACAGAGATGTCTCTGACACAGCGGTGCATTGAGTTCATCTTGGCATCCCTAGCGTAGGCACTGTGCTGTGCTGAGCCCGTATGGGACAGCAAAAGTGTGAGGGCTGTGCTAAAGCTATCAGAAATACCAAGTGGCTGAAAATTCATCAGCCAAATTGCTTTTTCTGGGCTACAGTAAAGGCATGGAGGGGAATTTTCTCCTGGCGTTGTGCTGTCAGGGAGATCCCTTTTGGTTTTGTGCTGCTGTTGGGTTATGGTGCTACTTATTCTCTCCAGCCTCCTGCTTATGGCCCACTGGACTAGCAGGACACCCTCAGGCAATGACACTGCATCAGCAAACCTGGCTTTACATATCTAGTTGGAGAAGGCGCTAGGCAGGGAGGGTACTAAATATCTCTCCAAACAGAATTCATCTTCTGCCTGCATCTGCTTTGGAACCATAGAGCATTTCCAAGCTGGAGAAAAATCCAAACACCTCATGTAGAAGCACCTTTCCCTTGGATTTTTATTATCATCATCATCGTTTTTTAAGAATATATTTTGTACCGAAACACTGTCAGCATTCTTTATACAACGGAAAATGACACAGTCATCATGTAAAAGAGTAAAAACAGAGCAAGACAGGAACATTTTGTATCAAGATTCAATCTGGAGTACAAATAGGATCTGATGTACAACTTAAAAGCCACACACACCAGATAAAAAGATCATCTGGGAAATAACAGGTTCTCTCTTCATTTGGAAAAAGGAGGAAAAGTCAGGGAATGTCAATGTTAAGGCTAAAAATTCCATTTAAAACTTGTATTTTATAGGCGGCAGCCTGATTCTTAACTCGTCTGCAGCAGCAGCAACACCCCCCTGGCTTTACAAAGAGATTTGCACTTGCATGAAATAAGAATCAGGCTTCTGTGCTTGGAGGACTCTGATTGACCTCAACAAGCTTTGGACTAGAGCCACAGTTGGAATTTCAGCTTGCAGTTTAAGGCTTCTTAACTGCAGGCCAAATGAGCGCAAAATGAGGTTTTGCAACTGCCATTCTACCCTTAACTTTGGATGTTCCAGTTCTGGTTGCTTTAAACCACAGCTTTATTGCAGGTTTAACATAGTTCTGTTTGTGAGATTCTTCTCTCTCTCTTTTTTTAAGAAATACTGTGCTACAAAGGATGTTTTTGTATTCTGTGTCTTAGAAACTCCCTATATTACATGTTTTCAAAATTGCCTAAATATATGTTTATATCATGATTATAACTACTCAGAAAGACCTGCTTCAGTCTATTGTGAGCAGCCAAGGAAAAAAAGTGTATTTAGTCCTAAAGAAGTCAAGAAAAGTGTCTGTGTTCATTTATAGTGTAGCGCAATGACTGTGTTTATAGAGCTATACCTACTACTTAAAAAGCTACTTGAAAAGTTATTATTCATGTGCAGTAGCTGATTTTCAAGCATTAATAACTTGGCTGTCTAGACAAGTTTTAATTGTCATATCAAAGGCCGAATAAGTTCTCAAACAAGTGCAAAAAAAATCTCCCATCTTCCCTGGAAAGAGGCTGGTTCTCTTCCTGAACTAAGAGACTGCGAAATTTAACTTTTTCTCAGGTTATAAAAGCACAGTTAAATCTACAAATTTGCTGTTGAAGTTTTTAAAACGCATCGACTTTAACTCAAACCTATCCTGTGCAGCAAAGTTAGTAAGCCCTGAAAAACAGTTTCTAGTGAATATGCAGAGTTCCCCCCACCCACACGAACTACCATGCCCACATTTTCCCAGGGCCTAGAGGGCTCCATTAAAATGTAACTAAATGGTCGATAGGAAACATGATTTTTCAAGAATGATATGTAAAGTTTACCCAAAGAACCGAAGACATCTTGTACATTCAAAATGTTTACACTTTGCTGTTCTTAACCACCAGTAAGATTGTTCATTTTTACTAATAATACATACAAGGAGTATAAATAAATAAAACTACAGATAAGCTTTAAAAATTGTATTAACAATACCTTGTGCAAATACTCGTAACAATCTACATTCTATGCAAATACCCTCACTAAAATATACAGGCTGTGTCCTCACACCCTCATTCAATTTTTGCACACTCCTTGGGCCAAATCAGCGGCTGGGAGCAATCAGCACAATTCCATCGCAAGCCGTGGAGGTAATGCTGATTTACACCAGCAGGAGAGCTGGCCCCCAGGGCGTGTGTAAAAATCCCATAGAAATCAGCGGGAATTGTGCTTGACTAAGGACTAGACAGTTTGATTGTACCCCATTAAAGTGAGCGGGAGTTTTGCCATTGATTTCCACGGAACCAGGCTCAAGCCCCGGGTAAGGACGTCAGCACGTGGCCCTATGTTGTGCTACACTACTCCACTTCAGTGCAGAAACAATATTTGCAAAAGAAAAACTTCTTTTTTGTGTTGTCACTGCTGTTCAGTAACCGGTTTTAGTGCTGCATTTCAGAAATTGCCTTTCTGTGAGATTTGAAACAAGACTGCAAGTCTTTCTGAATCCATTCCAATTTGATTATCCAGCACAGGTTGGCTATTTTGATCCAAGAAAAATGGCTCAATGTCTATTAACCAACAATGTTCTTCATTAGGATAAACCAACAGCCCGGTTCATCAGCACAGGAGTGAAGAACTGCATGCGGAAAAGGAACGGGGCAGCCCTCCTACCATAGCTGTGTCCAGAGCCGGCTGTCACTTCTCCAAACGGACGATGGCACCTGAACCGGTTTGGAATCTGCAGTCCTAACAAGCTCAGCCAAGTTTTGTAAGCTGAAGATCTCCGTTTATCTTTATCGTGTCAATTGCTGACAGTGTTTCAATACGGTGGTAAAAATCAAAGAGCTGATGTCCATCCACAAATATTCTAAAACGAGGATGCTCGCAAAGTATCTCGACCTGTAAAAATAAAATGGTGAAGCACATTGTTCTCCGTGTAACTGGGAAGTTACTTTACAGAATACAAAGAGCACTCCATTAGCCTTTAAGTAGTGTTGGTGCGGTTACACATTTTGCTACTTATATGCCACATAACAGTGAGGGCTGAGACCAGTTTGCCCCTGTGACACCAGTTACACTATGATGGATCTACTCTTACTTCACAGGAACGTCAATCCAATCTCACACTTACGTCGAGAAGGACTGTGGAACCCAGTCCCACTGGCATCAGGGAGGTTTTGCCTCTTGCAATAATGCCAGAAAAGAGACTCAGACTGCTAATTACAGGGGGAAGAAATTGTATCTCCAACGCAACTCTTGCATTCCTTGCTACAAAATTTTTTTTTTGCTGCAGAATGAGGGGGCAGTTCCCTCTGCAATGCTTTCTACGCTTCCATTAATTTACTGGAAGGGAACGAACACGAGAGGAGGGATAGGTTTGCCCTCCCCTCCCAGGGATACTCACAGAGCTGCTGCAAAACTAAAAAGCCTTCACTGTTGTGGCTGCAGCCAGCCCAGGACTCCCTGTTGGACTAGAATCCATACCAGGGCTGCAGTGAGGGAAATGCAGTGTAGGATGGCTTGAATTCAGCTAGACAGTTCGCATGAGGCACAAACAGGATCAGGGAGCGACACAGCTCATCCCTCCTCCTACAGCCCTGCAGAAATTGCTCTGGAAAAGCAACAAAGCCTGGAGCTGAACAAGCTTGGACAGGTCGGGAGATTCCTGATGTTAGGGGTGGCTTGAGAGGGTGCCCTGTAGTTCAGCTTCGCTGGAGCTGCCCTGGCAGGAAGCAGGGATATGCGGGCACAGAACGTGCGCTTCTCATGTAGGCCCTCGGAGACCTCCAGGTCCAGACAGGCTAAGAAGAAAATCTGCAGGGAAGCCACATGTAAATCCTGGATCATTTCAAGAGGCTGGTAGTCTGAAGTGCTGCTTCCAGGCACTTGACTCTGCTGCTATTACAGCGTATAAAAATGGGAACGGGGCCAGCGACAAATTGAGCCAAAGCTCGACTGACTTAAGCATGTTGCAGTGGAAGAAGCGGCAGCAGTCAGACCAGGAGAGCTCCTGGGGACCTGGTAGTGCACCACGGAACAAGGAAGCGCCCGTGCTGCCACGTAGCTCCTGTGTCACTGTGGCAGGTACATCCAGCCTTAGGCCTTGTTATGTAAAATATATGGTTAGCCTCAACACTGCTTACGATCCATTTTTTCAGATCACCCTGGGCCACGCCAGAACGATAATTGGACTGGTTCACTAGCAACTGGCAAGAACACTTAATAGTGGTCTAGTTTATTCACTGAGAGGGATACCATCAGAGGTACAAAGTCAATTGGGAGCCTAAATTCCATTTGTGCATTTGAGGAAAAAATAGGGGGGGGGGGGGAAGAAGAAAAAGAACAACAACTCCCTTCCTACAGTATCTCACGTCAATCGTGCAATATTGCAGTCCTCTAATGTCAACTGTCATTAGTGGGACACCCACAAAACATGCTCTGGGTAATTTGTCTGGCTTGTCTGAGGGCCCAGCCACCACCCACTGCAGCAGGTACTATAAACCTCTCAGCCAGAGCAGGACCAAGCCTTCAAGCCCTTTCAAGTGCATTTCCCACACGCACCAAAAGGGTGTTGCCAGTTCCGATGGGAGAGTTTATAGAAGCAAATAGAGCGCAACCAATTCACAGCAAAACCAGTCATAAACACCCTCTCAAAGCCCAAGCATCCGGGGAGACGGTGAGCTTTTGGGGTTGGGGGATATTATCTTGGGGGCAAGAAGGATTAACAGAGTTTGGCAGCTGGTCAGAGCATTGGCATTTAGCAGAGGGGCCAGCGAGGTTTCATAAGAAGGGCGAGGAGGAGGAGGAAGAGGAGGGTTTTTCTGGGTCAGCCGCATGGAGAAGGCATGCAGCCTTTTTTCCTCAACGTAGTGAAGCTGCTGAGAGAGAAGCGGCCCTCTGCAGCTGCATACTTTGTTAGTCCTGATTTGCAAAGACATCTTCACATAACCATAAACACTACAGATGGGAATCTGCTTCTAGGTCAAGCCAGTCCATCCCTTGCAGCACAGCATTTCCATGTACACTGTTTTCAAGTGAGTACAGACTTAAAATTGGACAGGAGATTTAATCCCAGGGTTCAGAAAAGAACACCACTATTGCTTAGCTGTTTAATCTGCTAACACGAAGGGCTACGGTCAACCTCAGCGCAACGTCCCTGGAGACAAAGGATGAACAAGATCCTTATTAGCTGCACTAAACTGCAAACACTGTGTCCATTACAAAAACCATCAAAACAAACGGCAGTCCCACAGAGTATTTACATTCTCCAGTAATAACTATAATGCACTAATGACATAGAGGTACTTTTTAATTTATAGCTATAAAACTAAGCTCAGGAAGTGCGCTTCATCACCCAGTATTACAACCTCCGACTTGTCGTAGCACCCCGGTGCGGCGTTCATAGCCCCATCTGAAATGCCTGCGGTTGCATGCAGCAGCAGGATCTCCGCGCAACTTCTGATCAATACAAACAAGCCGGCAACCGGCGTCTCAACTGGAGAAGTGTGGGCTATGTGATTTCACAAGAGGCAAGTCGGGTTCTGCTGCAACTCTGATCGTATTACACTTTATCAGATACGGTGCATGCCGCTGTCATCCTGGTACTCACCCTAAAAGGCTGGTCCGGTATAAATGGAAAGTAAGGAATAGACGATTGCTCTTCCCCCCATTCTCCGGCTACACAAGAGTTTCTGACAAACTGTCTGTCTGTAAACACAGCTTTCAGTTCAATAGCTACGTCCGCAGGAGGATCCTCTGACTCCCCGCAAGTCAGACTGATGCCAAAGCTGCAACACAAACAGAACAGCTCTCATTCAGCCAGAAACAAGTAAATAAGCCCCAAATGCCGCCGGTCTCATTTCTCAGCTTATTAAAGCCATTGATGGTACAGTGGCACAGGGCAGGGTGACAGCTCAGCTTGTTCAGGGAATGCTCCGAAAGCTCATCAGGGACAAGAACATGATTATAGCATAGAGATATATATATGTGTGTTGTGCATATATGAGTATATATGTATATATATGCTCCTTTACTCCCAAGTGAAATGTTGGGAAACAGGATCCCTTAAAGAAATGCCCCCTCTATGGGTCAAAGGAGAAATCAGCACGCTATATTTAAAATGATAAAAATAATCCCTTTCCAGAAAGGAGGGATCCGTGTGTATGTGTGTTTGTGGATGTGTGTGTGGCCTCTCCCGCCTCGCACCCTCCCCAAGCCCACCGCCCCCAGGGCGGGCAGCCCCCTGCCCGGCTGTTACCTCTCGGGGTTGAGGTCCACTATGCCCATAACTAAGATCTTCTTTCCCGGCCTCATTCCTCCTTTGATGTGCCCACAGAAGGGGACAATCTGGAAAGGACAGGGGAGAGGGTGGCGAGGGTCAACTCGGCATCAGCAGCGGCCGCCGTTGTGCAGCCGGGGGGCGGGTTAAAGGGGTTAAAAAAAACCAAAACCCCCCAAAACCCAAATAAAGGTGATTTACCAGGCGAGGGAAGTACACATCAGCTTGCACCGGGGATCCCAGGGAGTTGTTTAAATGCCCGTCCTCTATTTTCTGCAGGTAAAAAGGAGAGCGCTGAGGCAGGCGCAGGCGGAGCCCCTCCCGGCCCCCCGCTCCTCCGCTCCGCAGGTGCCCGCCGTGGGGGGCCTGCCCTGCCCGCCCGCCCCCCTACCCCCCAGCCCCGTCCCGGTCCCCGTCCCGGAGCCCCGGGGAGGGGGCAAAGCGGCACTCACCAGCGCGTCCCGCTCGGCCACGGTCCCCGCCATCTTGTGGAAGCGGCGGCGGCGCTGGGGACGGGGCGGAGGGGGGACCGGCGGGGGCGGGGGAGAGGGAGGGAGGGAGGGAAAGAAGGAAGGAGGGAGGGGGGCTGTGTGGCAGCCCCGGCGGCTGAGCGGCAGCGGCGGAGCCGGAGCGGGAGCGGAGCCGGTGCAGAAGTAGGAAGGCGAGGAGGAGGAGTAGGAGGAGGAAGAGGAGGAGGAGGAGGAGGAGGGGAGGTGACCGGCTCTGCCTTGCCCGGCGGGGAGCCCAGCCCCTGGCCCGGGGGGGAGCCGGGTAGGGCGGGGGCTGCTGCCGCTTCCTCCGCTCCGCAGCCTGCCCCGCGGCAGGGCCCGGTGGAAGAGCGGGGAGGCCCCGGTCCGCTGAGGGGGGGCGGCTGGAGCAGGGGAGGGGGCGGCGGTGGTGGGCCCGGGGCAGGCCCTGGCAGGGTCCTGCCGGCCCCCGGGCTGGCGGGGACCCCTCCCCTGGGGCCTGCGGGTGGTGAATGCTTGGACAGGGGCTGGAGAGGGGCAACAGGAGCCCCGCGCCCCTTATTTCAGGGAGCATCTTTACTTCTGAACTTGGACACCCGGGAGAAGAGGCCAAGCCGGGCGTCTTGGGTAACTCCCCGTCTCCAGAGGTGCAGAGAGGGCTCAGCCCCCCCAAATGAACCATCACCACCCTCCCCTCTGTGCCAGCGTGCCCTGCCCCATGGCATGGACCCCCCGTGGGGTCGAGTCCCTGAGGGGCTGCTTTGGAGGGACACATGTCAGCCTCTCGGCCAAGTCAGGCAGCAGCTCCTTTGAAATCCTCCCTGCCAACCTCCTAATGAGACACGGTAATTGCATAAGTCGGTCGGCTGTCCATGGCTCGTTATGGAGCAGGAGCTCTTATTGACATGCCGTGTCCGTAGTTATGCAACGTGCTGGTGTCTGTGGGTGTCCCCGCTCTGCTGAGAGCACGGCAGAGCTCCCGGCTGAGGCCACCAGCCCTGCTCGTGGCTGCCATGCAATGCCAGGAATCCCTCGCCTTTACCACAGCAGGAGTGACTTGTCCTGGCAAGCATGCTGTAATGAACCTGTTGACAAGTTTAGGGTCCTGGAGGATGGGGGGAATTGAGGAAGCCTTTCTTCTCATTTCCTCACCACTGGGATTTGGTGGCATGAATATCTCTTTAGCAACGTGACACAGCGATTGGGCTTGGCTTGCTTTCTGCAGGACCTTGCATGGGTTGCTTGGCTTTTGGTGCCTCTTACCTGTGCACTGGGCTGGGTTGGTGAATGTCGCTGTCCTTCTTCCTCTGAGGCGCTGTGAGGGTTAATTATGTTGAGTAAAGTGGAGTGCAAGAAGCTAAGTCACTGCAATATTTAGGGTTTCCATATGACAGTGCATGTCCATTGGGAAACGCTTGCAATCAGTAGGTGATGCCGTTTGAGAAATCAAGAGCTGCTGAGAGTAAGTACAGATTGTGCAAGTGTTTAGACACTTGGTTACTTTTTCAGTAGTGCCCACTAATTTGGGGATGTTTTCATCTCTGGATACCCAGCTGGAAATGGCTCATAGAAGCTTGTGTTCGTGCATACAGCTCTACTAGAGGTCACATAATGCAGTCATGGCTTTTTCAGTTGTACCAGCACAGCTGGACACAAAGGCAGCGGACATCCCTGCGGCCAAGGTCTCGGCATGGGAAAACCACTGGACTGTTTTCTTCATGCCAAAACATTGGGTGTCAGCCGTCGCCACATGGAAAAGCACCTTCCTCAAATACTGCCAGGAGACTGAATTCGTAAACAGGGCAGTAATGTGAAACCATCGCACGTTAGAAACAGTTGACTTTCGAGTGGTGAGTTGAGTGGGTTCACAAGTTCACCACAAAGAAGAACTGGAGTTGGCTTGATGGTTTTGTCAGCACCCGTGTGCTGCTCACCTCACCAATGCTGATGCCAGCTGTATTATGCTTTTTTCCCCTGTTGGTCTAAGAGAGAACAGAAATCTCCCTAAGCTTTTTATTTTTATGTAATGGTACAGTGTTCCATGATGCCCAAAGAGCTCTTTTCAGAACACCTCGTCTTTTCCTCTGCTGTACAGGGAGCCACTTTATTTATAAGATTAAATTTATTGGATATAAAATCAGGCCAGCCAGTTGTTTGTGCCAAAGCATGAATTCTTGTGAGGATAGAGGTCATCATTATGTCTTTGTTTTGTAGCTGATTTTAATTGAACATTTTCATTTTGAAATAATTAAATAGCAAGACTTGGCCATTTGGCTAGCTGCTTTGCCTCGTGTTTGTCTTTTTTGGTGTCTTCCAAAAACTAGCACAAATGCAACATTTGTTTTGTTGGCCGTGGAAAGATTGACTGGAACAACCTGTAGTATGAAGTTAGGATGGGGGAGGATATTCCCGTGTTTTTAAGGCGCTGGTGGTCTGTGCCTTTCTGTTTCTGTGCCACATTCTCCTTTCACCCCATAACAGCCCAGGAAGCCATTGAAAATCCTGTTTGAACCACAAGCAAGGTGAGGCAGCCAGAGCAGGAGCTTTGCCTCTGTGTGCCGCTGTGTTGCCTGTGTGACGGCTGTTCCTGTGGTTTCTCCTAGGGGAATGTTCTCCAGCAGAAGAGGACTACCTACCTCTGCACTGCCCAGCGGTCTGTGGAGCAGGGTTGCGTTTCCAAGCAGCACTGTGCCTCCCACTCACGAAGGAGCTTCCTCCAGACCCAGCTGCAAAGGCCTGCAGGGTGAGTGCTGCCATCTAAGCTCCTACACTTGTTCTTCTGAAAAAGGGAGAGGTCTGAGCCAAATCTGTTCCCTCACCCATGCAGTTCTTGTTAAATCATCTGCACAAAATGGGCCCCGTTCAGTATTTGTACCAGCCTTCTTGACAGGGAAGGCCTTAAGGTTTCATGCATGAGGGTCTGAGCTTGCAGACCTCGTGGTAGTAGCTGGAGCAGCATAATAAATATTTGTGCTCCGCTGAGATAATGCTGAGGTACAAGTTACTGAACTTGACTGGTTGACCAAGTACAAAAAACCTTGTGGATGGGTATTATCTTCTGTTTCTGGGTTTGTACAGCCCTTTCCTCAGTGGGAGCCTGGGACTCTTGAAATAGTGAGAATTGTATAAAGATTAGAAAGAAGTTGCATGGTGCAAACACCGTTTGGGAACAGTTAATGACGTGCCCAGCCCAGCCACCAAAGCCATTGCTGAGAACTGACAAACCCAGAACTTTGTCTTAATCCCAGCACCTTGTATCTTCCAGCCACTCCCTTTGATGATTTAAAAAGGTGTACCTAATTCTTAGCCGGCCTTCACCGGAAAGGAATGCAGCACGATCGCAATTTTGGTGTGGTATAATTACCCTGCCTTTCTTGCCCCATTACCACTGACACCGATCTCCTCACGCCTGGGTTTATAGACTGACTTGTACAACCTCTCTGGTTTGTTTTGCTTTTTTAATGACATTGGTGAGAAGATGGGAGGTGTTTGCTGGTTTCGTGGAAGCTTCCTTTGGTTTCTGGGTGGCCAGGCACCAAAGTCCTGGTTTTTGTAAGACTGGGAAAAAACTGAGTAATTTGATAAAGGAGAAAGTCTGGGAATAAGTTTGATTCAGTGGTTGGAGCCAAGTGTATAATAATTCAAAGGAATTCCTCCTTTTCAGAATTACAGCAGTAAAACTGCAGTGCCGATAAACAATGATTAGTGTTGGGTGGTTGGTTTTTTGACCTTCGTAGCTTTGCCACTGCAAATACTCAGGCAGAGGTCTGGGAGATCAAACCCAACCTCACAAAAACTGGGCCTGGGTGGGTGCCTGAGGTAGGGCTTGGGAGAGGATAGTGCTGATAACATGTTGCAAAGGGATGGAGAGCAGAGTGGGAGATGTTGTACTTGCCCTCTTGCCGTGTGGCTTCAAAGTGTCCTGAGGACGGATTCCCCTGGCACTGCGTACCGAGTCTAAAGCATGGGGTGCCACGTACCTGTGGTGATATCCGTAAGCCTGCCCTCCCATGCTCAGCCGTGGGGAAAGACAAGTGACAGTTATCGGTATGGATGGTGTGGGGAGGGTGTTTAGCATGCCTGGGCGCTTTCGCAGGCTAGTGCTGTCACATCTTCATGGACGGAGGAGGGAATCCAGGGCCAGGAGCAGCACCTGCCTCTTGACATTTCTTTCATGTGGCTTCCTTGCTTCTTATTGCCCCCTGAGTTATTCTACTCTGAGTCTTGCCCTTAGGGGTTCAAGCTCTGGTTGTGCATGAATCCAGTGGAGAAGTCAGTTTTCTGGGGCTCTCAGTAACAGAGATTGTGTAAACTCATGTTGAAGGAGATGGTCCTGGTGAGTTGTTTGGTCGTGCACAGAACTGCTGCACATCTGGTGCAGAGCACCTGCGTATCAGAAATATTTGTCTTGCAGATTGTTCACTAGTGTCGGCACCAGGAGCTGAGGGTATGTATGTAAAGGCATGTCAGATAAGGCATTAGCTGCTGGTTGAAGACTGTTCATGTTCAAGATCTTTCAGCTCTTCCAGTCCCTTCCACGGCAAATTGATGCCCAAAGGCATGGGGCGGGCAGAGGTAATACCTGCAAAGTTGTGGCAGGAGCTGCAGGCATCCACAGGGGCCAGACAACTTTTATGACTCGGAGGCTGGTCTTTCCTGATGTGTCTTATTTGGAGCTTCTTTTGTATTATCGTTATCATATCTCAACGATTTTATCATGAATCTCATGGTGTTGGCTCTTTTTTCTTTCAGTTTCAGTTTGGAATTCCTTGTCCTTTCACAAGTACCTGGCTTTTATTTTATTCACTAAGTGTTTTTTCTAAAGAGGCAATTTCTAGCCTTTTTTTAGAGAGGCGAATTCTAGCAATTTGAGAATGTGGCTGCTTTCCTAAGAACTGAATTCTAGCAGCAAATAAAAAGGACTGGTTTATATATATATTTATTTTTTAAAATATTGTGATTTTCAGGCCAACTTCATGAATTTAAAGATGTGGATTCATGACCATGATGCATCGTGCCGGTATACACCTGCCAGAGGATGTGGAAGAAGACTGCAGAACGGCTTTTACCCAGAAGTATCAGCATGTCGAAAGGTCTTTCTGTGTGCCTTTTACATTATCAGTGACTGCTGTTCGTCCTCACTTTCCCTGTCTCCTCACAAGAGGTGGCCTTCCCGTTCTGCAAACAGAAAAGATGCACTTGTCGTCCTCATGGCAGTGGCCCAGGGAGACCTGCAGAGAGAGGGTGGGTCTGCCTGTGGATGAGCCAGGCACAGGGAATCCAGGGAAAGCCACACACCCCTGACCAAGGCACAGTGGCTTAGGGTCCTCCTTGCTAAGCAGGGGGCAACACCACATAGCTGCTGCTTGGGAACCTCGGCCGCTGCTTCCCCGCTAAAATGGTGACAGAGGAGTGAAGCCCATGGCTGTAGAGCACCGTAAGGCAGGAAGCACCATAAGGCACAGAAGAAGACAACACAAACAGTTGCGATGCCCCATTCCCCATGGGCACAAAAACTTATCATATGGGCACAATTTTAGGGATTTACTTTGCTCCATCTTAACTCTCCTGATGTTCACTAGACCATGGCAGCACTTCATGCCGTCCTGCCAAGCCTCCTGGGGCATGATGGTCCCAGCAAGAGCAGCCTTCAGCCATCCCAGGGGCTGCTGGGGAGCTGGAGGAAAGGCTGGAGCAAGGAAGAGGTCCCCTGAGTGCCAGAGGATGTGTTAGGATCAGGTGGCAGAGGAGGAGATGAGGCAACACTGAAGCAAAGTGGAGATGCACAAGCCCCTGATGGCCTGGATGGGGTGCACCCTGCAGTGCTGAGGGAGCTGGCAGAGGGCTTGTGAGGCCACTGCAGAAGGGAGCTGTGCGTGAGGACTGGAAGAAAGCAAGCAGCACATGGGCCGGTGAGCAGTGCAGGGGATGGGCAGGGGGCTGAGCAGCCAAGGCCAGAGGGTGGTGAGCAGTGGCCCCAAGTGTAGCTGGAGGCCAGGAAGCAGCGGTGAAGGCCAAGGCAAGGGGCAGTGGCAGCAGGAGGAGGGAGGTGGTCCTTCCCCTGTGCCGTGTCCTGCTCTGGGCTCCCCAGCACAAGACAGCCATGGCCGTAGTGGAGAGAACCCCCAGCACGTGCCCCCACAGGCCCCGCCCACTTTCCGTTGGGCTCGGACCGTTGGTCAGTTGGAGCCACCAGCCACCAGAGACAGGAGGACGGAGCTGTGCTGGCCAGCTGACCAGGCTCCAGCACCAGCACCCAGCTTCCCACCCCTGCTATCACTGGCTGGGACGTGTCCTTGGTCCCTGGCAAGGGCCCTTCTGACCTGGGCAGGATGGGCCAGGCCAACTGCTGCTGCGGCTCCAGGTGGGCTCTCCCTGTGGCTCGGGGACACACGGGCACGGCCGGGCCCTGCAGCAGCGGCCTTTCTCATGCCCCCACTCTGTGCTCTGCAGGGAGGCTCTCACCGACATCGAGCCAGTGCAGAGCGCAGACATGCGGCTGACCCGGGGCCGCAGGAGGAGCGAGAGGTGCCTCCTCCTCCTTCAAGATGAACTGGTGGTCGCCAAGTTGCAGTAAGACCCTCAGAGCCAGCTGCCTTTCCCCCATCCCCGAACCTAGGCCCATTGCAGGGACCCCCTGGCCCCAGCCCCAGGACCTTGGTGCTGGATGCACCAATGTCTGTCCCAAGGGCGGGTGGGGGACAGGGCTCTGTGCCCGGGGACCCCATGGAGGCCACCTCCCGCTCACTGCCTGCCTCTCCTCTCTGCAGCCGTGGCACCACCCTGTGCCCACAGCTCCGCCTGGCCCTGGCCCAGCTGTGGGTGCTGAGCGGCGGGACAAAGGTGGCAGGGCAGGAAGAAGAGGAGGAGGGAGGCAGTGATGAGGACAGCATCTCCCTCATCTTCAGCTGGCCCAGCGGCTCCTGCACCGCCACATTCACAGAATCACAGAATCACAGAATCACAGAATGTTAGGGATTGGAAGGGACCTCGAAAGATCACCTAGTCCAATCCCTCTGCCAGAGCAGGATTACCTAGATCATATCACACAGGAACGCGTCCAGGCGGGTTTTGAATGTCTCCAGAGAAGGAGACTCCACAACCTCTCTGGGCAGCCTGTTCCAGTGTTCGGTCACCCTCACCGTAAAGAAGTTTTTCCTCATATTTATGTGGAACCTCCTGTGTTCCATCTTGCACCCATTGCCCCGTGTCCTGTCAAGGGATGTCACTGAGAAGAGCCTGGCTCCATCCTCATGACACTTGCCCTTTACATATTTATAAACATTAATGAAGTCACCCCTCAGTCTCCTCTTCTCTAAGCTAAAGAGACCCAGCTCCCTCAGCCTCTCCTCATAAGGGAGATGTTCCACTCCCTTAATCATCTTCGTGGCTCTGTGCTGGACTCTCTCTAGCAGTTCCCTGTCCTTCTTGAACTGAGGGGCCCAGAACTGGACACAATATTCCAGATGCGGCCTCACCAGGGCAGAGTAGAGGGGGAGGAGAACCTCTCTTGACCTGCTAACCACACCCCTTCTAATCCACCCCAGGATGCCATTGGCCTTCTTGGCCACAAGGGCACATTGCTGGCTCATGGTCATCCTGCTGTCCACTAGGAGCCCCAGGTCCCTTTCCCCTACGCTGGTCTCCAACAGCTCTGTCCCCAACTTGTACTCATACATGGGGTTGTTCTTGCCCAGATGCAGGACTCTACACTTGCCCTTGTTATATTTCATTAAATTTCTCCCCGCCCAACTCTCCAGCCTGTCCAGGTCTCTCTGAATGGCTGCGCAGCCTTCCGGCGCGTCAGCCACTCCTCCCAGTTTTGTGTCATCAGCGAACTTGCTGACAGCGCACTCTAATCCCTCATCCAAGTCATTAATGAATATATTGAATAGAACTGGTCCCAGTACCGACCCTTGAGGGACTCCGCTAGACACAGGCCTCCAACTGGACTCTGTCCCATTGACCACCACTCTCTGGCTTCTTTCCTTCAGCCAGTTTACAATCCACCTCACTACCCGATCATCCAGACCACACTTCCTCAGTTTAGCTGCGAGGATGCTGTGGGAGGCCGTGTCAAACGCTTTACTGAAATCGAGATAGACCACATCCACAGCTTTACCATCACCTATCCACCAGGTTATGTCCTCATAAAAGGCTATCAAGTTGGTTAAGCATGACTTCCCCTTGGTGAAGCCATGTTGAGTGCCCCTAATGATCCCCCTATCCTTGATGTGCCTAGAGACAGCACCAAGGACAAGTTGTTCCATCACCTTTCCAGGGATGGAGGTGAGGCTGACTGGTCTATAGTTACCCGGGTCCTCCTTCTTGCCCTTTTTGAAGACTGGAGTGACATTCGCTTTCCTCCAGTCCTCAGGCACCTCTCCCGTTGCCCACGACTTAGCAAAGATGATGGAGAGTGGCCTAGCAATGACTTCCGCCAGCTCCCTCAGCACCCATGGGTGCATCCCATCAGGGCCCATGGATTTATGGACGTCCAGATTGCTTAATTGGTCCCTGACCCAGCCCTCATCTACCAAGACAGATTCCTCCTCTATCCTGACTTCTTCTGGGGCCGCAGGGGTCCGGGGCTCCTCAGGACAGCCTCCAGCAGTATAGACAGAGGCAAAGAAGGCATTCAGTAACTCCGCCTTCTTTTTATCCTCTGTCTCCAGGACCCCCACCTCATTCATCAGTGGGCCTACATTGCCTCTAGTGTTGGCTTTACCTGCAATGTATTTGAAGAAGCCCTTTCTGTTGTCCTTGACCTCTCTTGCAAGGTTTAATTCCAAGGAGGCCTTAGCTTTCCTAGTTGCCTCCCTACATCCTCTGACAACAGACTTATATTCCTCCCAAGTGGCCAGCCCCTCCTTCCATGATCTGTACACCCTCTTCTTCCACTTGAGTTTGCCCAGCAGTTCCCTGTTCAACCATGCAGGTCTCCTGGTACCCTTCCTTGACTTCCTACCTGTTGGGATGCTCTGATCTTGAGCTCGGAAGAAGCAGTCCTTGAATGCTAACCAACTATCTTGGGCCCCCTTACCTTCTAGTACCCTGTCCCTTGGGATTTCCCCTAGCAATTGCTTGAAAAGGCCAAAGTTGGCCCTCCTGAAGTCCAGGGTTGTGATTCCGCTAGCTATTCTGTTCCTGCCACATGAGATCCTGAACTCTACCATCTCACGGTCACTACAACCAAGGCTGCCCTCAACCTTCACCACTTCAACCAGACCCTCCTTGTTAGTGAGGATAAGATCCAGCAGCTCTCCTCTCCTAGTTGGCTCATCCACCATTTGCATCAGAAAGTTATCGTCAATGCACTGGAGGAACCTCCTGGACTGAGGATGGCTGGCTGAATAGGCCTTCCAGGAAATATCAGGGTAGTTGAAATCCCCCACGACAACCAGGCCCTGTAACTGAGAGACTGCTCTCAGCTGCCTGTAGAAGACCTCATCACCCTCCTCACCCTGATCCGGTGGCCTGTAATAGACACCCACAACAGTATCACCCCTGCCAGCCTGCCCCTTAATTCGCACCCACAAACTCTCAACTCGCTCCTGATCCGCCCCTGGACAGAACTCAATGCATTCTAGCTGCTCACTCACATAAAGAGCAACTCCACCACCTCTCTTTAGTGGCCTGTCTTTCCTGAGCAGGACATAGCCATCCATGACCACATTCCAGTCATGCGAGGTGTCCCACCAAGTCTCTGTAATTGCCACTAGATCATAGCCCCCCAACCGAACACGGATTTCTAACTCCTCCTGTTTATTCCCCATGCTGCGTGCATTGGTGTACAGGCATTTCAGGGAGCGAGCTGAGTACACCGATTTCACCCCAGGGGGATGGGAGGCCTCCTGGTCTACCTCAACACTAGAGCGTTGCCCCAGTGGTGCAAGCCCAGCTACCACCCCATCCCCCTTCGAATCTAGTTTAAAGCTCTCCGAATGAGCCCTGCTAATTCCTGTCCCAGAACCCTTTTGCCCCTACGACATAAACCTTTCCCATGTATTACCGTCACGCCTGGTGTCTTATAACACCAGCCATTATCAAAGAACCCAAAGCCCTGCCTGTAGCACCAGTCTCGTAGCCAGGCATTTATGGAGAGAATCCTACTATTCCATCCCACGCCATCACCTGAAAATGGAAGGAGGGAGGAGAAAACAACTTGTACCCCAGACTCTTTCACCGACCGTCCTAGGGCCTTGTAGTCTTTCTTCATCCCCCTCAGACTACGGGATGCAGTTTCTTCCCCACCTGTCTGGAAGATCAGCAGGGGGTAGTAGTCAGTGGCCTTCACCAGGTTGGGGAGCTTCCTGGTGATATCCCTGATTCGGGCTCCAGGTAGACTGCAGACCTCCCTGTGATGGGGGTCAGCTCTGCGTATTGGGCCCTCAGATCCCTTTAGGAAGGAGTCTCCAACCACTAAAACTCTTCTCTTCTTCCTTGTGGAGGAGGTAGCTATACGCCTGTCAGGTTTTTCTGACTGTGGTGGGACCTCTGATATAGGTTGCCTCTCCACCACATCCCCATTGGACCGGCTGTATTCCACTAGGGCTTCATATCTATTGCTCAGAGGCACCTGTGGAGGCGAGGTAGGCAAGGAGGGCACTCGCCTTTTGCCACGGCCATAGACTTGCCTCCACTCACTCCTTTCCTCTAGGTTATTGTTTTCCACCTGAGAGTGGCAGAGTACAGGGGTCCCTCGATCCTGGGAGCTCCCTGGCAGGTGCTCCCATTTTTGTTGCAGGGAGGGCAGAGCCTGGTTCCACCAGTCTATCTCCATTTCAGCCTCCTGAATGCTCCTAAGCCTTTCTACTTCAGGTGAATGTGAGCCTTTCTCACATTCGGGTGAGTCGTGGTGCCCCGTCCCATGCAGGGCAGGAGAGGTTCCCAGCCATGCCCACGCCACGCTGTGAATGGCCTCTGCCCTGCGTGCAGAGCCTGGGCAGGGAGCTGGCAGCACGGCAGCAGGGAGGGATGGGGGGTATTTCCCCGTCAGGCATCCCCTAATACCCTTTTTGTCCCCAGAAGGGAAGGGCAAAAGCAGCTGCTGTGGCAGGACAGAGGGAGCCAGGGCTTGGGCAGCGCCTCTGTCCTGCCCCGCGGGGCTTCGTCCTGCGCATGTGTCCTTCCCCACGGCGCAGGGCTGTGCAGGCGCCCGCCTCTGCCCACGGGCTGGGGGGCAGCGGGGCCCGACGCTGCTTCTCCTCTCTTCCTGCAGGTCCCGGGCGCTGAAGGAGCTGTGGCTGGGCACCCTGGTGGGGTAAGGCGGGGGGATGCTGCAGGCACAGCCGGACGGGGGGACACAGCTCCCAGCTGGGGAGAGGTGCCCCCACGGCTGCGGGCAGCTCTCAGGCAGAGCTGCCTGGCAAGAGAGGCGAGGCGGCTTGGGGCTCAGCCAGCTCTCTCCCTGTCCCTTCCCGCTGCCCAGGACACCAGGAGGAGCCCCGAGAGCCCGGGTGACCCGCCTGCCATCTCTCAAGCTCCTGGAGAAGGAGCTGAGCCGCCGCCATGCCGTGAGTGTCTCTCTGCTCTGGGCTCTGTTCCTCAGCACTGGTCCTGCAGCCCAGCAGCACCACCATGGCTGCTCACCTTCTTCCTCTCCTTCTCTCTTGCCCAGAGGAGGACGGTCAGCGCCAGGAGCCTGGAGAGGCTGCTGGAGGGCCAGGCAGAGGTGAGAATGGCTGCCTCTCACCCGCCTCTGGCTGTGCTGTGGTGCCAGGGGTGAGGGGGGTGAGGTTGTGCGGGAGGGAGGGAGGGTCCTGTGGTGCCATTTGGGGAGCGGAGAGGGTTGGGGAGCCACCAGGAACGCTGGCATATCCTGACTGGCGGCACTGGGAGGAAAGCTGCCCCGTGGGGCAGAGAGCCCGGGAGGGCAGAGGGTCCCAGCTGTGCCGCGCTCAGGCTGCTGGTGCTGGGTGGCAACTCGCTGGTGGCCCTTTCTGCTGCGGGGCTGCTCTCTAAGCACAGCCTAGTTCTTGCAGGATGATCCCAAGCAAGGGCCTGCGACGGCCTCATCTGGAAATGGAGAGGGACTTTGCCGCTCACCAGGTGAGTTCTGGAAGGAAAGGCAGCCTCCTGCAAGCGGTTGAGCTGTGCTCAGCTGTCCCTTGAGTGTCTCCATGCAGGTTGGGCAGCCCAAGGGAGGACAGCAGCTGGAGGAGCAAGGACACCTGCTGGGCAGCGGCTGCTGGACGTGGTTCTGCGGGGACGCGGAGCCCGTGCTGCTGCCCACGGCTTGGAGGAGGGGACAGGGGCTGGGACACGCTGTCCTGGTGGCACGCCGGCTCTCCGAAGCCTCTGAGCCGGAGCTGCCGAGCCTCAGCCGCGGTTCCAGCTGATGGCTCCCTGCCCGTCCTGCCGCACCGCTCAGCACCGCGCTGCAGGCAGGGCAGGGCAGGCTCCGGGAGCGCTGGCCTGGCCATCTCCATCGACAGGTTCTTCCTCTGTTTTCCTTTGCAGCACGAGGGAGCAGCAGCAGCAGGAGGAGGAGGAGGAGGGGGCTGCCCTGGTCCTTTGCTGTGCGGCGGAGCCCGGCCGCTGCCCCGGCGCCAGGGCAGGCAGGCTCCGGCAGCGGCAGGGCACTCTTTGGGCAGCCCCTGGCAGCCCTCTGTGGGGAGGAGGGCACGCTGCCCCGGCCCATCCAGGTGAGCCAGCCTGGACAGGGGGTCCCCAGCCCTCCCTCTGAGTGCTCCAGAGAGGCGGTGGGTGACCCCAGGAGCTCTGGGGCCGGGGTATTGGCCCCTTCACCCCCAGCAAGGAGCCAGGGCTGGGGCAGCGCTCTGGCCAGCGCTGTTGGAAGGCAGCTCCTCAGCCAAGCAAGTGTCCTGCTGCCTCTCCTGCAGGAGCTGCTGGCTGTCCTGCAGCGTGAAGGACCATCGACGGAGGAGATCTTCCGCCTAGCTGTGACCGGGACCAAGCTTCGGGAGCTGCGGGAGGCCCTGGACTGCGGGACGGACGTCGAGCTGGGCAGCCAGCCTGCGCTGCTGCTGGCCGTCATCCTGAAGGTGAGCGCTCCTGACCTGCAGCTGGAGGAGCTCCTGGCTGGGCTGGGGTGTTGAGAGGCTCATCTGGAGCCCTTGGCATTGCAGGACTTCCTGCGAAGCATCCCTGCCAAGCTCCTCGTGACCAACCTGTACGACGAGTGGATGGCAGCGATGGAGAGGCCCAGCAAGGAGGAGAAGATGGAAGAGCTGAAAGTATAAGTGTGGGCAGCAGCCTGCCCGTTGAGCAGGAGCCCTGAGCGCTGGCTGGGAGCACCTGGGAAGCTGCGCAAGGCAACTGCTGGCTCGCGCCTGCCCTGGGCAAGCCTGGGAGATGGCCGTGGGCAACATGTGCTTTGTTAACCTTGTGTTGCTGTTCCCTCAGGGTGGCCGAGAAGTTGCCTGCATCCAACCTCCTCCTCCTGAAGCAGCTGCTGTCCCTCCTGCAGCACATTGGCCACAGCACAGACACCAGCAGGATGAGCTGCAGCAACCTGGCCATCTGCGTTGGGCCAAACTTTCTGAGCCCAGCCAAGGAGGATCTTTTTGCCTTTGAGGGCATGCTGGAGGCCACTGAGAAGGTAATACTGTATTGAGCAGCCGGCTGTAGCCTTGCCGGTCCATCAGAGCTTGGCTGCTCAGAGGTCTCTGGCTGCCTCCTCCCTTGAGCAAATGCTGGTGGGGTGGCTGCCTGGCAGAGCAGCCCCACAACCACAGCCTTGTGTGCAGAGGCAAGGCTCAGGAGTGGGAGAGGCTGCTTGGTCCATTTGCCGGCAGCTGGGTTTGAGAGCAAGGCTTTGATGTGTGCAGGTGAAGGTGCTGGTGGAGTTCCTGATTGAGAACTGCAGGGAACTCTTTGAGGAGGAGGCAAGAGACCTTTGCAGCCCAGCAGCTGAGGAAAGTCCAGCTTCCCAGGAGACATCCAGAGGTAAGAGGAGGGCCTGAGGATTGTCACAGGCTGGGGCTGGGGACACCAGAAACATCAGCATGGTTTCTGGTGGGGCTGGGCATTGGGTGTTGTCTTCTCAGCCCCTCTTGTCCCGTGGCCTCTGTTTGGCCACTGGCTCTCGGGGCAGGAAGGGTTTGCTGTGCAAGGTGAGCTGAAGCCTGCAGACAGGGCATCAGAGGGCTGAAAGCGTCAGTGGTGTGGGGCTTCGTGTGGGTTTTGCTTGAGGTTTGTGGGTTTTTTACTGCCCAGAAGTGGCTTTGCTGCACGTGCTTTTTCCTTCTAGGTCTGCATTTGGAAGAGCCGAGTGTCCCTGAAGACGAAGCCGACAGCGAGCATCAGGCAGAAGCCTTGCCACTGGCACCTCCCTCTCTGCTCAGTGTCGACCAAGATGCTGGGGGAGATGTGGTGGGAGAGGTATGTCAGGTCCCCAAGCACCATGACAGCGTGTGTGGTGGAGGAGGAGGGGAGTTTGTGATGAGGCCCAGTAGCTGCTGTGCCTCTCCCTGGCCGTAGAGCTGGTGTGTGTCTGGGTTACTGCTCCACCCGCCGGGATGATACATAGCGAGGAAAAGTGGAGAGGTTGTTTCTCCAATGCACTAGGCACGTGCTTAATGAAACAGGATGTCCCCAACATGCTTACAAAGAGACAGAGGGGAGGAGCTGTCAACCCCAGAGGGGTTTTGCTCAGGTCGCCTTCATTAGAGCTTCACCAAGTCTATTTTTGGGGGTGAGGGGACTGTGCGAAATGTGGCTGATGCAAAGCAGCCAAAGGGATCTCCTCTGGAGAGCTGAGGTAGCAATTTGGCAAACAAAGAGTCACTTACAGCTCCAGGTGGTCGCTTGCCACCTGCCAACTCCAACATTTCTGTTGTAGGCACCTCCAGCTTTGCCTCCATGCACCCTGAGAGCATGGCAGAGTCCTTGGGGTGCCCGGAAGAGCTGGCGAGCCTCTCGGAGGACAGAAGGTAATATGAGCTCGCTGGGGCTGAACTCGGAAGTGACTCCAGTGAGTGGTGGCTTTCCCTGACTAATCCCACTGTGGGATGGGAAGGTTTTTAGGCTTTCCCAAGGACCAGGAAAAGAGAAGACATCAGAAGAGAAAAGAAGAAGCCTCAGGACAGAAGAGTGAAAGCGGCGTGGAGAAAGAAGAGGATGAAGAGAGGAAGAGCTTTTGGACATGGAGCAGTGAGAAGATGCAGGATGGTGCAGAGGGTCAGGAAGCCCAGGTGTGTACCAGGCTCTGCTGCCCATCTCTCTCCATTCTCAATGCTGCTCTAAGGGAGTCCAGCTCACTGGCAAGGGATGGCGAGGGCTGGTGCTGTGCAGGGTTAGGAGAGAACTCCATGGCAGCTCCCCAGGGGCTCCCCATGGAGCCCTGCTGCGTGGCACAGGGGCACTGTGCATCTCTGCGCACGCACAGTTCTCTAAGGGCATTACCCATGGGGACAAGGTGCCAGAGCCATCCCATAGCCAATGCCAGCCATAGCTCTCTCTTCTGGGCCCTGAACAATTCCTCATAAACAGTGTTCCCCAAAGAAAGGGGAACAAAATCCTGCCTCTTCCTGCCTTGATGCATTTCTCAGAGCTTTCTGACTCTGTTGTTGCAGGTGCTGATTGGTTTTCACCAGATGAAGCAGTGTGACTCCTGGGCCCCCCTCCACAGTGGATGTCCACAATAAAATCACGTTTTTTCTGTTCTGACTTCATCTGTTATGAGCTGTTGTGGAGTGGGGAGGTGTTGTTTTGGGATGAATCCTCGGGGAGGAGTTTGGGATCGTCCCTTGTCCCAACATCCTTTCCAGCAGGCATGAGGGCTGAGTTGAGGTGCTTTAGGAGGGAAACCAAAGCCCAGAGTGACACAGGAGTGTGGAGGTTGGAAGAGACCTGTGGAGGTCATGTGGTCCAAGCCCTCTGCTCAAGCAGGCTCAGCTGGAGCAGGTTGCCCAGGCCCATGTCCTGGTGAGTTTTGGGTATGTGCTGGGAGCAGCAGCATGAGGTCAGAGCGAGGGCAAGATGTAGGCAGGGCACAGTGTCCAGGAAGGGCTACAGGTCCTTATGCAGCTTGCTGTCCCCTGCAGCCTGCTGTCCCCTGCGGCCATCCTCCTTGTATGCTGGTTGTCAGGCAGTTTCCTCAGACCCCCCCTAACTGCTGGCAATGGGAGAGGTTCACTTCCACGCTGGGTGGGATAAATGCCTCAGCTCACCCAAAAAGCTTTTGGAGCTTCTCCAACAGCAGCCGGAGTGCTGAGGCTGTCGTGTGTCCTGGTGCGATAGAGGGGACGCCGCACCCTGACGGAGGAGGAAGGGTGAGCGCTGTCACCTTCGGCAGGTAACTCTTTTGCTCATAAGTGCACACGTTATGAGTTACAGTTTGCCAGTTATGAATTAGAGAGTTTGTGACTTCAAAACCTCATGAATTAAGTGGTGAATGGGTGTATTCATGTGTTAGACTAGTCTGTACAGAGGGGATTGAGCTCTGATTTGCTGTTTTCGTTAATTTGTTTTCCTAATGAGTTTATAAAATATAGTTGAATTTATAGAGTACTTTGCCCTATAAATGTGAGAATCCAAACAGACTATGACACTGCTCTGTCTGGAGGAGGCTTCCTGTTGCTTTGCATGGTCTGCAGGACAGGGTGGAGGCTGTTTACTATTTTGAGAAGCTCCACAGAAAATATTTTTCATCTGGAAGTTAAAAAGCCTGCCTTAATAATTCTGTTTTTACAGTACTTTCTGTAAATGAAACCCCAAACATGGGAATCACATGTTTACATTTTAATTGCCAGCCCCAGCAGTTAAAGTTATATGCAGATTAATTTCTGCACTCAATCACATGTGCGCAATGCAATGCCTCCGTGGATTTGCTGGGCATCACTGGTTGGTCCAAGTGGCGTGCTGGTTTTGGTGCATTAGGAGCAGAGTCAGCATCTGTCTGAGTCCCAGACATCTGCAGGTACAGCATAAGGCTGACAACTGCCCTTCATCCTCCAACAGAGGCACCTTCAGAAGGCACCGGTTCAGTTGTCGCAGCTGCCCAGGCAGGGAATGAGGCCATTCCTGAGAAGAAATGGTCAGATGGAAAGTGCTCTGGGTGGCTGATCAAGCCAGGGTTTCACTGCCTGTGCACATTGGTTCCAGGTGCTGTGTTCTCACTCTGGACTTGTTGCAGTCTGAACTGATCTTCCCACCTGGATCGTAGGAGATACCCTCTATTAGTGATGCTTTGCTCTATCAGGCATCCTGCTGTGCATTGCAGCAGTTCAGAGCTAAATAATTTAGTTTGGAAGCATGTTTTGTACGCAACTTAGAAAATTGAAAAGAACAGGAATATTGCAACGGTGAACTGTGGGGTGGACAAATCCATTCTGCCCTATAGTTTCTAAGTATTGCATTGTGCCATCCATTGTTTCAAAATTGCTTTCTCTCCCATAATTATCTTCAAAAGAGAAGGCTGATCCAAAGTGTTTTCTTTCTTTTTTTTTTTTCCAGGGTGGATCATTGATTTTCATTTTTAATAATAAAGGCGAACAAACAAAAGAAAAATACCACGACGATACATTACCTAACACTTAAAATAGAGAGAACGCGTATATATGCCGCAGCACACTTCATCTGTGGACATAAAAGTGTCTCTCAGAGGTCATAATCCTCATTTCAAAGATGAAGAAAGAGAGGTGCTGAGATGGAAAGTGACTGGCTTAGCAGGTCAGTGGCAAAGTGGGGCAAAAGTCTCCCAAGTCTGTACTGCAGGTGGAGATGAGGGAGCAGAGGAGAACAAACCTGTCCTCACCTAATCATGACAGCCCAGGTCCCAAGTGCAATGAAGGCACAGCGACACTGCAGGGAGAGCAGCAAATGATGCCACAAGCCATGGAGCCAGCGAAGCCTGGTTTCCTCCTGTTTTGTGTCTAAAGGGTAGTCCAGGGTTGTCTGATGTTGGCCTTTGATGGTGCAATCACAGGGTGCCACTGTGGCCTTTCCCTTACCACGGGCACTGGTGGAGTCTGGCTCCTCAGCTTTGTTGTCTGTTTTCCCAAAACTTTTGGGTACTTGAGAATTTTTGACCCTTTCTGTCAGATGTGATCATTGTGAGCCAGTGGAGTCACAAAGAACACGGCTTTGCATGCACACACAGACGTGGCTGTCTTGGCATTGCAATATAAGGGGTACCTTATCCTATGGAACTATACAATCAGTCAACGTTTTAATATTGTAGATCTGCGGTTTTGAACTTTTTTTCTCCGTAACCGAGTTCTGAAAGTGGATAAAGTGTGGTACAGCAAGGATGTTCACGATGTTGATTCAGTAGCCACTATTGTTTAATCTTACAGGAAAATGCTTCCCAAGGGGAGACACAAAATTGGACTTCTAACTCTGAAGCTGCATCATCTTTGAGCCCTGAGAGACTCGCTATGAAGTGAGACTCATTCAGGTTATTCATTTGATAAGTAACTTGAGTGAGAAGACTTTTTTAGTGCCTGCAGCCTGTGCCTTGGGTCATGGTCCTGTCATATCTTGTTACCCAAAGAGGGAGAGGTTGCATGGGGATTTTGGTGTGAAGTACTGAAGTAGTGATTTTCAAGCTTTCTTGATTTGAGAACTCTGAAAATACTTTCAGGGGTTGTTCAGCCTCCTTGGTGAATTGAAACCTACTGATGAAAGGTTGGTTTTCTTAGCTTTTATGGACCCATTAAAGGTAGGCCATGGATGCCACAGGTCTACTGGCCAAAATTTGAAAACAATTGCTGTAAAGAACACCGCTGGTATTTCAGGAGTGGTTGTCATGGCTCAGGAGAGAGCATCTTTCCCTCTGAGGACCAGAAGACAGCCGCTCCATGAGTGTATAGAGTTTCATGGCATGATGTGGCCATAAGTTAATTGAAGGTCTTAGACTATTTTTCATAAAGGGATTTGCCTCTGACAGGTAGACATAATTTGGGGTATTCTCCCTCTCTACTCATATTGTTGGAAGCAGCAAAATCAATGGGAGGCAGGACTCAAGATCCTAGCTCTGTCTGTAGATGAGCATCCATGCTCTTGTTGTGCATGTGTGACAATATCTGTCTGGGCTTGCCTGTTGCGCCTGTATGTGTGCAGAATGCTGTTGGACACGCTGGCCTCGGGAGGTCAGCTCTTACCTCAGCGAACAGACTGTCTACCTTTGTCACAAGCTGTTCTACACAACTGGTAGTTACTATTCATGATAGCTGCTTTGAAACGGCTTGCAGAGTAACCTTCTGATTAACAGTGCATCCCTGTCTCCTTTCTGCTTCTTCAGACAAGAGTTACAAAAGGTGGGTAGTATGGGTAAGTTGTCCAGCTTTGACATTCATCCTCTTTGACCTTCAACTCCTTTTTCTTGATGATGTCCATGTTACCCATCAATTAAAAAGACACAGCATTGTTCTTAGCCCACAGGAGGGTAGTGAGATCTTCTAGATCATCAAGTGGAATGTGCTATATAAATGCAGATGAAAGCCTGCAGGTTCTTTGCCTTGTGTCTCTCTTCTGTGGTGTCTGCCAGCAGACCTGAATACATTTGCTGCTCAGATTACTCATCTCAGATGTAATACATCAACTGAACAGACTTCTGTTCTTTATGTTTAGTGCTTTGTATCATGCAACCTATGATAATACTGTTTAGCATCTCTGTTATTACAGCATCTCTTCATGCTTTTGTCGTTACAGGTCCCAGAGGTGTTGTTTATGGGCAGACCTCAAAGACCTAGTAGTACTTCAGTTTTCCACATAGGAAAACAGAGGCCCATTTTCCAAGCAAAAACTCTGAGCCAGTGGTGTAGAAACTGGGTCTCCTACCTCTCACATGCTTTCTCTCCAAGGGCTGAGAAACTGTGCTTTCAGACACAGAGTTTGCAAGTAAAAGTAAGTTTGCTAAACAGAATTTTTTCTCCCTCCGCGTGCTGTGAGTGACACTTCCACTGGGAGCTGCAGCAGGTGGGATGTCTCTGTGTCTGGTTAATCTTGACAAGATGATTTCTCTGGAGAGGAAAGCCCTTACCTGTTAGCAATGGCTCCTATTCTACTGGTTGCATATTGAATGTTTTACATCCTCAGGTGCTTCACTAATATTCTTCTCTTAATACTGAGCCTTTTCATCAGTTACCAATATGTTCCTGGGACTAGCAAGGCTTTACAGGCTGTTGTTCAGAGTTATTTGGAGAACATGCACACATGGTGGTGGAGAAGGGATACCTGAGGATGCCTCTTCTTCACACCTTACCAGGGGACTATCCTTATTACTGGGCTAGGTGGTCGTGGTCCTCCATCTTTTCTGTTTCATGAACATAGCTTTCCTCGCTACCCAGAGGTCTGATGTCAGACAAGCCAAGAAATATTTCCCTTCCTTCAGGCAATGTGGGTGCTTTGAAAGGAGTTGCTGGTTTGATCTCTGTTGGACTGAAGATGGCATTTCCATGTCTGCCTTACCTTTGGTGAGTGCCCTGGTCCCCTTGGTTGGTGCATCAAATGTTGGCGTGGCAATGTGAGAGGTAAAGCAAGGAACAATCCTCTTCTGTGCTCGTGTGCCGGTGGGATTCAAAATCCACCTTAAGGAGGCAGGGAACTTTCCTTATCGGCCATTTTAGGTGTTAATTGCAATTACCCAGCAATTATGACACCTCATGTTGGAGGTGTAGGTGAGTAGCTGGGGTTTGGGCGTTTCACTGCTGGAGCCAGGCACCTGGAAGGGAGGTGTGGGAGTTGCTGTCAGCACACCTAAATGCTTTGTCAATCTGGGGCCAGAGTGCCCAAGGTGAGTCATTGTTACCGATGGAGGAGCCGCCTTTTTTGTCCACTGAATAAATAAAGCAGATTCTCCAGCTGTTCCTTCCTCCAAGTCCCTCCCAGCTCCTTCCAACTTCCCCCCATCGCTCCCTTTTCCTAATCTCCCCATCTTTTCTCTGTAGCTTCCTTCTGCAGTTTCAGCTCTGATGGGCAACTCCCAGGGTCGTATGTTCTTCCCAACTGAAGTGGGCTTTCCAAGGACAACCTAAATGTCCCAAGTGGTTGCCTGTAAAACCCTCTTCCCAAAATCATCTGTGTCAAAAAGTGATGTTTTTGCCTTGTGTTGCAATGATCGTATGTAATTGTTAGTTAAATATCGAGGTCACCAGCCACTCCTATTCATAAAGAAGCACTATGTTTTTTAAATGAGCAGTGCTGGAGGGCAAGGGCATTTACTGACCAAAAAATCTGCAGAAGAGTTGACCTTTCCATTCGCCCTTCAAACCCAGGATTGCCATGTTTTCCCAGAACTTGTGACCTGAATAGCAAGTTAGTGCCCTGCTAGGGTGGCTGGTCCTGAGGTGCCCGTGTTTCCTGCTGCTTGTTTCAGTAACTGCAATGATTTCAGCATCCTTATGAAAAACAATTCAGACAATTCATCAAGCCTTTCCAAAAACAGAAACGCAGCATGATGGGACACACCAAAACCCACTTTGAAAGTAGTACACTAGTTAAATGGACAGACCCTGCGGACACTCTGGGTCAATATACAATAACGGTGGTGCTGTACAAAGATTTTATTCCATCAGAGCAGCTCTATCGCATTGATTTGTGCCGAAGAACAGCTGGGTAGCTTTTTTATGTGTAAATCCACTTCCTAACTTGGCAGGCTCTACAGCACGAAAGTGTCAGCAAGGTATTGGTGCTTGTTTCTTCCGTGTGTTCTGGCAGGGATAATGTATCTGGTCCTCTTTGACGAGGGTACCACTCCTTTAGAAGTGCATTTTGTGGAAGAGCTTTACATGGGGAAAGAGTTCTTTTTAATGACTGTTTTATGCTGTTCAAATACTAAAGTCTTTGCATAGCAGAGGTACATGTGGTTATTCTAACATAAAAATGCATGTGTTTGCATGGTTCTGGGATTCAGTATAAATTATGCTAGCAAGAACATGTTTTTTCTTTATATGTTGGGAAAGTTGGTACTGTAATTGAATATAACTCTAAACAAAATAAGCCTGGTGCTATTTTTCATTCACACAATTGAAATATATCCTCACCATCACCATATCGACAAGGGCAACTGTGAGGGGTCAAGCGAGTTGGAGTCAGCCTCATCTTGCCACCTTCAGCTGTCCAGCTCCAGCACCAACAACTTGATACTGGAGACCACCTGTATAAAGAATTTTAGGATGGGATGAACCGTGGTCTAGAATAATCCATTTCTATCCACTGGGCTATAAAGGAGCACAGATCTGCTGCTTATAGTGTAAATATCCAGTATCAGCTAGATAAATCCCGTGGGTGACCCCTGAGATCCTCAGAAGGTCTCCAGACTGACAGTCCCACCTCCCACTCACCCGGGCACAGTGACCACTGCAGGTATATGGCACTAGTCCCTGCTCAGCCTGTCTTAATTAAAAACAGCTTTATTATCTGATAGGTACCAACAGAATATAACCTGTGACACAGAAAGCTCCTGCCCTGAGGACGTTTTCCCTGTAAACAGATGGCAAGCAGAAAATATGCCAGAAAAGCTCTGCCTTGGAAGGTTTGTGGTTCCTTTCCCCTTCAGATGTTGCATCATTGCTGGCTGATGTGGGCTTCAGTTACAGAAGAGATCTTCAAGGCTACGGCGGTGTGGAAAGCCTGCAAGTGAAAAACGTGAAACCAAGGGAGGGAAAAAGACCCAAGCAATTAGTATTTACCAGTGGGGATTTTATTTCAGCCTGTCCCTCTCCCTCCATGCTTAGCACTGTACGTGTACACCATGTAGGAGAGTGGCTCTGCCCGGGGAGGTGTAGCATCCACACGGGCAGGAGAGGGAGTGGGGGACAGCACGTACTTGGCTTCATTTTACAGACTCGAAACAGATTTCACGGGCCGACGTCATGACTTTGTACAAGGTTGGTGGGAATGTCAGCAGCAGAGGCAGTAATTAAACCCCGGCATTCCAGCCGGAGGCATGGTCATGTCCTGCTTCGTCTGGAGCAGAGCTGGTCTGACACAGCAGAAGCCTTACATAACCGGGCCAGATTTTTCATTTTCAGAGCAAGAGTTCCAGAAGAATTACATACACAGGATTTTTTGCTGTTTATAAGCTGGAGAACGAGCTTACTTCTGTCCCTTTCTGTCTCACACTTCATTAGGTGACACGCATGTCAGGGAACGAGGGCTCATCTTCCAGCTAACTACACAAGGTTTTCGTTCACACTCCCTCTCTGTTTTGTGTAGGGATAGCAGAGGTTTGCACTGGCATGTGAGGCATTTTCTTATTGCTTGTCTACAACTGCAGTCGTATTTCAGAAGTGTTTTGGCACCTTGCCCCGCTGGCAGCCAACGATTGCAGTAGCAGCTTCTCAGGCTGAAATGTTTTTGTTGCAACGCATTAGCCCATCTCCATTATTGCACAAGGTTTTCCTTTTCCCCTCCTCTGTTTTGGCCATATCAGACTGTGTGGACTCTTTTCAAAGAACCTTTAATCTTTTTCAGCATTTGGAGAGGGCCTGAATAAACACATGCTAGGGAAAAACTTAACAAGAAAGACTTAGTGTGTTTCTTGACATATTATTCTGGCTGACACAATCTCTTGCAGATGCAGTATTACAATAGCAATACATTTACAATAACATGGTGCAGGCAAACCATGACTGTTTTTAGTGGGAAGAATCACACCAACATGCCTACTCACCCCTGATGTGTTCATTGCCTATCCTATGAGTGCTTTTCTTGTAGACACACTCTGGAAAAGAGAGGCTTAAAACTGATAGGCATGTTCTATCACCACCTGAATAACACTTAAAATTGTGGGATAATTAAGGTCAAGTGCTTTAATCCATCAATTTGGTTTTCATTCAACTGGAGTAAGGACAATAGATGACTACCTGTGAGTTCGTCAGCTGTAAATCTAGGGTGTAAAGTAAAATAACCATGTCATAAAACTTCTGCCCTGTTTCTTCCCACCTATTCCTTAGACTATTCATCTATTTTGGAAAACTTTTTAATTCAAGACTTTAAAATCATTGACTACACATGAGGAGCAAGTGTGATATGCACATGGAGGAGACTGAAGTTTTGACGTGAAACAGGGGTGGGAAAGGCAAGATGTTGGCATCCTTAGTAAGGCATGAAGTGAGACAGAGAGTAGTAAGGTGGGGGGAGGCATGCGTGGTTTGAGGATCACTGCCCTGGTTCAAAGCACTTACGCAGATGCTTGCCTGTAATTATGTATTTAAACCTAGACCTGAAGCAGTTAGATACCTGCACGAGCGTAAAACTTGTGTCACCTAAACATGTGCCCCTGTGCTCTGCTGAGTCGAAGCCTGCACAGCGAGGTGAGTTGTGGCAAGAGGATTTCTGGTCTATAGGCTTACACTGACTGAGGCCAGCAGGTCCGAGCTGGAGTGTTTTGTAGAAACTCAGCCAGGAATGTCAAAGTCTATAGAAGCGCAGTCTCCAATTAACATCTTTAATCTTATTATCTCGAGCCTTTTATCTTCAAATTTTCTTGGCTCTTTGTTTGTTTTCTTTACATTTGTTTACATATACTGAAATGAAAGTTTTTCTGGAAATGCTGGTAGGGCTTTTAAATGTAAGAATGATTCACTCAGAATAATTAACTCAAAGATCTTGGCATCTTTTTTCCTTATAATCTGGTGGTGGATATTCTGTGATTTCCTTGGAAGGTTTTTCCCCCTGAATGTGCATGTTTACACTCACACCCACATAGACTCACACACATTTGCAAATGCAGACACTTCTCTTTCCTTCTTTTGGAGGTTTTAAGTTCTGGAGCAGCACATCTGACCTGTACGATTAACCCTTTCTGCTATGTATCTCCTTTGTTTGTGTCCAAAAGCACAAGAGAGCTTTTGAGGTTTGTGGGACCCATCCTATAGGTTTTTATCCATACCATAAACCCCCTTAAGCTTACAGTGCAGAGCAGGTGCACACAACCTGCATTTCGAGAAACGTCTGTGCTCTGTGCTAACTCCTGCAGTTGTCCAGGCTCGATTTGGGAGATTGCTGGCTGGCCTGGGTCAAACCAGGCATTTTTCTAAGGAATTAAGCAACACAGATCTGCTCCGAGGGCCCAAGATTGCTCCCCAGCATTGTTTAATTTATTAAATATTGTTGTTGATATAGAGGTTATAGCTTGCTTGCATTTTAATACCTATTAGCAGCAAAAGCAGTGAGTTCTGGCTCAGACTTTGTAAGCCCTCGAGAGTATTACTTACATAGAAAATTAAGCCTGGACTTTGCAGTCTGTGAAACAAGCTTATACGGAGCATTAGGGGTAAGAATTCCCCACTGGACATGAAGTCTCTCATGAAACTTGGAGTGTCTCATCACTGTAAACATCGGTAATTCTTGAAATATTTCCTTTGTAGAGCTCACAGTTTCACTTTAAATTTAGGCACCTAAAGAGAAATCAAGGTGCTAAGCACCTTTGAAGAGCAATATCTTATTTTTTCTCTTTGTTCTGAAAAAGGTCATTTATGCAATGCCACTTTTTATGCAATGCCATTTATGCAGTGCTTTGCACTGTTATTTCAGAAGTTAAAAGCTATTTTAATCACTAGCACAACATGACAAAAAAAACCCCAGTTGCTTTGCAGTGATGGTCACGTCATTGCAATACCAACAGCTCCCTTAGGATCTGTGCAAGGTAACTAGCAGGCTGTAAGTGAGCTGGGTTTAGCCAAATAAATGTGATGTAAAGAGCCCGCAGCAGAATATGGAGTCACTCCGTAATTATGCTCCTGTTTTTTCTGCCTTGTCTATGAAACAGAGCCACTGGAACAGGACAACTTCTGTAAATTCAGGGAGAGTCAAAATTATTATAAGTAACTATAAGAACACTTGGCTCTTTGAGGGCTTTTATCCAAATGTCTCCAAGCCCTTGCTCTTCCCAAAGAGAGATAAATGTAATTATCACAGTTCTGAAGTGGGAAAAGCTGAAGCTTAATTAACTGCTCATGGATATACAGCAAATCAGCAGCAGAGATGGGAACAGAAACCAGTTTTCCTGACTCCCGTTCATGCCCTAGTCACTGGATCCCAGTGCCATCTCCATCAGGCAGCAACCACAGCAGGATAAACACGACAAATAGTCCCAATGGGATAAAACTGAGGGTGGCTCGAAGACCCAGACAGCCCCGTGGCCAGCTGAAGTGGCTCTGGGATACACCTGTTGCCTGTGGTCTGGCATTTAGTGAACCTGGACCGGCATCAGGAACCTGCATGTTGTGTGTGTGAGAGACCAGTTTGTTCCTCATAGTTTTGTCCTCATAATAATCCTAAAGTTTGCTTGTGGGAAAGGGTTCCTGCAGTGGCATTGCCTACCCAGCTGTTCTCTGCCTCTCCACCACTGCAGCTGTGCTAACCTGGGACCCTTGGCTTTATCCCAGTTGGGAAAGTTGGTGGTCTAGGATGAAGCCACACATACACCCTACTCCATCCACTTAGGCTTCTTGCTTTCCAACCCGCATTGGTTTTGTTCTGACCTGCCCCTCACCATCCATGCAGTCTCAGCTGGGACCTGTGGCCACCGAGACCTGTGCTGGGTGACTCCTTGTTCCCAAAAGCGGAGTGACACGCCTGGAAGAAGAGACTGTACTAAGAGGTTCAGTGATGAGATAAGGCAGGCACTGATTCCTGAAAGGCAGCATTTAGCCATTGTCCTCCCAAAAGGCTGACAATGGAGAAGGATAGCCTTAAAATGTTCTGCTCTGAATAAACTCTGCCAAAGCAGAGGAGAGGATCTCTCTTTCACCCCTCTCACTGACTCTGGGCCAGATATATTCAAACTCTCTGTTTTCTCAAAGCCTACACAGCCTGTGCTCAGAGCTATGCTGAGCTGTATCCTCCTTATGCACCGACAGCTGTCCTAAGAGCTCTGGAAGTCACAGTGCTCACGGCATCTCCGCAGGCTCTCTGGAGGTCTCTCCACCCGTCTGACTTACCTTTCTTTTTTGGGGGGGGGTACAGTTGTGTTAGAAGTTGTCTCAGCGAATGAGGAGAATTCGTCGCTACACAAGCAACATCTCTTTCCTGTTTTGGGTCAAAATGTAACCTTGAGCTTTTGCATTAGATCAGATCCTCTCCCTGTGGTTCCCTGAGCACAGCGGCATGTGTCTGCAGCCATTTATCTGTCTCCAGGAAGCAAATCAAGCTAAAATGCCCAGGATGAGATTTTTTTCTAGCATTTACTGATGACTTATTACATTGCACTAAATTGAGGCTTTCAAAACAGGAAGGTATTTCTACTCCCGGCTGAAATAACACGCTTTAGCACAGCCAGGAGGTAGCTTGCTTCTCACACCCTGGGCAACACCTGCTCTTGCTGAGAGTGGAAGTAGTTACAACCGTGGCAAGGGGTGACTCTGATGGCAGAGAGAAACCTGTAAATAGGAATTGTAATTTTTGCTTCCAGCCACAAGCAGAAGACCTATTTAGCATTTGCTCTGCTTACTATAGGACAATGTAGTGGTCATTTTTATCCCACTAAAGCTTAAGGGCTAGGGAGGATGGGTCTACAGTCAGGCACTGTACTGCAGGAGGAACACAGCCCCTGCCCCAAAGGCTTCTGCAGGAGAAATGTGGGATGGGACAAATGGACTAGCAGGAGCACAACACCATGAGGGCAGAATATATGTAAGTGCTGCTGTGCAGGGAATCACAAAATGATAGAAAAGAAGAGAGCTGTCTGTCTGTATCAAATTAGAAAAAAGTCAGAGGAGGGCTGGAGCTGAGACCCAGGTTAGAAAGGAAGTTCTCTGAGCCCACAACTGTTCTAGTAAATTAATCACACCCAGGGCCTTTCTCTGTGCTAAGGCCAACTGACAGGGAAGAGCTTGTGCCCATACCATTAAACTCTCACAGCTGTCAAAAGATGATGACTGACTCCACACGGACTCCTGGGAGCTCTCCCTCGCTTTTGCTAACTCCCAAGCCGTGCCCAGAAACCTTCTGGATGAGTGTTAATTTGCACAAGCCAGAAACCTGCCAGGGACAGCCCTGACAATTGAATTTCAGTGCCCAGGTCCAGTATTTGTTTATACTCGCACAGTCGAAGTCTTTGCTTGGCCTTTGCTGTGTCTTCCTTTGCCTGGATTTGGTTAACTCCTTCCTGTGGGCAGGAAGCCTGTGTTGCAGCAGACTGATGGAGAGTGATCATAAGAGCCCTGGAAGCCATACTGGCTGGTGCTGGTAGTGTTGACAGCAAGGTAAAGTAGCCCTTTGCTGCAGCAACAGTCACTGCCCTCTGCCCCTTTCACCAGCCAAAGCAGTAAGCCAAGGTTTCATGGGGTCTCCATCCCAGTCCCTCCTTCTGCTCCTGGCCAGATCCCAAAGGCAGCAACCATCAGTTCTGCCTCTATGGCCAACAAGCTGTGAGCTGGGTCTGGTTATACCACTGTCACATGTTCTCCAAGACAGAAATGGTTGTGGTGGACACTTCTTCTGTTCCTGGTTTAAATGTATCTTTGAAAACTTGCTGTCTTAACGAGGTTGAGTTGATGTGGTCATCGACATTTTTGGATGCTACATACATATACATGCATGTACATATATGTATCTCCTATTTAAGATCCTCCAGTGTGGCTTTATATTCATGGCTTTCAGCTCAGATGGCACTTAAAGACACCCACGTGCTGTTTTTTTGCCTCAAGTGCTTAAAGAGAGAAGTGGAGACTCTGGCTCCTTGTTCTGGTGGTAGCCTGATACTTTGCCCAACTACCTTCTTCAAAGGTGAAATCTCAAAAGAGAGGAGCTTTAGGAGTCCAGTAAAGGTGCTTATCTGTGTAAAACATCCTGAAGACTGGAGGAAGGCAGCGGCTGTCATCTGAAAGTGCTGCAAGTGGAGATGCCATCACAGCCTGCCTGAACTCCTTGCACTGTGCAGATGCCAACAGCTGTAAGAGGAGCCCTGACTGTAGCACAGGTTCCACTGGCATTGCCAAATCCAGAAGCTATTCTTGGACACCACCTGCTGGCATTTTCCCCTATTAACTGTTCTCAAGATGAGCAGTTGTGCAAGGTGTCAGCGGCATCCCAGGCCTGGAAGTGAAGAGTCAAATTTGACCTTCCCAGACCTTTTCAGTGAATGTCCTGCTTGTTTTTCTGAGAGAGGGGAGCTGTCCTGGGGCTCTGTGGAAAGATCCGTTATGTAAGGGAGGGATTTTTACGTGGCACCAGGAAGGGGGATGCCGATGCCAAAAGAAGTGCTGTGAATGGTGATGGGTGAAAGAAACAAGAAAAAAAGATTAAAAAAAGAGGGAGAAAAAAGTCTGCAGGCACTAGTGAGGAATAAACTGGAGGTTTTCCCTACCACAGCTCTGGGAGAGGAAGCATTTTATACCCATCAAGTGCCAGTTTAGACAGCCTTTCAAGACACAGAGCATTTAAGTCCACAATCTTTCTTTTTTCATCAAGGTTTATGTGGCACTGAGAAAAAAATCTTTTTAATTTTTGGATGCAGCATTTTAAACCGGAAAGAAAGAGGAGGTACAGCTTCTGACCGCTTTGCCTTTTGGCACCAATACCAAAACCCATGGTGCTGATGCTTATAATTCCTGACAGTCACAACAGACAGACAAAAAAAAGAACAAAGGACCGTAGTGGTCTGTCATCCTCATTTGCACAGCAGGCAACGGCTGTGCTCGACCTCTGCATGGTGTTGCTGCATGCAATGGGAAGAAGCCTTCTAGCTGCAACTGCTTCTCATGGAGGACACAATCCTGTTGTTCCTCCAGCTTCCTGGCTGTGACCTGCTGCAGCTGTGGGGTTCCAGCAAAAAAACCCCAACAAGCTCCCAGTGCACCCATGGGTCCTAATTGCTCTGAGCAGCCTCCGCTGGGGCCTCCACCCACACCCTCTGGCCAGCAGCTCTACTTAAGCTCAGCCTTGGGCTACATTGCAGGTAGGTTGGTCTCTGCTTTTGCTGCCTGGATGGACCCTTTGGTTATGTGTTGTAGCTTGTTTCCAGTCTTCTTCACTGACTGCAACCCCTGGGTGAACCCTGGCCTTGGTGCACCCATTTACTGTGCCTGGGGCTGCTGATAGACCCTGCTACCAGCATCCAGCTCTGCTCAGGTACTGTGGCACTGTGGGTGAGGGTACTGCTTGTACTGGGGTCTCCTTGTCGCCCTTTGTGGGGCAGTGCTGCTCCCTGACCTAGGTAAATGCTATTGCTACTCTTTACCTGAGGGGCAAGAAATCAACTATCTCCTCCAGGGTTTTTCAATGGAATTTCGTCCTCTTAAATATGTATATTTTTTTCCTGCTTAAATTTGTCTCAGAAGCCACCTCATCCAATATATTCCTCTGGGGAACAGGTCTAGATTTAAGACCATAAACTGATTTATATTCTTCTAAGAAGAAGATAGAGAAGCCTGTCCTGCCACCATCAGCCTGAGGCCTGTTGAGTCTCCCTGTTGCCTACCACAGCGTTCCTGAGTCTGTTCACCTCTTTGCTGTCTGTTAGGTTTCTGACCACAAGCTGGATTTTGCTTTCAGTCAGGTGAGGACTCAAGCCCACTGATTTTTTTGTATCTGTATTCCTCTTCTGTTCTGAGAGATGGTCTCACAGGGGTTTTTTTAAGTGCTGTGGATGAGATGGTTTCTCTGAAACACCTCTGCAAACTGTATTGACCGATGATGAAATCGTACTGTCTGACTGCCATGAAAGAGTAGTTTTGTGACAATCTCTATCCTTATCCAAGGTACTAAGATCCCCCAGATAGTTCATTTGTGAGACCTTAGCTTAGCAGTCATCCTTCTGGCCTGGTCTGAGCTCTTTTCCAAGTTTTTGTCTTTTAAGGAACCAGTGACCTTTTGGGTGTAAGTCTGTCACTGATGGTTGGGAGGGCAGAAATGTAGCAGGGCTGTTCTGGTGCTGTGCATCCAGGAGTCTGCATATTGTGGGATCTGAGCAAGCCTGCGGAGATCCTGCTGGCATCTATGGATAGACTCCTGCTGATGGTCAGGATGGTGGAGGTAGGAGAGTCTGCTGGGATTTTGAGGGATTTTGTTTGGTTTTAAACACTAATTTCCTTTTCTGTTGGATGTAGAAGTTGATGCATAAAAGATGTATCTGTCAGGTTGAGCAGCCTTTGGAAGTGGAGCTTCTTCAGTATGGTGTACATAGGGTGTGAACCCATAATGTAATGGATTTTAATATTAAGGGTTTTATGAAGTGATCATGATTAGAGAGGCCTCTTCCTCCAGCAAAGCTGAAATTCTCCTTCTTCAAACACTTCCATTTTCTGTTGCATGGTATATTGCAAAAGAAGGCTTTCATTGCTGTGCCATATCACCCAGGGCTCTCCTTTCAGATGAATCCTGCCAAATGAGAGATGTGTTCCTGGAAAACACTTGCATGTGTCTGGCTCAATAGCTTTCTCTGGTTGGGCAAACACTCTTTATATGGTGAGTAAAATCAGAGGAGATTTATAGCCTGCACTGATATAATGTAATCCAGCCATGACAAGTAGTCCTTTCATCATAATGAATGATGGATTTAGTTGTTATTACTTTGTTTTGTTACTGTAACAGGTAGTTTTGAACTACACTTGCTGCAAATGTTGAATGCAGTAGGCTGAAATGAAAACACCAGAGCTGTCATAGTTCAAACTCCTTTAAGAAGGAAAACTGACTTGCATGCCAGGTATGGACAATTTTATGTCACAGGAAAACTCTACTGTTGGGGTTTGTTCTTTTTGGTGTGTGTTTCCTAATTTTAAAGGTGGAATTCATGTGTTCTTCTCACATTGTTTGTGAGGTCTCTGAGAAAGTATCTGTGGTCAGAGCAAGTCTTTTCATAATTAATACTAGCCCTGATTCTCCTTGATTCCCAGTTGCTGGGAATGATGGGTAGCTGTTCAAAGTGGGTCTTATATCTGCTGATGGTTATACATAGGAGATTTGCAGGGCCATGAGGTAGGCTGGCAGATTATGTAGCCTATACGTAATCTGTTTTGCAGTAATAACCTTTCTGTGTCTGTAAAATAAAAATGCTTGGTGAGAATGATGCTGTATAGATCTGTAGGACATAAATATGTCATTTTCAGACTTTAACACAAAATAAGTCATTATATGCCTGAACTTGTGACAGTCTGAGCTTCTAATGCTGATGAAAGATGTGTGGGGATTGACTGGCCAGCCAGCCAGCCACCTGTTATGTATGGCCCACATTACATGACAGTAATATGGCTTAGACCGTGAGACTACTGAAGCCCTGTGCTGACGGCACTTTCAGGCATGTGAAAGCCATAACAAAGAAATGTCATGTTATCCGGAGAGCTGGCAGTTCCCCTAGCTTCCCAGGCACGGGAGCAAGCTTGTAGTGATAGCACTAAGGCTTTGTGGATTTTGACTCTAGACAAGCCTCAACAGAATAACCAGATCAAAACTGCTAACACTATAAGTTTCACCAAAAATTAATTAGTAGGAAGGAAGAAAAGGAGGAAGGGCAGGCACTGCTTTGAAGATTGAGTTGCAAAAAGTAATACCATGATAACCCTGAAGGGTATTTGGACTAAGACAACACAGATTTTGACCTTCAGTGGAAAATATGTCAAGAGGCTGATGTTGGAGAGTTAATGTTGCCTTCCCAAAGTGCACAGTGATGGGACTCTTGTTGGCTTTTTCTGATGTGCTGGGAGCTCAGTCCTCATCAGTTTGCTAGTGGCCTTCAAAAGAGGTGGCTGATTTTGTTGCTGACCTTTCTGGATGGCTGTTCTTTAGACACCTTCAGATGCTACCTTAGGAAGGAACTCCCATCCCTCCAAAGAACAAGCCTTTTCTAAGGCATCTTGAGTCTGAAATGGAGGTTACCCCAAATCACCAGATGCACGGGAAGTAGGTCCTCGTCTACACCTGCAGGAGTATACAGGTCTCAAGTGGTGTATGGTGGGGCCTGGGAACCTTTAAGTTTAAAAAAAACCTTCTGTGAGAAGCTGCATTTCACCTCCCTGAGATGTAAAGCCCCTGTTTCAGCGGTCTTTCCACAGGCTTACTTGGTCTCCAGCTTGAATGAGGAAAAACCAGTTTATTTAATATTTATTTTATGTAATATTGACTCTGGAAAGGCTGCAAAGTCCTCTGTGAGGATCTAGATATGTGGGTGTGCATATATGTCTTCATTAATAAATGTATTTATTGTAAGTAAAAATGATATTGTTTGCAGTTATGGCTTCCTTATGCTTTCTGCTAGAGCTCCCTTTCTTCACATCTGACTTGACTAAAATTTCTTCTTTGGCTGCAATTTTCCCTTGTTGCTGCTGTTTTCCATTGTTTCTTGCTTGCCTCAGGCTTAGCTTTTTTCTGAGAAGTTACAGTACAGTCTTGCTGGTTTTGACTAAGTTTAGGAGGAAACTGATGTTTAATCTTAAACTTCTGACTGAAATAGCTGTTTGATTATTTTAACCCTTCCATGTTCTGTAAGGCAGCTTGGGAATTTGGCTGGAAGATCAGCCTGGAGCAAAGGGTGTGCTCTTTTTTTTTGCCTTTGTGAAAAGTAGCCAAATAATTCTGTCAAGTTGTAGGTCTGAAAATCCTTATTCACATCCTTGTTGTGGGAGGGGAGAGGCTGGCAGAAACAGCCTTTGGAAATGGTATTTTCCCTAAGAGGAAGGGACAGGGCAACTGTGTGGGATAGTGAGTACTGAGACAGGAGAGCAGAGGTACAAGCAAAGATAAGGGATGTGGGAAAGAGGGTGAATGAAGCTTGTATGGTAACATATGCACAAAAGAACCAGTTAGAGGGATTGCTGTCTAAAATTTCCCACAATACACAGAAATTTTCAACCTCTGCATTTCTGTATGGTCAGGCAAAAGGTGTGTAAATTGTTGCCAAGGTTGTTCCCTGCCCCACTCCCCCAAAAGTTAACAGTTTTCAACTTATATTAGCTGTGCCAGGATCTCATGTTGTTAAGAGCTACCTGATGTAGAGGTTTTTAACAGAAATACTAATATTGGTGTGAATGGAAATGCATGGCTGAAGACACCAGAAAAACAGCAGGTGAAGGGTTAAAGGAGTGGCATTTATTAGTTGCTGCAGAGCCACCCCCTGTGTTTCATGCAAATAACCAGAGGACAAAGAACAAACTGAAGCCTTGGAGATAAGGTGACAAGACGATGACCAACAGTACTGCAGCTGTGATATAACCAGATAAAGATAACAAAATACTCAATTTTGCTTGAAACTCTTGAGGGGTGAGGCAGGACAGTGAGGCACACCATTGTAGTATCTACTGCTAAAGGGTATAAAAGATGCGTTCAAAAGTAAAGGGGAGGAGATGCAGTGAGGCTGTGGTGGTGTTATCTCATGTGCTTCCAGCTGCACACAGGTGATCCTGGCCAGACTGATGCATACAGCTCTATGCATGTGAGTATGTTGATGGGAGAGTGGGAGTGGATGGAATCAACTTATTGGGTTCTTATTAATAAAAATTGCTTTCCCTGTCTGTAAGGTCTTGCAATGAGTTCTGTTCCACTAATTTTCTACAGTGATGGAACTAAATGTTCTAGTTCTGCTAATGATTCATGTAGGAGGTGATATATATCCATGTGATGGCATTTTATATATAATCCAGTTGCCTTTAAAAAAAAACCCTAGATAATTAGATTGTAAAATTGCTATGTTAAAGGAGTATTCATGCCAAAGTCAGGCACTCAACTGCTGTGAATTGAAGTTGTCTGTTTAAGCTTCATGCTACCTCTTGTGGGAAAGTTACTGCAATCAAAATATTTGTCTTGCTCACTTTCTAAATGCTCAGCTCGAGATGCATTGAATGATGTCAATTATAGGTGACACTAATGCATTTAAGCATATAAAGTGCCACAAAAATACTATAAAGAAAATTGGGCCACCCAAGTTGCAAAGCAGGCTTTCTGCATGAGAGTTTCTTGCTGACCTGGATGCTGTCACTATAAAATGACTGCAGCTCTCTGCTCCCACAAAAGTCAGAAAAACTTGTGCTCTGACTACAACCCAGGTGCCTTTTCTCCCTTCTTATCTGACTGTTCCTGACTGTGCTGGGTGGCCACGTAGGCTCTGCAAAATAGCTATCTGTACCCACTGGGGGCTTGTAGACATCTGTTGTGCTGCTGTCAGTGTGAGTGGCTTGTTTCCTGGGTGCCTTTTGCTCTTTCCCATGGACTTGTGGGGAGAAAAAAAAAATAAATGCTTGTGAAACATTCAGGGGTGATAGTGGTGAGGGCAGAGAAAAGCTACCCAGTAGGCTCCTATGTCTGTATTCTTAAAATCAATAAGGACACAGAAGTGATGCTGGCCAAACAAAGTACTGGATGGATGCTGTTGGTTGTGTGTCACTTCTTCAGTGACACAGAGGAGGGCATGGGGAAGTCCTGTGAGCAGCAGTAGTGCTGTGTGATTAAATAAAATAAAGCTTACAAAAGGAAGATATCCAGCCATATAAATGTGTCCTTGTTCATCCCTGCTTAACTCTGCTGGTTTTGTCATCTCTTCACAGCCATCCTGTTTGAGGGGGTGGGTTGCACAGGCGAGTTTCTGGTTTCTCGTACCTGTGCTCAGCCTGCCAGCTCCAGAAAGTGCTGCCTGCTGCTGCGTTCCTGGTCTGGTGCTGTGGTTGCTGCCTGCCAGACACTGCTGCAGACTCTTGGGCTGCCCTTGAAGAAGGCAAACCTCCCAATGCTTAACCAGTAAGTGAGAACATCTGGGGAAAATATTTTGTTTCTCTCATGAAGTTTAACTTAAAGACAGAAGTGCATTGTCTTTTTTCCCCCCCCTCTTTCTCTTGCAAGAGTGGGGCAGGGGTTAGTTTTGAGTTACTTAAATGTTTGCAACAGTGTCCTTAATCTAGAGTTCAAGGGAAAAGATTTGGTGAAGATCAGTCCAGGAATTTTAGTATGGCAGCTGCCTTAAAGGCTGGTTGAAAATAAGTGGGTAGTGGATTCCTATTACTATTCTTGTGCTCTCAAGCCTACAGAGATTTCCCTGCTGCTAAAGAGTGGATCGGTTCTGTTCTCCAACAATAAAAAGCAGATAATTTTTCTTTTTAAAATACCCACAGGGGATTGCTAACACAGATCATCTTCACTGTGTGCCCAGTCAAATCCCATCCCTTCTAGCAGCGTGGAAAGACTAATCCCTGGCACTGAAGGCACTTAGATTCACCCGCTGCAGGATTAGGATGCTTGAGCTGTTAGAGGGTCAGTATAGTTGGTTCTCCCTCCCTCCAATGAGGGTCGCTGGCTCTTTGGGTGCCAGTTTGCCTGGCACATTAGGAAAGGCTGGAGCTAAAGCAAGTGGCTGTAAAGACTAAATGGGAGTGCTGAGTGTGCAGAATGCATTTTGGATTTAAACCAGCCATTGCTGCTGCGGGGGACAAAAGGCTTTGGTGGCCTGGTCCAGAGCTGCTGAGCTCCTGCCTTGCTTGGGGGGTGTTCAGGGTAGCTGCGATGGCTGTTTTGCAGTTCACTGTGGGTCAGAGGAAAGAGTTTCTGACTTGATCCAGGGATTCCTGCTGGTGGCTGTGTCTGGGACAAGGAGTTGTATCCGTCACCTCTCACATCTGCATTTGGGACTTGCACAGAGCTGCTTTTTCAGGTCAACTCTTCCCTGCCCATGCGCAACCTTCAGTGTTAAGAGCTTCTCCCTTTTATTTTGAGTTGCTTTGCTGGAAGCAAATATCACTACTACCCTGGCACTAGTTTTGTTCAACTATTTGTTCTGGTTTCTGCATTAAGAGATAAACACCTCTGTCCTAGATGACACTAGAGTCTTCCTTGGTGAGGAAACGTGCCTATTAAATGGTTTGGCTGGTGCTTTGCTTTCTGGAGCTTCCTGCTAATGACAGTGTGTGCCATTAAGTGGGTGAGCTGCCCACAGGTGAACTTGTCTCAGTTCCTGCACAATGCAAAATGAGTTATTTTGAGGGCAGAGCCTCCACAGTGGAACCTTCAGGTAGAAAGCAATTGGCTTTCACTTTCTGTGCTGGAACTCAAACTATCTGTGCTCATAATGTCTTATTTCAGCTACTAGCATCAGGATTCATGTTTGTGGTTTTTTTGGGTTTGTTTTTTTTTTTTAGAAAAAAGGGTCTTCTTGTCAGCAGGGCATAAATTCCAGTGCAAAGGCTGCTCACGCTAGCTCAGCACCTTGTAAATGCTTACACTGCTTTCTAGTCCTGGGGGGGTGACAGTAGAGCTGTGGTCCCATTGCAACCAGTCATGCTATTGTGTGTGAACTGGTGTCTGAGGTGCACTGATGCTGGTGGAACACACCATGGTGCTGCAGGGAGTGTGCATGGGGAGGGATGGGTGTAGTAGATCTCCTCTCCTTCTTGGAAAGCAACTTTTTTTCCTGTTGTTTTTTCTCTGGGAGATTACAAACAAGGGCTCTAAAGATAGACCCTTCTTTAAAGATTTTTTTGGTGATACAGGAAGAGTATGTATGTTTCTCTTGGCTTTTCAGTGGAAAACTGCCATGACGGTAAAATAACTGTTAGCTGGGAACTGTTTTCTTCTATCATGACCCAGGTGAATACAAATTTATATTTGATTCAAAGCAGCTTGTCTTGAAAAGTACTGAACACTGGCTGTGTTGTGGAATTGGTTCCAGTGTTTTCATTCAGCATCGTTGCTGAGTATCTTGATTTCGGGATGCATCTTTTTGTGAATGTGGATCATATCATGCTTCCCTTTGTCTGTGCGTGCAAACATTAACAGCCATGTCTTGGCTGAAATGTATATAACTACATTTGTCACTCATCTGACAACATAATTTTTCTTCCTCAACAGGACAGCCAAGCATATTCAACTGAAACCCATGTGGAAGATGTAAGTCTAAAAGTTCTTTCAGTGAAGAAGATATACTAGAAAGGTAGGGCCTTTCCATAAATGCTTGCTTTGAGTTTGATACTGTTATCTTAGAGCTGTAGCTGTACTGAGTGTTCCCACTTTTGGCAATGCTGTGAAGCGGCATAGTGAAGCAAGAGCCGTTCAGTCTTAACACATTTGTAAGCCCTAAGTGCGTTCCTCTGTACTTTGCAAACATACTTTGAGGTATTTCCATAGAGCTGCATGATAAAATAATTTTGAATATTTTATGCAAGGCCTGTGTTGCAGCCTATTCTGAAAAAAAAATCCTTTTGAAACCTGGAATGTGGGCCTAAAGCTTCTGCCTGGCTTACTGTGGCAAGAGGACAAGGCTGCTGCTAAGGTGGCTCTGCCTCTGATTGTCTCACTGAAACCAGACGGATGCATTATGAAATAACCAGCAAGAACGTGGGACAGCAAAGTGTGTGGTGGTTCTTCCACTTGGCCTAAGTTTCCTGCATGTGGAACTTGCCCTTGATTTAGATCAGCATGGACCTAGCTGATCAGCTGTGTCTAACAGGCATGCGTAAGAAAGTTGTCTGTATTAAGTGAAGAATTTCAGACCACCCATTTGCTGGATGAAAATGCAATATCTGACATTGTGCTGAAGTTGTGGGGACTATCTGATGAGTAAAAACATATATGCATATATATACTCTATATGTATAAAATGGGCCATAAATAAGATCTCATCCCTTATAGAAAAAGTACATTGTAGATTTCAATACACTAGGAAGAGAGGGCCATACAATGTAAGTAATGGTTCTGCTTGTATTTCAGTCCATACTTGCTGTAACAGTGCTTATAAACTTGTAACCTGGATGAAGGCAGTTCCTAGGACATGGGGAGAGTCACTTGGTGCACATCTGGGGGATACACAAAGTGAAAAAAGAGGAGGGGAAAGATGCTAATGCCACCACACTGAGCTCAGGCCTTGGTTCTCTTTAAGAAACAAGTCACATATGAGCTGTTCTTGTTTGTGATCAGTATGTAGAACATAATGTATTGTCTAACTGATATGAAATAATCATTCTTAAGCCACTGGTTTCCTCATCGGAATACCTTCAAAGGGTGGACCTCAGACCTATGCTGATAAGGTAGGGAACAGCAGTGCTGGCTGGATGCCCTGCCCTTCCCCACAGCTGGCAAATCCATGTTCATGTAGGCTTTGTACCTCCATCCCAAAGGTCAAGGAAGCCCCAGCAGGGTTCATTCCCAGCCCCATGGTGTTGCTTCTAATGGGTGAGGATAGGTGTTAGTTTATTCACTGCCTTTGTTTGACATGGAGGAGTCCTCAGCAAGATTGCCTTCTTGGTAGGCACTGTAGCTGCACAAGATAAATAACATTTTGACACTGAAGCATATTTTTAATTGGCTATAATAGTTTAAATTTTACAGGAAACAAGCAGAAATACAAAATGAAAGGAGTGCATGTGGTAAGACTGCAGTCCTATGACAGGCAGAGATGCGGGTGGAGACTGATCAGCTCATGTGGCTTGCTCTGCTTCTGTGGGACTGGCTTGCAGTGGGAGCAGAAACATTTTCTGAATCTGAAGAAAAATTTACCTATGGAATATGTTTGAAACCAATCTCTTTAAAAAAAAATATTGGAAAAGTCAATTTAGCACTTCAGATCTGGAGTTATCTTCTCATCTTTCCTTCCTTTCTGGTTCTGACATCAGGAAGGTTATCCCTGGGGTTTCTAGATTCCTTCAGATCTAGGAATTACTTAAAGCTCAGCTTTGAGGCCAGGTTTGTGGATTTTCAACAGTGTGTGCTGCACTGCAAGGAATATGTGTGAAGTATAAAAATACAGGATTGCTACACATGTGCTTGCTGTGCAAGAGAAGTTGCTCGTATCTATACAATGTTTAACACTATAAAATGCCCCCTGAGTGCCAAGTCCTGAGAGGAGTTCAGCTTTCAGCTCCCTCTGGGGCTATAGGAAGATCTGTAGCTGCTCACAGGACCCAGACCTTGCTATGTGCTACATCCCCAGCTTCCCCAAATCCAGCTATGACTGAGATCCGATATTTTGTACTGGAGTGCTCGGTTTCCCTCCTCGTGGCAGAGATAGGGCAGGACGAAGCAGGCACGAGCCCAAAAGCATGCGCTCATTAGCTTTTGTCTGCTGGCGAGTTGGGAGTGCGCATTGCTCCGGCTGTTATAAAAGGCCCTCATTAAGTAACCACGTTTCTCTTGCATAAGTGATTGTTTTTGGGAGGCTTTAGCCAGTCGGAAGCTGTAGCTCACAGACAGAAAGCATGTCTAACTACTGTGATTTTTTTTTTTTTTTAAATAATGCATGATTATTAATCTGCTGAAAGTGATATAAAATCTCTTTAGATAAGGTTAAGCAGCGGAGACTCCTCAGTGCTGGTGGTAGCGGAGCTACAGCTGTGAGACGCTGCCAAAAAGCCTGTGCAGATCCTTGTGAGTAATATTTCTGATTCTTCTAAAGGGTGTTTGTGCCTGATAACTGCAGGCAGGGAAATATTGCAGACGTTTATTGCTGGCAATAAATTAGAGGGAGGCAGGAGGTGAGAGACAGTAGAGAAACTATTGACTGGTTTTAAAATAAGGCTTTTCTCCTAGACTTCTGTAGGCAAGTATGGGTTTCTCTGAAGCTGTGTAATCAAGTCTCTTCCAAATATGCTAATCAAAAAGAAATGTGGTGCTGAATTCAATTACAGGACTGTCAGGAGAGCATAGATTTGGCCTGACAGTGAGATTAAAGGACCATCTAGTCTGATGCACTGGCTTGGAGTGGCCAAAAGTACATTGGAAACAATATATTGTTCAAGGAAACAATATAAGAATAGGACAAGTGTACAGTCATATTTCCTCTCCTACATTTTCCTGGCTTTCAGAAATCTGCAGGGCAGTTATTTCCTGAGTCAGAAAGGATATCTTTAATAGTACAAGTGGATTTTTCTTTTCAGAATTTGCTAATTTGGTGTATCTGGTGAAGAAAACATGTTGTTTTTGGGATTTGACTGACATAAATCTAATTTGGATTTGATATCTTGAGTTAAATGAGTTCTTCCACATAGGATTTTAGTTGAAGAAAAAAAAAAGGTGGTTTTCTGTTTAGATGGAACTGAAAAGGGAAAAGTTTGTGTGGATTTACAGAAAACAGAATTTCCCCTCCCACTTCCTTGTGATGTATCTGGATGCAGCTCAGTCCATGAACAAAGCCCAGAACTATAAAACCATCCACTGAAGTGGGAACTGGAATTTTAGTTCAATGCTGAGCAGCTTGGAACAGCTCAGTTATTATTCCTGCCAACCCTGGAAGGCATTGAAGTGCCGTTGTATAGAGAAGGCAGCTAAAGTGCTGAGCTGCGAGGGGAAATGAAACTGTTGCCTATAGCGTGGATGCATGTACACATACATACACTTACAGGTGGCACAAAACTTTTCCTTGATAGAAAAATGCTGGACTAATGGAGATCACTTGGGAGAGCTCAAATCACTACTTAATCGAAAAAACATAGTATGTAGATCTTACAATTTATAAAGTTCTTGAGACTTGCTAAAGCATTTAAATCTTATTTGCAGCCAGTAGATGAGGAGGTAATACCACCACGAAAAGAAGTTATTTTGTAGGAGTTCCAGTATTAGAGAGGTACATGTGAAAACTATATTGAACTAAGGCACTCAGCTGCAAAGCCAGATTTAATGTTTTCATATTTCCTTCCTAAAGAGGGCAAAATGATGGGCATGTTTGCTTCAGTATAAATGCAATAGTGGTGTAAGATAAGCTGCAATCCCTCTCTTACACTTACTTGCTAATTATTTAGACCTTTAAACCTTGCAATACATCCACAGGCAAATTTGAGTTATGCCTCTTGCACTGTGCCAGTAAGGGATGGGTGGTGGCAGAGCCGGCTGCTCGCTGGGTGCTCCATGGCTTCCCATTTCAGTTCTGCAACCTAGTGAGGCCTCTTTGCTTCTGTGCTTCAGGGTTGTCCACAAACCAGGCGGCTTTCCCAGGTGTTTGTAGTGTTTTTTCTCCATCTGAAACTTGTACAGGGGTCTTTAGCCTTTATGGTGCTAGGGGCTGGTAACAGAGGGAGGTAACAGCCAATCTTAGACATCATGAGGCAGGTTTTTTCCCTAGATCATCAGATTACTTCATGGATCTGGAGAGTTTACAGTCTTAAAAACCCATGAGAGATTATTAAAGATGCTACCACTAGAAATCCTTGAGCTGCTAGAAGAGTATTCTGGGGAAGCATCTGCTGCTTGCCCTGTTTTTTGGGCTGTTCTCCTGGCACTGACTGCAGTCAAGAGGATGCTGGTTCAAACAAAGATGCTCCTACCCTGTGCAAGGCCTTTTATTTGTGGTGTTTTCACAAGAACTAAAAAGTCAGCAAACGGGGAAATTTGCAATGTTACTTTTAAAACAGTCTTTGGGACATGGAACAAACCCAAGCATATGCTGGGATAGCCAAGCAATGTTTCTAATTTCTTGCAGGGTAAAATGGATGCTATACACAAGCTGAAGACTTTTGTGATGTTTCTGTCTCTGGCTACTTTCACGGTCATGGTGATACTGAATGCTGGAAATGCCACTGGTATATTCAAAGGTAATGCAAGCAAATTGTCTTTGTTCAGAGGTGGATTTCATGCCTTCTATCATTTAATGATAGAAGGTGCCTTAGATGGGATAGATCTGTTTGTTACCTCGTTGCTTCTCCAAACACATTTTCATCTGTGAAAGATGGGAGTAGCTGGTGCATCCTCCAGGTGTTACAGCCCTATCCAGTCCCTTGAAATCCAAGTAAATGGTCTTGTCACTGGTGAACCTATATGTAGCTGTGGGTGAAAGGCAGTCTTTGCATCCACTGCCCTTGTATCACTGCTGGAAACTGTTCAGGCTGCTGCTGTGGATTTGTAGAAGACAGCAGGGCTTGATTTGAACACTACCCAGTTGAATCTGTCAGAAATGGACATTTTGCTTGTCTCTGGCTTTTCTGGCTCTTTATAAGAGGGAAGGTGCTCAGGGTTCTCCATAGGGACAGTGATCCCATAATAGGTGTCTAAAGGCAAGCCAACTGCAGCACATGGCTTGTTTTCACCAAGGGCATCCTCTCATTTCCCTCAGATCCACTGAGGTGTGGACTAAGCCTCAAGGAAGATTGCAGGGTGAGAGAAATGGGCAGTCTTTCCTCATCCTTAGTACGTAGTAACACTTTTGCCTGCAATAACATTCACCACTGCAGGTCTGTTCAGGACAACCCCTGGAAACATTTCGGCGAAGTACAACACTGACTTCACACCAGCTGGCTGGACTTTCCTCATCTGGAATGTCATCTATGCCTGGCAGCTTGTCTGGCTTCTCTACGCCTTGTCAGGGATCTGTCGAAGGTACTTTCCCTGCTTATGGTATAAATGAGGGACAGTGGCTCTTCCTTTCTGTAGCTCAATCTCTTACCCCCTTTTCTGGGGTTTCTAGTCAGAGCAAACCCACAGCCATTGCTCTTGACTTGACATGCTGAAGCTCTGCTGCTGGAGCATCTCTTAGGTTCAGCATCCAAAGCTGGGAAGCAGTTTTGAGGAGTATATGAACTGCTCTAATGTGTGGGTAGGTTACAAAGCACATAAACTGTTCTGTGAGGCCTGGTTTCCACCAACTTGTGATCTGACAGCTACCCAGTAGCTGCAGTTACCCACTGCTATATGCTGAGAATCCATGAGAGCAAGAAGAATGAACTATGGAGCTAATGCTTTGCATTTATTTGCTGTTAGAGATCAGAGAATCAGCACTGGGAAGTCTCTTGAGTTGTTGAAATGGACTTGAAGCTTTTCCTGGGGCTGAGATCAATAACTGCCTCATGCAGTACCATACAATATTTGTAGTATCCTGGGATGTCTTCTGTGGAATAGACTTACCTTGCAGCTCTTCTGTCAAGGGGGACCATGGACTGCTTAGTTTGAGTCTTGTGTATCTGCTGTTTTCACATGACTTGTAAGAAGTTGCTCAGTTGATACTGGCCAACACTGAAGGCTGAGGGAAGAATGAAGTATGTGTTTGTACAAGAGTGATCAAGTCCATATACATGTGTGTGCATACAACATATATATGCACATACGCACTTGCACTGTGATCCCGTAAGCCTTTTTCCCCAATAACTGGGCTAAAAACCCATGACCATGCCATTGCTACCACCATCAGTGGCACAAGCTTTGCAGCATCTGTGGAGCAATCCTTAGTACCCACTAAATCTGCAATGGTGCTGCAGAGACCAGCAAGAAGTTCTGTACCATGGGACAATGCCCTGATGGGGAAAAGCCACAGAGACTGTATTTTGTGTCAGAGAAGGATGCAGAGGAGAAATAGTCTGATTTAAGCTGAAATGTTTAACTCCAACATAGAGTGCCTGTTAGTATGAGGAAAATGAGGCCAGGAAAGTTTGGTTGGTCAATGCAGGCACTGTTTTCCTTTCTCCATACCTTTTTTTGGGCAGGAATGAACTTGGATATGTCTACATAAAGCCAGACTTGCTGCCAATACCTTTGTATGTGGTGTGGATTCTGAATAATGGCCTCAATGTTGGATGGCTGTTTCTGTGGGACCGAGAGTAAGTTGCCTTTTGTTGCAAATGCTTTCTAATCTTCTTGTTGGGACTACCCCAATACTTCATTTTGCACTTTTCCCTATGTGTGAACACTTAATTACATCTGTAAAACTCTGTGTCAGGCCTTGGCAAAAGGTAGCCTTCATAAAAGTTTGGGTTGATGGGTGATCTGCCCATGAGGTGGATCAGTTATTGAAGTCTAAGAACTCAAAGCTGCTGTTCTGTGTTTTCCCTCCACAGGTAAGACAGGAGCCATGCCTCTCTTCCTAAATACAGTTAAGCTCCTTGTCTTGGATTGTTTTTGTAATCATGGTCACATGAAGAGCTTATAATAGCGCTGGTGTCGAGGTGAAGAAATCAGTTGCAGTCAGGAAAATAACTTTGTGATTAACAGAGTAAAACAACAGTATGTTAAAACAAGGGCTACATGTAGTGATTACCTTTATTAAAGGCTGATTTAACTTAAAGTCATTAAAGGTCAGACACTAAAGCTATGAATTAAGGCATTGTGACACCACTAAAAAAATGTATTGTACATTGTGTATGTGCATGTATTCTTTGTCCTAGATACCTCCTCACAGCCCTGGTGTTCCTGGCAGCCCTCACTCTTACTACATGTGCTGCCCTCTTCATTTCACACCGAGCATTGAGCATCCATTCCTCGTGGTTTGTGAAGGGTCACAAAGCAGAGCTCTGGCTCATCCACATCCTAGTGGGTGGCATTTGGGAAGTTGTGCTGTTGGTAAATGCTAAAAAAAAAAAATGTGCTGAAGGTTTCAAGAAAGAAAGATTCAATGACAGGAGATGGGTAAGGGAAGATTTCTGCCCTAACTTTAACTTGTGCCTGCTGCGGGTATGCACAGGCTTAATTGCACCTCAGTTTCCTATCAGACATCATGGGAACGATGCAGAGCAAGGTACATCCCTCGTACTTCTCCAGCTACTACAGAATGAAGCTTTCAGTGATGTGTGAGAACTTCAGCCTAAACTTGTGTATGGCATGGGGAGAAGAATATTTCTTGCAGAGGGAGAAGCCATTGCTAAGGGTGGCTTCTGTTGCTGTAGCTGATGGTGATGTCCCTGGTATCTCGCTACAAAAAAAAAATATATGGGGAGGTGTACACTGCTCAAGGTTTCAAATGCAGCTGAGTTTTGTCAAATTCTGGAAGAAAATTACTTTTCCGCTGTCTGAGAAGAGTGGGTGGGTGTTTGGGAAACTGCACAGAGAAAATAAGATAAACATATTCATACTCCATCACTCCTTGATTCCCTCCTTGTGCCTCTCTCCTAGCTCAAACCTACTACCCACAAACCCTTCCTCACCATCCAGGACACCTCATGCTGCAGTTCCTCCCATGGCTGCTGTGTGTGCTTTAACCACCTTTGGTTCCTTTGCTTGATGTTGGTGTTGCCCAGTGAGAAACTGGGTCAGATGAAAAAGCATGTCCAAGGAGCTAGGAGGGTCTCCAGTGGAGAGGGACCCTGCAAAGCTGGGAGCCTGCACAGAAAAGTTCCTACTGACTCTGCTAGAAATCTCTCTAAATCTCTTGACACAAACTGGAAGCGGGCTCTATTCCTTACACCCTTGTATTTCAGTTCCTGAGACACCAGTATAATGCAGGGAACTGAGAACAGCTGGACTCCCCATCCTCACTCAGGAATGACTACAGCCCTTGATATTGCCTGCTGCAGGCTCCGTGTAGTAAAGATGTTTGCTGGGAGGTTGTTGAGATTCAAAAAACTGCATGCTCTGCCAGTTACAGCAGCCTGCAACAACTGGGCTGGGCAGCCAGGCAGTCTGTGTGCTTTGAGGTACCTATGGGAAGCCCCTGCTGGGGTTGCAGGGCTTTGTATGAGGAGTTCCGCAGCTGCCACTGGGGTGGATCTCTGGGGTACTTTGGAGCCTCCAAGGCTTCAACTCTTCTCGATGTTGAGGGTCTTTCCCTGCAGCTGGGTCCAGAAGGCTGGCTTAACTGTCCCAGGACATGTGGGTCACAAAAGACAAATGGGAATTACTTTTTTTTATCATGCTTGTCATCTTGCTGTGCTATGTGGCAGGTCCAGAATGGACTGGTGCTGTATGTGACATGGACCACCATTGCCACTCTGCTGAACTTTGCTGTTGTGTTGATCTACAAGTGGAATATATCCAATGAGGCAGCAACGACTACTTCTCTGAGCATCCTTGCTCTCCATCTAGTAGTATGGTAAGCAACCTCATGGGTTCCCACCAAGCCTGAAAGACCCCTTTCACCGCTCACAATTGGTTTGGACCATCTGTTCCATTCATAGTCTGTCCCTGTACAAACACTGAGTACAAAGGCCTCTGTTAAAATTCATGGCAGATGAACAGGGAGCCTGGGTAGAGCTTTTTCCTGTACCTCAGTGATGCCAATAAGCACCTGCTGTGGGGCAGCACCGGGTTGCTGTGACTTGTATGAGCCCAATCTGTCCTGGGTTTGCAGGTGAGGCCTTAATATGGAAACCATATGAAACACGACTTTATTTTTTTCCCTAAACTTCCCTTAAATAATTTTTTATTAATCTTCTAAATTTTAGTAAATGAACAATTTTGGACTCTGGTCCAAACTGGCCTGCTAAAAAAAAAAAACAAAACATTCTTTGTCCTTTTCCTAAATTTTCTATGGGGGGGGGGGGAAAACCTACAGAGAAAATGCTTACTTTAGTCACTCTTTTTCTTCACAGGTTTTATCTAGAAAACTTCTTTCTTGACAAGTATGTCCGCTATAACCTTACAATCTACCCAGTGGTCATAATAGCTCTGACTGGCAGTGCATGCAAGAACTTCTCGTTTTCATCCCCAACGATGAATGGCGCTTTTATAGGTGAATCTTTTGGACTGTTTCCAACTCTTGTAAAAGAAGGCCAGTAAACACTTGCACATCTTTCCTGCATATTAGGGGCAGAAAGGCAGACTTGCTTCTTGAAAAGTATTATTTATGAAAAACAGAACTAGGGACTTATTGGAAGGTATTAATTTTGCAAAAGAAAGAGTAGAGCAGAAATCATTGCCCATGAACCTTGGGGCTGGATTCAAACCTTGTGTTGCCTCAAGTTCACTTCCCAGTGCAATATGTTTGCCCTACAATTCTCCATCATCCACTTGGGTCCTCTGCTGGTAGCTTCATCCCAGGGCCAGGGTGAAGGCTGTGGACTTCCATTTGCCCTATATCATTTAGGATATAGGAGCAGTGCATAAGTTTCTGACCCAAGGAGGAGTTGTATCTAAATTTCACAATGTGAAACCTTGTACATGCTCCCATCCTAGGCAGAGCTCAGTCTAGCCTTAACAAGTTTTCCTGGGATTATTTGGTTACTGCAGGTCACTCTAGCGGAGTTGAGTGTAGTCATCCATTGTAAAAGGGCTTAAGCTGTCTGAATACAATCACAGCCTGGCAAAAGCTATGCCATTATGAGTAGTTTTATGCTGGCATGAAAGGGACTGAGCTGTGTGAACCCTGAATCCTGCTGTAGCAGTTTGAGATGCCTATTCCCACCATAGGGTCAGCAGATGGGAGCATGTTCCCACCCTTCAGCCTTCCCACTGCCACATACCAGCGGCTAAAGCTAATTTCTGGACTGGCACCACTGTCACAGCCACTCTGGTACGTGTTCCCTTTTGCTGTCAGAGCAGCTGGAGCCTGGTAATGCCTAAAAGCACCCAACAGGATTTAGCAGAGCTTGTCTGCCAAAGGCACTAGAGACTCATCTCCTGGTGGTTATGGCCACCAGGAACATGAAGGTATGTGTGATCTCTGGCAGACAGCTCTGTTCCTGCAGTAGATGCATTTCTACCAGCAAAATTTCATTCTTAGTGGTTTAGCTTGTTTGGCTGGTAGGGCAGGAATGTGCTTTTCCCAAACTAGTGCATGTTTCTTTACATAGTTCAACTATTCTTGGAGTGTTTTGTTAATGTAATGCATTTTTATTCCTGTGTTCATAAAGCCTCCCCCCTTTTTTAGACATGCCTTGACCTGGAAACATTGGGTGAGTTTGGGTAGCAGTGAAACTCTGAACTCTGAAGTACAACTCCGATGGGGGGGGTAATGGCTCCTATACAGGGGGGTTTGTTTGTTTGTTGGGTTTTTTTGGGGTTTTTTTTGTTTGTTTTTTTCCCTGAATGCCCCCTGTACTGGGACCTGGGTTGTGACAAGAGGCACTGTCTTTCTCACATGTGCTAACAGGCTTCTGTGTTTCATTTCTAGTTGTTCTGCTGGCAATGACTTGCTTGATCTTTGCTGTTCGGCTGGGACTGGTCACATGGAGACACTGTAAGAGGCCACTGGAAGCATCAGAAATCCCAGACCCATCAGGCACAGTGGCCTGAGACGTCTGGCATGTTGTGGTAGGTGCTTTAAAGGGAGAAAAAAAGAATTTGGCATCTGCTGGTCCTTCCTTCCAGTATCGATTGCCTTGTGCTCTTCTCTATTTCTTTCCATTCCAAATGTGGATGGTTTGTGTCTGCAAACCTGTCCTGCTTCTACATTCCCTCAGATCAGCTACTCACAGCCCCACCTTGAATCTGCACCCTCCATCATTTGGTTTGACTCTGGATCAGGGCAGGAAAAAGTCCTCCAGCTAAACAGCCCTGTGCACCTTTGTGGTGACTGAGCTGTGGCTCTCTGCTCTGGCCAGTGCAACGAGGGGTGTCAACAGGCACTTAGCAGGCTGGCACAGACAGTTTATATTCTTTCCTTGGTAGTTCATTTCTCTTGAAGTGCAGCTCTAAGTGAACTGTACCTGGGATTCAAGGTGAGCAGTGGGAGGTCTGTCATTCCTTTTGCCCTTCGGTGCTAGGGAGATCTGCAAGCCCCTGTGGTGTGAGCAGATCTGCAGCAGTGACTGCTCCCTTTCCTGCTTCTCATTATCATGATGGGAACAGATACTACAATTTTAAATACCTGCCTTCATGGTGTCGGCTCTGTGTGATATCCAAGGGGGGAAGGAGGAGTGACTGAATACTTCTGGCACAATTGCGAGCCTTCAACCTATTTCAGCTTGCTGTATCTCTAGAAACTGAAGATGCGTTCACTTTTCAGCATACAGTAAGATTTCTGGGTCTCTGCCCTGGTTTTTCCTGACTTCCTCAGTTAAGTTAGTCACTGTGTCAGTGCCTCTGTCTGTGGACCCACAATTACAGCAGGTTTGTGCTGTTCCTGCTCTGCCTGTAAGATGGATGGGATCTGGGTCAGGTGGGAGTGGTAGGCTGCCTTTCCCTGAGCTGTGCGGAGCCAGCAGTGCATGGTTTGTGCTGGCTGGATGCCTTCTGCTGGATGGTGGTTTGTAGCTGTTCTGGCAGGAGGTTAGATGTACAGATGAGATGATACCTGACCTGGGGTAAAGCCTGCTGCTTCAAAGAAAGCCTGCTTAAGAAAAAAGAAAAGGTATCTGAACTGGTAGAGTGTGTTCATCTTCGATCAGTGCTTTCTCATGTGGCTTCACCACTTCAGAGTCGGCATTAGGAAGCCTAAACTGGATGGACTGAATTGTCAGACCACTGCCTCTATTTCCTGTGCCCACTTCAGAGCTGATAGTGCCTCACTGGTGTGTGGAAGGTGTTCCTACATGGCAGGTGCTTTCAGATGCTGAATATCTTGCAATACTATTACAAAGGTAAATTCTTCTAAAATAATATGTGCTATTGTTTACATTTAACAGAACAAAATCAGTGTGATGCAATTCTTGTCATTCTGTTGTATTGTTTTATTTTAAAATAAATTGACTAATCACACCACTCTTCTGCTAACTCTAAATCATCTAAAGCAACTTCCCTGGCTCCCACCTTACTTGTGTCCTGGGTCCTGCAGTGCCCCTGGTCCCTTGCTGGAGCCAGCTGCCCCTCCCTCGCTGGGATGCTACTGGGTGTAACTGCTTCCACTGATCATGCCTTCAACAACCTTAGAGGTAGACTTGGGTGATGCACATTCCTGTGTATGACTCCTCTGCCTAGCACCCTGCTCATTAAACTTCTATTTTATAAGCTCTACTTACCACGAGCAAAGCTAGTAAACTCCCAGCAGCCTCTCTGTAAGCTGCCTTCTTAATACAGTGGTATTAAATCAACTGGCGTGTGGATTAAGGGGTCCAGGCAAGGTCAGTAGTTGATATGAGGCTGTGCAGCAGTTAAGGCATGGGGAGCCCTGGAAAGTTTTGCAGCCTCCCAAGCAAGAGCTTTACAAACAGCTCCTGGACCAGGGCAGCTGCACTGCCTTTCCACAGGACATTGAACAAAGCCTTCAGGGGCTTTCTTGGTGACTGTACCTGATGTCTGTACATTTAGAAACTATACCACAGGATACGATTAGTGCTTTAATTAGCTGGGGAGAGTCAACAGGGCTTCTGTGGAGAGAAGTCATGTCTCACAACTGTCTCAGTTCTCTGAAGGATTCAAAAAGCATGTAGGTAAGGGTGAACTGTTTTATATTGCCACTGGCTTCTAAAGAAGCTCGAGAGCTATGGCATAAAAGGCAATCTCCTCCCAAGGTGAGAAATAGAGGGAGTGTTTCTCTTCAGGAAGGGAGGTTGCTGGTGGCATGTGTTGTTAGACCTAGGCTGGATAATGTAGTCATTAAAAACCAAGGAACACTTTGATGGACAGTTATTCAGGATGCTAAAGGAGAAGGTTGACTGGGGAATTGCAAAGAGCTCTCATGAAACCAAAAGTGGACAGCACAAATGATGGATGAAAGTCATTGTAGGTACATACCAAAGGATGCATAAGGGGAAAACTAGGCTGCACTTCACACTTCAAGTGATGTGCTCTGAGCTGGCCCCTGCCACTCGGTGCAAGAGCCTGGAGCTATGGTAGCTGTTCTCACCCAAATATTTCCACATCTGGCAGCAGTAGAGGCAAACCATATATTGGGGTTGGTTAGGAAAGGAGTATAAGTGAGAACACCCTCATGCTTCTCTGAAGCTACTGGACACTCAGCTCTTGAGGGCTTTGTGTGGTTCTGGTCCTTGTACTGCCAGGAGATTAAGGGCTTGGAGAAGAGCAATGGCATCAGGGAGCCAGATGTCTCTATGCCCATCATTGCACCCCAGAGCTGAGGAGCTGACCTTGGGTGAGGAGGTGTGTGAGACCCTTTCCTATGGCCACTTTGCTACATGTGTCACAGGGCTGGGCACTGCCCTTCACCCTGCTCTTCCCACTCCAAAACAAGCTGCAAGGAGAGCCTCAAAAACTTTTTTTGGAGTGGTGATGAGGTGCTGCAGCAGCACCCAGTTAATCTTTTTGCAGACCTCCCTGTGAGAAAGCCCCTGGCAACTGTCCCAAAATGATTAGGCTGAGCTAGCCCCAGCCCCCATTTGGCCACCCACAAATAAGCTGCTGGTCCCCAAATCCCTCTCCAAGCACTATTTCCATGGAGCTGGGGCAGGCAGAGCTCCAGCCAGCTTTGAGAAAAGTGGCTTTCCTTGCATCTGCAGCAGGAACAGAAGCCTAAAAATACTCTGTATGCCCCTTTTTCTTTTAGCTGGGGTGGGGGGAAACAGATGAAAAATAAGTATGGACCACCTTCTTCCAGCCTTGGGGCTAAAGATAACCTCAAGGCTATTTTTAAAGGCGCTTTTTTTTTTTTCTGAAATGCTTTATTTTCATTTGTTTTCAAAAACATCTGATATGTGGTTTTGCCCACAAGAGATTTTTCTTTCAGCAGAGCTGAATTTCATGAATCTGGAAACCTGCCAACTTTTTAGCAAAAATAATCTGTCCAGCCTTTGTTTCCATGAGTGATTATAGGATTTGGGTGAATTTTACTGGCTTTAAAATTTCTTGGAAAGCTGGTGGACTTAAGAACCCAAAGCCTGAAAAATTAGTTTCATTTCTGAAAAGGCAATTAGGGGCCCTGGCAAATGCTCATGTGTCTCGTAGCCCTATCAAATACCCTGGGCCACCTCGCCTCCCCGGGGGGCTGGAAGATGGATGGGGCTAGCAAAGCCAGGCATGACAACGTTCCTGGGATACAAAAGCTTACCTTGCTTTCTAATACCAAAAGTTATTTTACACTTGTCATCCTCTGGAGTGGCTGAATGGGGTGATAAAATCATAGAATGGTTTGGGTTGGAAGGGGCCTTAAAGTTCATCTAGTTCTAACCCCCCTGCAATGGGCAGGGACACCTTCCACTAGACCAGGGTGCTCAAAGCTCCATCCAACCTGGCCTTGAACACTGCCCGGGAGGGGGCAGCCACAGCTTCTCTGGGCAACCTGGGCCAGTGTCTCACCATCCTCACAGAATAGAATTTCTTCCTAATATCTAATCTAAATCTACCCTCTTTCAGTTTAAAACCATTCCCCCTCCTCCTATCACTACATGCCCTTGTAAAAAGTCCCTCTCCCACTTTCCTGGAGGCCCCCTCAGGTACTGGAAGGCTGCTCTAAGGTCTCTCCTTCTCTGCCTTCTCTTCTCCAGGCTGAACAGCCCCAGCTCTCTCAGCCTGTCTTCATAGGAGAGGTGCTCCAGCCCTCTCATCATCTTTGTGGACCTACTCTGGACTTGCTCCAACAGCTCCAAGTCCTTCTTATGTTGAGGGGTAGGGAAAAGCAGGGTTATCTGTAAACCACCAGTGGTTGGATAACTCCAGCTCTGAGTACAGGGATGCCTCCTTCCCCCAGCTGGGGCCAGCTGCTGCCCAGACTCCCTTCTGCTCTGTGCTTAGCAGCCTTCCTCTGAGGATGACCCATCAGTTTAGCAATATTTTCTCCAGAGGGCTCTATCAGCTGGGCTGGATGTTGCTGATGCTCTGAGACAGTTTTTTTCAGTAAAAGTCCCTGGGAAAATCTGATTCAGAAGAATGTCGCATGGAAGAAGTTGTGGGTCAGGGGAAACATGCATTTGAACTGAGAGCATGAATGTGTTAATTCAAAAGGAATTTTTTAAAAGTGGGGTTATAAGGCCCTGGATCAGGCTCTTATTAAAGCCCACGCAGCTTCCAGAGGAAAACGTGCCTCATTTCTTGGACTGAGGCTCAGCTGGCTCCTCCTCAGCCACCATGAGGGCAAAGGAGATACTGGGATCAGGGCAGGCTTCCCTTTGACACCTTCCACCAGCAGCAGCATGCTCTGGGCCGTGCTCCCTGGAGCCCATCCTGCTTGCAGCCCCAGGGCACTGCACTCCCCTCATGATGCTCTTGGCTGCAGAGCTCAGGCAGTGTGCAGGTAGGAGGCTTTGCTGCTGGGCTCCCAAAAACCAGAGCACCCAGGCAGAGGAGACATGGGGTTACGACCTAATTTGTTCTTGGCTTGATGCTACCCTCAGTACTAATTACTTTATACTAAAGCATCCGTGAAAATGAATAATGAATAAATAAAACTGAGCCTGCTGGAGAGAAGAGATGTTACACCGTGATGCAAAGCAGAAAGCAGGATTGCCTTTCATGTGCAGTTTGAAGCAATTTTGCAAACCCATTGCCCGGCTGCAGCTAGGGGTGATGGGCATAGCCCATATGTCTATGGTCGCAAGTGGCACCGGCCATGCTGGCCACCACCAGCAGGAAAACATGGATGAGACCCTTGCTGGTGCCTTGTCACTTCTCAAGGCATCTCACCAGAGGAGCGTTGGCCTTGGAGGGGAAACACAAAGTAGGCTGGCTCAAAACATGGCACCTCAAATGCTCGTCCTTTGGAGTTGGAGCAAATCCAGTACTTGCTGGCTGCACCCCTCTTTCGTTATCTGTAAAGCAGAGAAGAACAGGACAAGCCTCTCCATGAAGGACTGTGAAGATCTCCAGATAAAAGCGCCAAATACATACGACGATGATTAAAGGCATCGAAGCCCTTTGCTATGCACACAGTCTAAACAAGCTTGTGCCATTCTGGGCTCTTTGAAAACTGTTAGATGTTTTAAAGCTAAATATTTATTTTATCTGTGCAGAGCTGGGACAGGCCCGTTTTGGGAGATACACTTAGTTCCCTCTGTCAAAGGCATCTCAGCAAAGAGTTACAGGCTTAGGCGGGCCTCATGCATGGGCTGAACATGTGGGAAAAAATGCTGGAGCAGCCCAAGAGCCTGACCCTGCTCCCAGCAGAGTCAGAACACCAGCCAGAGCATGCATCAGCCATGTGATAGTGCGATGGGCATTCCCTACTGGAAACTTTGACTCGAAACACTTGAATAGCCACACAAGGATGCTGTATTTTGTCTCTCCTCTTTGGGAAGAAAGAGTATTGAAGACCTTTGCCCGGGCAGCTGATAAAATGTGGTGTTTAACCAACCAAGAAGGGATGTTGCCCGCACAGGATGCAGCTGATCGGGGTTGGGGAGCGCTGGAAGTGACAGTGACATTAGGTGGTAACTTGGTTTGTCTCAATGTTGTTCTAATAAAAACTTGACCTTAAAAAAAATGGGCATTACTGGTAAGTATTTAGCTTAAGTGACCCATGACATGAATTATTTATGTCCAAGAGAGAAAAAAACTGTGTATCTTTGTGCCTGTGATTGCTATTGCTTTCTATGGCAACAACACATGTTTTGTCACGTATTTTGCAGGAACAGAATAAAGGAATAATTTGCTACGAGATGGCCCCAGGGCTAAGAGAGGAGCAGAGGGATTGAGCAGAGATTTCCAAGAGCTGTGCCAGACCAGCACGGCAGCTGGAGCCTGAGCTTCCTCGCACCGATGCTTTACCTTAATTCCATTAGGAATAACATGGAGAAAACATCTGTGTGCTGTTCTTGTTTTGGGCTGTGGTCCCTACCAAAAATGCGGCCTCCTGGGAGACCCACTGTGCGTCCCCTCATTCAGGGGGCACCTTGTCCCCCTGCAAATGTGTTTCTGCCCCATGCTACTACCCTTGGCATGTGAAAGTTCCCACCAGGCAGGGCAATAGACTCAGTATGAAAAGTCCCATTGGACAAAAGCTCATCCCTGATGCCTTTAAAGAAGACGAGAAATCGTAAGAGGACACCCACTGCATGCCTGATAACAACAGCAGGGGCAAAGTCATGGTCCATTTCTAGCATGCCCTCATGATTTTATCCTTATGAACTGGGAGTGCTGGAAGAGAGCAGTGTGATGGGTTGTGCAGGTATCTTCTGGCAGGGTCAGGAGATGGTCACCACCATGGTCACCACGTAGCCATCAACTGGGTCTGCGGGAGTCAGAGCAATGGCCTGGGCGGGTCCTAGTGCTCTGGAAGGTCTCTAGAGCAGAAGAGCAGGATTGTCCCTATTCACAGAAGAGTTGTGTGGCTTCGCATTGAGAGCTCAGGAATAGAATCATACTATCATAGAATGGTTTGGGTTGGAAGGGACCTTAAAGATCAGCTAGTTCCAACCCCCCTGCCACAGGCAGGGACACCTTCCACTGGACCAGGTTGCTCAAAGCCCCATCCAACCTGGCCTTAAACACTGCCAGGGAGGGGGCATCCACAGCTTCTCTGGGCGACTTGTTCAACAGGGCAGGCGGAGCTATGTGGTCTTAAGCGTGATGAGCGCTAAAGTGTTAGTCCCTCCTTTTGCAAGAGATGTGAGCACACCTTGGGTGCGAGCACCACATCACCTTCATTTAAATGGCAAAACAAGAAGAGCAGGAAAACACACAGAGAGCACACGCCAAGCAAAGTGCAGGGGAGCGTGATGGTTGTCGAAGCACAGCGACTGCTGCTGTCAGAGGCATTGGCCACAGCACCAGCTGTGCCATCCCCATCCCCAGAGCATCCCCTTCCCACACCACACTTTCATACCAGCCGGCAAAATGCTCTTTATGGCGGGGGTGGGGAATTTTTAATTAATTTAATTTATTGCCAACGAACACAAACTTCTAATCGTTGTTTTGGTAACAAGAAAAAGAAAACATAAGCGATTACATACTCAGGTAAACCATCATGCACGAGCTGATCAGACACCCATGCATAGACCAACTGGGTGCCCATGCATGACTTAAGAGGGTGCTCAGGTGTGCGTGGGTTGGGCACTGATGTGTGAACTCTTTGAGCACCCATGCGTGAATTAATGGCTCGCTTATGCTTGAGTTGTTTGGGTGCTCATGCATAAATTAATTGGGTGCTCATGCATCAGCTAATTGGGTTCTCATGCATGAATTAATTGGGCAATCATGCATAAATTAATTCGGTGCTTATGCATTAACCATTTGGGCTCTTGTGCATAAATTAATCGGGCATTCATGCGCAGATTAAATAGGTGCTCGTGCATGAACTACTTGAGCGCTTGTGCATAAATTAATTGAGCACTCGTGCAAGGACTAATTGTCAGCTCACGAGTGAGCGCAGCAAACCGCACAGCTCATGCTTGATATGCCACTGACCTGCAATGGACAGACTGGCTTAGGGCTACATGTGTCCTCCATCATCCTCTGAGCAGGTAGAGGTGTTGCATTGGGCATTATTGTCTGATCGCTCCTTGACACCCAGGACAGGCCCTGCACACTAGTGGTGCTGTAGACATTTCTACTCCTATTCAAGAAGCAAACCTTTGGATGCTTCTGATGTCTCCTTGGGAGGACACCACCCAATCTGCTTTGGGATACTGCATTTCTGTATCTCCTCGTGCTATCACTCCATCAGGCACACCAGCTCTCTGACCTTGAGCGCTGGGTTCACCTAACCAAAAGCTGGTGGAAAATGACGGGCATATTGTTCTCGTATATAACACTAGCCATAAGAATGCACCCTACTCAAAATAGTAGGAAGAAAAGCTGCTGGTGTGGTTTATGAAGATGGGTGGAAAACCAGGAAAAACACTGTTGTGGTTCCTCAGACAAGAACATCTTGTTCAGCTAAATGCAAAGGCAGTCCTTGAGGACACTCCTGCAGAGACAAGGAGACGGGGCGATGACAATAATGTTGGTGCCTGGCTGGGAAAATGGAAAGGAAGCATTTGATAATTATCACAGTGTTACCACAAAACGTGTGCAGGCAGCGTAGGAAGGAGGTCAAACTTCTGCAGCATCTGATCCTTTTCCCTTTTCTTCCAGCACTGGCACTGCACAGAGGAGGGGGAGGAAGACGGTGGCTGAGAGCACTCAGCAATGTGATGCTCCTGCCCGTATCCCGGGCTGGAGGCACGGAGGATGCCTGCCTCCCTTCGGGGAATTTGGCCTCACAGCTGCCACCAGACCAAGGCGTCCCCAATGCTGGGGCCACCACAGTGGCGCTGGGGTCACTGATGTCAGGCAGCAGCTGCTGCCTGACCCTGCAGCAAAACCAAATTCTGCAGCACCAGCCATGGCTGCTTATGGATTTCTCCGCTCTCTGCAGCAAGTTTTTGAGCACAATATCAGTTGCACGTTATCAGCTCGTATAGGGAGGAGCCAAAGCAAAGCAAACAGCCATCCCCAAAAAAGCCCATGATACGGTGATGCAGCAGTTTGTGCTGCTGAGCTGCCCTGGCAATCCGGCTCAGATGCTCATGCCCATGTCCCTGCGTGGGACACCAGCACTGCTCACCAACCTGTTTTCTGCCTGCAAACCTGTCCCTGGGGCTCCCCCAGAGAACGTAATCCAGTCAGAGATGTTTCTGCATTACAAATGTGCAGGTCTTAAGCAGCCAGGAATTGCAACCCGGGTCTTGGGGTGTGTGCCCCAGGCATCGCCCCACAGAGCCTGCGTTAAAATCCTGCCAGGTTTTAATGCGCTGGCTGCATATCGAGGGGACTTGCATGTAGACATCCACTCATGGGTGCAGAGACCTTGCCGCAGTCAGTCGAGATGATTTGAAGCAGCATGATGGTGCAGTGAGATTTTTTTTTTTCCCAATATTAATGAGCTGTTATATATTTCATGTCTGTTAAATGGGAGGAAGCAAGCAGCACGAGGTGTCCTGGGGCTGGCTCACACCAGCCCTCACGCTGCGTGAAATTCAAGCACTGGTGAGATGAATTTTAGTCCCACCTAAACCCTTTGGTGTTAAGTTAAAAAGTGTTTTCCTCCCACTCACTTCAGGCCACACAGAAGTGTCAGTGGGACAGGCAGGCAGCAGTGCTGCAACACCTTCACCGGCTCAGCTGAGCCAGTGGGGCTATCTATCTGATGCCCAAAGGCAGGGAAGCAACTCTCAGCAAGCCTTGGACTTGGGCCTGGCATAAAGGGAGTCCACATCAGGAAAGACCTAGCGCATCTCTAGAATGAGACCGATTTGTGGGGTTTCCTGTGACGTTGCCTTTGATGTGTAGAGCAGAGAAGCCCGTGGGGGAAAAGGAGCTTCTGCTTCTCATCCTCTTCCATAGATGCTGTCCAGATGTGGAAGTGGTTGAGCCTCTTAGAAGACACAAGACTTGGCATAAAGGGTTCAGATAGCTTCCTCATCAGCCCCGGCAGCCTTCTGAAGGCTGTTTCCTCATTACTCATCCCCACCCCTCTGTAATCCTCTTGATTTTCAAACGTCTCTCAAAAGGCAAATATACTTGGTGTCGGGTGAGACTGGAATGGCTGCCAGCATGCTGCCTTCCACAGCATTGGGATGGAGATGGTCAGGGAAATGACTCCAACTCAGTTGGTGAAACAAGTATTTCCTTTTTTTTTTCCTTTTTCTTCCTCTGTCAGAAAGGCAGCTCTCTTCTTCAACCGTGGTGGGATCTCCCATCTTTCAACACCAATCGATTGCAGATTAAAGCAATGCTGGGTCTCCAGCTTCTAGAACAGCATTTGCTGCTGCTGGTTGCTGCGAGCACCATCTCCAGTGGATGTTATCAGTGCTCCTTAGATCAGCTCTGCACCAGATCCCAGGATCTGCTCTGGGTTGAACCTGATGGCTGGACAAGACTAGGTGAGATCACAGCCCATGGTTCCCAAGCCTTGTTTGCTAACTTCTCCTCTGTGTGCCCAGGATATTTTTTTTTTAGGAGGCCTGGACAGTGTCAAGGCTTGAAGGGAGTGCACAGAGAGACCTGGTCAACCCAGGAAAAATTGGGGACCTGTTGTCTCAGAAGAAAGACCTACCTGAAACCTTGCAGAAACAACCCCATTCCCCTGTTGCAGCAATACTTGCTTAAAGGTCTGGCTTGAGATGCCTTTAAGGCTGGGCCTGATTATTTTGTTACACTGAAATTATACTAACGAAGATTAGGAGAGTGGCAGTGCCCAAAACCCCACGTCTGAGCAGAGGACTGGCTTTTGACTCTCACAAAGCCAATCTGCTTGCTCAAACTTTCCCAGCCAGGGTGCATAGAGCAATAAAGAGCCTCTTGAAAGCTCTTGACAACTTGTCAAAGGAGATGTCTTATGCTGTGTATGCTGAAAGTATACATGGCACGGAGTGCAGGCAGCCTCTCTGGGGATTTTGTCCTGCAAAACTGGCTTTCAGGAAAGACTTGTTGTTGGGCATGTTTTCTATATCTTCCCCACGGGGGCTTGAACAGGCTTCAAAAAGGGCAAGAAATGCAAAAATGTTGACTCGTGGGTCAGAGGCTTCAAGACGAGGAGTCCCCCTTGGCAAAGGAAACACAGGAGATGGCAACAAGGCGAGAGAACTTGTCATTTAAACCTTGAAAATCCTTTTTCCACCAGAAGCAGCCCCATCTCTGCTGCTGGCTAGCTCTCTTGCACAGTTAGAAAGCCTCTCCACTTCCATGCTATACATAAACACATGCCATATGCCCTATCAAGCGGTGATAAACACACTCTTAAGTGTGTTTATCTGTTGGCTGACAAGCTGCGCTTAAGAGCTTAGTTTGCTAAGCTCGAAGGAAGCGTCCTCCCTTCCGCTGCACCGGTCGACTCGCCGGGCTGATGCCAGGAGGGTGCTGGAGAGTGTCTGGTGCTTCACAGGGGCAGAGCTTGTCATTCAGCCCACTTAGTGCTTCAGCTTTCCGCAGCTCCACGGTCTTGGGGTGAAGCAGCAGAGGTTGCATTTTCTTTGAGACGACAACCTGCCTGAGCCCATGGCTTCAGCTGCGGGACGGAGTGAGGTTTTGAAGGTGGGAAGGAGGAGACACAAGCACTCTGGTCCTCTGCTGTGACTGGAGGTGCTGAAGCTCCCAGGACATTTTTGGAAGCGGTTGCCCACAAAGCACGTACCCACAGCTGTGGATGGAGGGGGCTAAAATTAGAATCATAGAATCATCTTGGTTGGAAAGGACCTTCCAGATTATCAAGTCCAACCATTAATTGTCCTCCTTCAGCTAAGTCCTGGTCAGGGCAAGTCTGGACATCCTCTACCTGGATGTGATTCCTCTGTGGAGGACAAATCTGTGCAAACGAGGACTTTCCAGGCAGGGGGCAAATGACCTTGCCCTTTGCTCTGTCTGCTCGACCTCCTCTTCCTCTAAGCATTTCCCATTGCATTTCAATGCAATCCGAGAGATGGCTGCTTCTCCAAACCCTACTGCTACCTTGCAGCATGCCTTGCCTCTGCAGAAAACATCCCCTGAAGAGCCCTTTTTCCTCCCACCTAAGACTACAGCTGAAAATGCAGCACAGGAGAAACACGCTCTGGCTGCGAAGGGGCTTTCAAGGGAGGGTGTAGAGCACCATCTAGTGAAGGTTGTCGAGAAAACCATCCGCTGCAAACCCCGTGAGGAGCTACTGTGGGTCAGCAGGCTGGTGCAAGCTGTGTCGTGCTCATCTTCTCCCAGCGTTTGCATGGGGGAAACTGGTCCCAGCAGCAGAGCAGGTGGAAATCAGGAGGGAGCACAGCTTCTTCTGGCTCCTCTTTTTCTAGCTTTCTCCTGTCCCTCCTGGAGTGAACAGGACAGCTGGGAATCATACACAGAAGAGTAACTCAAACTTTTGCTAGTCTTTCAGACACTCCCCTCTGGCTCTGCCATAGCTAAGCAAAGTCTTTTCTGAAAGGGCCCGGGGAGAGTTCCAGGTGTCCTACTACTTCATGTGTTTGGACCTTGAATTGTAGGGAAGGTTTTGTTCTACGAGACCTTAAAAGCACCCAAACTCTCTTTCACTGTGCTTTTTTTTTGATGCATGACCTCTATACCTGCGACTTTGGCCTGAGCAGCTGGAGAGCTGAGGTCCCCTCACAAAGGCTGCGAGATGCTGCAGACCTGCCTACCTGCCACCTGCAGTCACTCTAATTAAAACCTCAAGGAAGGGTTAACATTTCTCTCTTTTTTTTATGGACATGTTTGAAGTCTCTCATTGCTTTGGACAGTCTATGCGGTAATGAAGTTATTAGCAATGAAACTTAAGTTTTATGATCACCCTTTATGGGCAAATATCTCAGAGGGTTGTCAAGCAGGTTTATTAGAAAGTCAAAACATCTTTTGACAACAGAGCAGCCATAGATGTCTGAGGACAAGTCCATAACGGTAAATCACTGCCACCAGTCCCAGCTGGGAGTAGTCTGGCCAGTGATGAGCTGCACCGTAGGTGACTGGCTGGGTCATCCTCCAAGGCTGCTCCTTTGTGATAGCACAGCACTGCTCTGACAATGAGTTTATCCTAATGTCTGAAACCCGTAGCTTCATGGTGGGATGAGTCTTCTGGTGGCAGACCCTGCTCTGAGTCTTGTTGCCCATCTAAGCCTTCCTCCCCGGGCGGTGCAGGTCAGTTGTCTTTAGACATCTCCTGGCCGTAGCTGAGCTTCGCTGACCCCAGGACATGGTGCTTGGCCTTAAATGATCCCAGTCCCTCAACAGGGTCTCCAAACATGGATTCAGCTCTGCCTGCACCAACGAAGCAAAGTCACTTCCAATACCCCTCTTCCCAAATCATTCTTGGCTTAAGAATTTAATGTAAACAACCTTCTTGCAAGTCCAAGTGATGCATGGCCCCCAGATACTTCATCTCAAAGGCTCTGCTGTCTCCAGCTGACCAGAAGCACCACAGCACTGATGCCACAGCCTTCACAAAGACTGCAGCTCCTGCCTTGTACAGCCCCAAGGCCCTTCGACAACTGGACTCTGTGCTGGCAAATGCCAAGACTTGAGGCAGAGCTGGGGACATCCTAGATCTCTGCCCCTGCTGTCCTCCTTGGCAGAGCTAAAGATGCTCACTTTGGCTCAGGGCAATTTGGGGATGCTCTTAACACCACCTTATCCAAAGCAGGACCTCAGGGAACGGCAGGACTATGCCCTGAGATTCCATCCCATCCCCTCCCCAAAACCGTGGTGCGGCCATTTGCTGGCTGTGCAGAACCCTGTAGAGGGAGCCCTGATCCCAGACATCCCCAGCCAAGGTCCCACGAGGCCACAAAGATGCTGTGTGGGTGTCCAGAGGGTGTTTTTGTGAGGGTTTTGTTGTTTTTGTTTTATTTTTAAGACTCACTATTGCCTCAATGGCCTCACCAGCCACAGCTATGGGCTCACTTGCCCTCTCTGAACATTTCTGCACGTTCCTGTCTCCCCCAAGTGCCTCCTCACTCACCTCCAGCATCTATCCCTTAGACCTCACTGAAGGTGGGGTGAAGTCTTCTGTGGGTGGACACCGCCCTTGCATGGGGAAACCTCCTCCCATGATGGCCTCCAAGGGCGTTGCACTCGCAGAGGGCTGGCACTGTGCTGCCCTGGCCCCAAAAGCTAGCCATGGTTGTTGCAGCATCAGCAACCCAGTGGGTGCTGCTGGGCATGCAAAGCCCCCCAGATCCCACCAGGCCAAGAGGAGCCACGTGCACTCAGGGTCTCTGCTCACCAAGCTGTTTCTCTAGCCTGTATGTCAATGGGCCTCCTGAAACCTAGCCTCCAAGCACGGGGAGGCGAAGGAAATTTCTCCTGGCTTGAAGGTAACATGATGGCGCTGAAAATTCCTGGTTCCTGCAGCCCTGAGCATAGATGCAACCAGACCTCTGCAGAGGCTCACCCGCTCTGTCCCACACACGACATGCCCTCTTGCCAGTTGTGGAGCTCAGTGGCACTGGAATAGCCTGAGAAACACCCTTTTTCTTTGCTCACTGGACACTTAGCTGAGCCCCTGTGCCCAAAGCTTTGCTCTGCTCCATGTCCTTCCCCTCCTGGGCCCAACAGCATACTGCATGGTCTCCTCTGCCCTGCTTAAAGGTGGGGTTTTTTTTTCCCCTCAAGCCATGTTCTACCTTTAATGAATTGCAATCTGTTATGTGGTGTTATCGCGTCAGGGAGACCGTAGGCACAAAGTAAATCCCATTAAGGCCAAATTGCATTTTCTAAGTGTTTGCGCTTTTTCCCTTTCCCCTCCGTGCCTCCAAAGCATGCAGGCTCATCTCTGGAAGGAGGCATGTTCCTGTGCAAGCCTTGACCTCAAGAAAGGCTGAGCTAAACGTCCTTCTTGGAAGCGTAACCCCTCCTCAGGGGTCCTCCATAGATTACCCTATGGGACTGTCCTGGTTTCATGGGGATAAAATTAGAGAATCACTTTTCTGTTCCATTTTGTTTTAGTTTGTGGCCAGCCATGGTATGGTGATCAAGGCCATTAGCAGTAAGCCAGGGCAGCTGACCCAGGCTGGCCCACAGGTGTGTTCTATAGCATTAACATCAGGTTCACTATAAATGTGAAAGCTTGCTAGGGAGGGTTGATTTGGGTTTTTTTTTTCTTGGTTTTGTTTGGTTGGTTGGTTGGTTGGTTGGTTGGTTGGTTGGTTGGTTGGTTGGGTTTTTTTTGTTTTGTTTTGTTTGTTTGTTTTGTGCTCTGCTCTCTTTCTCTGCCTCTCAACAGGTACTGTTCCTGGAGGGACTTACCATCACTCTATGAGCTAAGTATGCTTTTATGTCTTCTGTATTGATATTGGTTTTCTTATTTTATTAAATCTGTTTAAATTTCAGCCCATGAGTGTCCCTCCTTTTCCCAGTTCCCTTTCTCAGTCAGGGAGGGGATGTTGGGTGTTAGAACAACTGGTTAATGTTTAATCCTGGGTGCAGGCTAAATGGAGACAGTGACCTTATGGCCAGAGGAAGAGCAAAGGAGGCTGCAAAGCCCACCCTATACTTTCTTAAATGTCATCCTTGCTAGCTACTTGCTTGTGATAGCCAAGATATCCAGCTTTAAAAGCTGGATGCTGCAGTATATTTTAGGGAAAGAGGACAGACAAGGAGCACGCTGCTAAATAGCAAGACTGGGTGCTGTGCAATGAGTCCAACACAATTCTTGTTTGGATGTCTTCCCACCAGCCAGCATGGGGTAGCACACAGCACACGTGCACCGTGGAGCAAACGTGCTCGTTGTGGCTGTGTTCTTGCTACAACCAAGGATGCTGTTGAAGCCATTAAACCTTTAAAGGCATAAAACTTTCAACCTTGTGGATCCTTGAAGCTGGTGGTTGGGGTGGCCCATGCCTGTGGTCAGACTTCCCACAGGCACTTGTACTGGCAGCTCTGTCCTTAAATGTATTTGCCCACTTTGTGCTAGGGCTGCTTCCTAGAAAGAAGGGGGACCTCTGCTCTGCAGAAATGATGGTTCTCGCCCTGCACTCAAATGCTAACGGTAGAGGTTGCATGTGGCCACGACATGCACAGGATGGAGGTGGCAGGAAAGGATGCTGCTTTGATCAACATGGAAAACTCTCCAGCATGTGACCCCTATCTCATGCCAGAGTGGGCTTTGGAACATTTTGGGGCAGCAGCCATCCTTATTGGTATTTCAGCTCTTCGTGCAGCAGGGCCTCGGTCCATGGCTGGCTGTTAGGGAAGCCCCCAGTACTCCTGTGTGAGTATGGCTTTGTTTCCTTACAGAAAGGGGCCCTGCAGATCCCAGAGAGGTGGCTGCATTCCCAGCCCATGCTGACAGCCAGCCCAGGGCAAGCAGGAATGAGCTTCCCATGGCAAGCTGCTGGGAAACGGCAAGGACTGGTCTTTTGCCTCTGCCTGGCAGGCAGAGCGCACTGCATGAAAAACGATGCTCTGAACACTGCATTTCCAACCACTGCCCACCCTCGAGCTGCTCACTCCATCCAGCAATGGGTCATCATGAGCCACTTTAGCCACTATGCAGAAGCAGGCATGAGGCAGCTCCCATCCGAGTGTCCAGCCAAGAAAAATAGAGACTTCTGCTTGAAGCTACTCACTAAGCATTCCCCTATTTAGCATGCTAGAGACAGGGCTTACAAAGGCTTCTTTAGCTGTCCTGCTGCTTCTTGCATCGGTTTTACCTTTTACCGGGTGGGCGCAAACAGGAGGTCCCACGGGAGATGCTGAATCTAGTGGTATCCCAAGTGAAATAGCCAGGGCAGGACTTGTGCATGCGTATAATAAAAGCACAGGCACGGACAACTTCTTCCATTAATCTTAGCGTGTGTACCATGGTCTGATTGCACACTGAACGGCAAGTTACTCAAGCTCTGAAGGTGGCTGTGTGGCCATCTTGCTGCAAGCCATCCCCAGTCAGTGTCCCATCTCTTCTGCCACCCCTCTGTCCTCCTCCTGCCACTCTGGGCTTTGGGGTCATCCATCCACAGTAGACACCTAGGCATCCCCAGGCCATGCATCTGAACAGCCGCTGGGTGAACTGGGAACAGCAATGGATGTTGATCAGTGCCACTGGAGCAGCCGTCCTTACCAGCTGGGTTCTGCCCATGGTAGTTTACAGTGAGGCTTGCAATGACTTTTTTTCCCCATCCTCATGCCTCCCTCCTCCTCCTCAGCTACTTACAACATTAAAGCTCTGAAGTCTCCACTCTTCCTTTCTCAGGAGATCTGGTTTAGCCATTGGTGAAGGATTTACAGCGTGGTAGGAGGCTCACTGCTGCCTGTAGGAATAAGTCCCACGGATATTAACCGTATCAGTATCAAGGCCCTGCTGTATTGCCTCCTCCAGCCTGGCTGGATCTTCCTTCCTTTCCTCCCTGGTCCTTTATTCATTTACAAGTCCTGTGAAGTCCCAACATGACATCTGATTTCCATCCAGCTGGACAGTATACTGACTTTTTTCTCATGGTCTCTGTGCTCTTGTGCTTTGGGTCTCTGCCAAGCACTCAACATCTTTAATTTGCCTTTTTTTTTTCCTTCAGACCAAGTTGTCCTGGTCTTCCCTCCTCCCCCACAAGCCTTTAAAGGAAGCAAAATAAAAAGGTCAACAAGAAGAGCCAGGCTCCTTCCAGGACTCCCCAGGGATGAACCCACTCCCCTCCCTCTGTGCCAAGTGGCACCGGGACGATTTCCTGCAGTCCTGGCAACGGCGGCTGCTCAACTCTGCTCCAAAAGTTGGAAACATAGCAGCTGGTGCCGATAAAAGGGGCTGCTCTCCCCACCTCTACCATTTTGCTAAGGGCTCTGCTGCCACTTGGTCACAAGTTGCTACCCCCAGTTTCTTCCCAATGCCAGACAGGCACACAGATACACTGCACGTTATTTCTGCTTCCCAAAATTCTGGGTAACCACTCTCATTTGGGGGGGCAAGTGGGTGTTCCTCTCCCCATGGTGCTGCATCAGGTAACGGTGTTTTCCTGCTTGTCCACCTCCAGCCACCATGGGAAAACAGAGCAAATGCAACACGTACCCTCGAACTCCCTTCCTTTCCCATAGCCCCACGTCTTTTTGCTTTCTGCTCTGTTGTTTGTCAGGGTGGGAAGGAGAGAGGAGCACATCATGGTTTCTTCCTCCCCAGACCTCTTTATCCCCACTACATCATCCCTTTGATACCTGTCTGGCCAGCTATGGGTACGGGGATGCCAGCAGAGATGCTGACCCAAGCACCAAAGTGGTGGCTCCAGTAACCCAAACACTGGGGTGGTAGAAACTAATGCTCACAGCAAAACCTTACAGCTGGCTGAAGGCAGCAGGAACCAAGCAGTTTCCCCAAAATAGCCCATGGTATCTTAGAAAAACAACCAACCACAAGAGCACCTTCTACTCCCACTAGCTGCTGGCGTTCAAAAGCACCACGGCTACATTGTGGTTGGGGCTACGCTAATGATTCACACCAAATTGCAGTGCTGTGCCCACTTTATTCTGCTTGGAGACAACCTCAACACAGAGTAAATCTGAAGTCATGGTGAAAATATCTTTCGGGATCAGCTTCTTCATTTGGGCAGGTCCCATGGCTGCTTATGGTGACCCCCTTTCATGCTCAATGCAAAGGAGTTAGAGCGAACAGGAATCAGCACAAGCATTTGCAGGCTTCCTCCTCTGTCATCTGCCATGTTGCTGCATCACTGTGTCTTATCACTTCAAGTATAATGCAATTATTAAGTGCTGCTGGCTGCTACTTGGGTGCCAAATTAATTCAGCCAATGAAAATTGAGCTTTGTTAGCTGCCCTGCTGTTCTCCTTAGCATTTCTCCAGCCCCACGCAGATGAGTCACTCCAAAACCTGCAGCTGATGCAGAAGTCATTAGAAATGACTAAGGACTTTAGGAAACGAGCCCTCTGATTTCTCAAGCAGCAGCTCTGGCTGGGCTTTCGCACCCCAACACCCATCTGCCATCATGACGGTGGTCTAGCGGGACTGTGCGTCCTTTTGCATGTGTGTGCAATTTTGCTTTTGCGCAAAGACTTGTGACCCAGTGAACTTTGTTCCTTCTTGATTTCCTCTGTAGGAAGCAAAGCCCCTCAGGTCAAAAGGGCTGCCTGTTTTACGCAGAGGAAGTCTTATGTCAGCATAGATATGCAGCCTTGCCATCCAGACCCGACTGATTTTTCTAGGAAAAATAATGGATGTTTTTAAATTGTGTCATGATTTGAAGCAGCAATAGGAGTCTTTACATAAGCCATCAAACACTCGCCCTCATATTTTATTAAAGGCATGATGAATCTCACTGGTCAGTAATGACTTAGGGTAAAGGCTCCTTGTCTCTTTCAGTTGGGTATTTTCTGCTCCTGCTCATGAAGACGCCTATTTGAAGCCAGGTAATGGTAAAAATGTCTATTGTGTTACAAAATAGCAGAAGATTCACCTGTTTTTTCTTTTAAACTGAACTATTTGATTTCTGTATCCCAGAGGTCAACAGGAATCCGCTAAGATAAGAAGTATGTTTTGATGGAATTTAAAAGCATAATTTTCTCATTTTTTTAATTGACAAAAACTAGCTTAAATGTGCTGGATCTATGACCTTACCTCTTCCCCTTACCCCAAGCTGTTCCCCCATGGCTGGGAGGGGTTCACGGAGGGTCTCCATGGCTCCCCTGTGCCAGTCTCTGTCTTGGCCAGTCTTGCCTTCCTTAAGAAGCCAGAGGGAAGGTTTGTGTTGACTTTCTTCCCAAGAAGCCTTTTCTTTTGGGGCAGCATGGAGACTTTTGACATCAAAAGGCTTTTGATGAAGACAAGATTGGAAGGGGAAAGTCAGGAAAATGCCTAAAATTAGAGAAATTAACATGCAGTGCAGAAAGCCGGCACGCATGTGAAACATGGATGCTCTGAGCATCCCCATGCTCCAGTCATTGCTGTGGTGAGCAGGGAAAGCTAAAAGTCCCACATCGAGTGGGACATTTTCTTCGATTTTAGGAAATACTACAAAGGCAGCGGGTTTCATCCCATTCCTATATGTCACCCACCAACACCTCCTGGTAGCAGATGGGACTCCTGTGCAAGTCTTTCAGGAGATGTTGTTAGACTTAAGAGTTTAGCACTCTTAGCCTGACTCGTTTCTTTTCCCTCCCTCTCGTGGATCAGTTTTACTTGTTTTTGCTGTGGTGCATGAAAACGCTGTCTCTTCCAAACAAAGGGCCTGAGCTTTACGCAGACATCCAGGCACTTGAGAACTTGCACTGAAATTGGTGTGACCTTGGTTCCTACCTGTGTGGGCTGCTTCTTCACAGCACCGCTGTACCAGTGGTGTTATTATACCAGCAATCTCTTCTGCTTTTAACACATCATCCAGAAAAACTTTTGGCTGTGTCCTGTGGAGACTGAAGGGAAATGCACCATGGATTACACTGGAGGAGTGTTGTTTCCCACCCGGGCAGGTCGGCACAAGACACTGGAGCAGCTTTGAGGTGCCAGAGCGCTGTGGCTTAATGGCATCTCTGCTTAATTACTGGGATGCTTATAGGGAAAGGAGCCTGTCCCTTCACCTCCTTTGCCTGTTATCCTCCTTTTGTGAAAATTTATGGAGTCTAGACAGGGCTGGGGCCCACACATACAGCTTCTCCTCATTTTCAGTTGTTTGGATGAGCACTCTGTGACTCACCCTGCTCCCTTGCATAAGAAGAACTTTCATTTATTGCTTCCTCCGTTATACCTTCTTCATATAAAATGGTTCCTACTGGCATGCACCAAATCCCTGTTTCAGGGGGGCAGCTGTTCCAGGCAGACTCCAGGGGGTCAGCCCCCAAGATTTGCCATGTCATAGTTGATGGAGAAATTGGGCAGCCCTCCCTTTTTCCATCTTTTTTTTCTCCTATCACATCTGCTCCACATGTCTGCTCCACGAGGGCACCTGAAGGCCATGCCATGGCCCCAGCGTGGCTGGAGTTTCGTTTGCATCTGAAACAGAAATAAAAAAAAAAAAAAAATAGAAGAAGAAGAAGGAGGAGAAGATGTGAGACAACAGAAGGACCTTGACCGAAATACTGGAGGAACATGGTGCACCAGGGTGAGGCGTTTTGGCCTCTCTCTGTTTATCCTCCACCATTTCACACAGAATCAATCAATCAGGTCGGAAGAGACCTCTGGGATCATCGACTCCAACCATTGCCCTGAAACCACCATGTTCTATTAGCGATTTCGGAAAGACAGTGGAGTAGAAGTGTAAATCTGAACTTGAGATGCTTTTCAGTAGCCAGCTGCTCAGTATACCTAAAAGCCTGGTTTTCAACAGCTCTCTTGTGGATTCTCTGATGCCTGATAGGGGCTGGGCTAACCTACAGCCTTTCCCCCAGCAAAGCAATCAGTAGGGTTATTTTTTAATTTAATAACCACCCACCAGTGTCTGTGAAAACCTGTGGAGACTTAATAACTATCTTCAAGAGCACTACCCTCTGCTGCAGCTTGCTGAAATTAGGCAAGAATTGCCCTGACTTAATGGGGTCAGCAGGACCATGTCAGCAGGTACACGCCAGGGAAGCCGTAACTCTTAAAAGAAGCCTTTGCAACCAAAAATGAAGGCTGAGGCTGATGTTCCCCTGGACTTGACACCCTGCAAAACAGCAAGCGGTGAGTCCCTCCTGAGACAGGTAGAATAAAAGAGTCAAAACTTTTGGGTTTTGAAGGTAGAGGTGGTTTCAGCCCCGTGCCAATCCCTGATGATCTTTAAAACTTTAAATCAGCGCTTTAAAAATAGGTCCTGTGATGATGGAGCACACTGTCAGGAAATGCCACTCACCATGTGACATGGCAGATGGAGATTTATATGGTATCACGTAATGATTTTAATGGGTTCTGCCTAAAATGGGACTTGGTGCTAAAAATCAAACCCCGGGTGCTGCACAAGGTTACAGCAAGTGCCGGGCTCTCTCTGGCAAAGCCTTACAAGCGAAGGAAATTCAGCTCAGCGACAGCAACAAGACACTGCAGCGGTAAAAGCTCAAAGCACATCCCCAAAACACAGCATGGGACTTTGCATGCAGGACTCCAGGGCTGTTCTAGGCAGGATGAGTCCACGGTGCTGCAAGGGTCTGGCCCAGGGACATGTACAGCTCCCATCCCTCGAGGGATGTTGCGAAGAAGGGGTTAAGAAAAGACTTATTTTGGTTGCAGACAAACCTCTAGCAACCGAAAATAAACAGGCAAGACATCAGCTCCCATTGAGCTTTAAATAAAATGCAGGATTTGGAAAAAATTAGTTGTTTGTTTCAAGCACAGCTTCAAGAAAAGTAGAAAAACCTTTGATCTCCAAAGCCTCTTTGCAGTGCAGCTTTCAGTTTCAGGCGTGCGTCTTGTTGCGAGTAGATCTTAATATAGTCATTTTCTTATATGCTCCATGCAAAAAAAAAAAAAAGCTCACCTGCCTCATCTGTAATAACAGCCGAGATTTGATTTGATACGTTTAATTACAGCGGATGGCACAACCAATTCCTTAGTCACTAATAAATGTATGAAGAACACATGAATAAATGAGCTATTACACTAAAAAAAGCCCAGCCCTAAGAAGGTATCAAAACAAGGATGAAAGCCTTTCCTGAGGCACTTGTGTGGCACTTGTGGCATTGGAGGGACAGCCTCATGCCTGCTCGCTGTGGGTCACAGCTCTGGTGCAAGACGTGCAGGTGTCAGAGCTCGGGAGGTGATGGAGGCAGTGGTCCAGCAGTGCTCAGGAAGTTTTCCTTTGAGGGATGTTGCTCCAGCCCTACCTACCTGCTCTGCAATTCCTAATGCGTTGGCTAGCTGGAGACTCCCATGAATGTAAGCCCTGACACCTCCAAGATCTGATTTTTAGAGGAGGGACAATAGGGGTGGGTTTTTTTTCCAAAAATACTTTGAGTTCAATACAATGCCACTAAACAATACAATGGTTTCGAGCTCTATTTTCTCTTATTCTAAGTCTCTGATTTCAAAGTGCTTTTTTTCCCCTTTAAACACACATAGATTGCTTTAAAGATACAGCGGCGTTTCCCTGCTCAGCTAATTAAAGCCCCAAAATTTGCGTTCGCTGCGTTAATGCAACAGACTTGTCTGGTCCTTGATGTGCACAGAGATAACTCTGTGATGCAGCCTGATAAAAAGAGCACTTTGATCGTGTCTGGGCATCTCTGCAGCGGTGGCTGCAGCTCCTGCTGCCCCGGTGTGAGTCCAGGCAAGGACAGAGGGTGCTGAGGGATGGAGAGGACCTCTGGCACCCAAAAGGGACCCCACCCTTGGTTAAAGGGTGCGGCGAGTGTGAGTCTTCCTGCAGAGCTGGTTGGTGATGACCAGCCCTGGGTGCACAGTGGGGATCTGGGGTGAGGCTCTGCTTTGGTAGATGGAGCAGACTGTCCCAGCTGGAGCACCCCCAACCCAACGCCGCAGCATCCTCGTTCCCCACCCCTTCCTACCACCCATCCACACACAATTCCTGCCTGCTCTTTCTACTCTCACATGCACGTCTTATCTCCTCCTCTTGCTTCTGCCCCAACATGTGAATTTTGGGGGTGACACCCTTGGGAAAAGGGTTCAGGATGTATAGCAATGTTATCCATAACTATACGATGCCAGCTGGGTGGAGAGCACTCATTTTTTTACCCAGCAGGTTTGGAAAGTTAAATAGATGCGTGGTAGCTGAAGGGATAATTTCTTTGACCATGAAGAAAGTGAGCCATGAGTGCCTGAGGGGACATGGGACCCACTGGACCACGGACACAGCTCATACCCTGAAGTAGGAGGAGGTGATGTGGTTGTAATGGGGAGAAGGGAGGACAGCGGTGACAAGATCGTGTGTTCATGGTGAGATGACAGGAACCCACAAGGCAGATTTAGGGACCTGGGTGGTTGATGCTGCAGGTGGGGTAAATACAGTCCTGTGGTTGGACTGATGGCATAAACACAGACAACCATCAGCAGGATTAGACCATGGCACTTGGGCTTTTTGGGCAAGGGGCTTTGCTGGGGAGAAGAGGAACACGTAGAGGCAGGAGGAGAGTGAGCGAACCGTTGCGTGAAAGAAATGGATGGGGACAAATTCAATGTGACCCGAAGAAGTCACCAGAAATGTTGTCCAAGGGAGGCTTGTGGTGGGGGGAAGAGAAAGGGAACACATTGCTGCTTGGAGGAGTGCTCTGGAGGAGCTGGTGGACTTGGGGGAAGCAGGACTTCAGCTTGCCCCTCTAAAAAATTAAATTGCGCCAAGTCCTTGTTCTTACCGGCTGTGCTGAGGCTGCCAGTGTCTGGGTAGCCACCCAGGCCAAAAGAGCAAGTGAGGGCCATGGCCTTCCCTGCTGCTCCGTGTGCCTGCGACAGAGCTGGGAAACTGTCCTGGTTTCCAGCCCCCGGCAGTTAATTCATCAGCCCCCGGTGGTTAATTCATTCATCAGCCCTCAAAGCTTTTGCCCTGCTTGAGGCAGCAAGCAGAGCATGGCTCCCCAACACCTCCTCCAGCTTTGCCTGCTCCAACCCAATCTGGTTTTCATTGGGGCAAGAAAAAAGCTGCACGAAGTTTTTTAAAAACAGGCCCCTCCAGTTATTTCCAGCTACTCCAAAGCTGTTTGAAACCGTACACCGAGACCTCCCGGTGCTGCTTTTTCCCCATACTCCTATTTTTTTTTTGTCCTTGCCTCCACCTCGGTGGCCTCTTTCTCCAGACCACCGATTGGATGAACCATAACTGTGCTGCACCCTGGCCGTGTCCCAAGAGCTGCTGGGAGAAGGCAGCACCCATTGCAGCCCCCAGCTGCCCACCCAGCACCTCCTCAGCCAGGCTGCAGCCCAAAAAGCCAAGCCCTGTAGCAACAGTGACAGCAGGGTGGCGACAGCAGCTGCTGCGTTCAACAAAAATTAGCAAACTCTTTGCTGAGAGAGAGAATTTGCTCCCCCTTCTTGAATGTTTCACTCAGCTGTAATAATTATATATTATTAATAATTATTAATATTGTATTATTATTATAAGTCTAAGAATAAGGTCACTTTGCCATTGCATCGCTATGTGTCACATCTCAGTGTTGCAGGCACTTCTTGTCCCTCTCTTGCGGACCACCTCTGCTGCAGCTGATGGATCCCGGGAGCTGGTTTTGGGGTGTCTAAGTTAAGATCTGGTGGTGCTACGACTTGCTGCTGTGCCTCAGGGACAGGCTGCTGTCTCCAGGGTCCCTGTGGGGTGATTCACCTGTGGGTGTGGGCTGGGGTTTAGATGCTCCAGTGACTGCGGCATGAGTGAGGCATCCAGAAGAAAGCTTCACCGTTGGCTTTCTCTTTGCATTTGAATGGCAGAAGGATTTTCACCTCCCGTCCTGCCGTTGCATCTGAAAACTCAGCAAAAAAGCCCTCTCTGCTCACTAGTAGCTTGTGGCTCAGTGCTTGGCAAATATGGGCACCGGTTTAACAGAGCTCGGAGACCTGCTTGTCTCTCAAGGAGTCCCAACATCTCCATGCTGTGTAATGTGATGTACTGAGGAGTCTCCTTCCTTCACTAAGTAGTCGGAAAGCACTTATAAAAAACATATGTCTGATGTCTTTCCTGTAGGCATAAATTCTCCAGATGGTCTGTTTGCACCCTCTTTCTCATGTCCTTTTATTTTGGAGGTTAAGAAATATTATGTTTTTATCTTCTTTGCCGTCTACTCCCTCTCCTTCTTGGCCCTGTGCTTAATATCAGTAGCTTGCTCTAATGAATAATGTAACATCTGTCCGGGCAGTTGTTTGTGGTCTGATCTTACATGATGGATTGCGTTAGTGGAAGGGTCGAGCCAAACCTGCTTTTCTCTCTCTCATGTAGAAGAGTGTCCTGGTTTTGTGGGGATAAAATTATAGCATCAATTTTCTGTTCCATTTTGTTTCAGTTTGTGGCCAGCCATGGGATGGTGATCAAGGCCATTAGCAGTAAGCCAGGGCAGCTGAGCCAGGCTGGCCTCCAGGTGCATTCTGTAGCATTAACATCAGGTTCACTATAAATTGGAAAGCTTGCTCGGGTCTTCCCCCTTTGCCTTTTCCCAATTCCCTATTTTCTTTCTTGGTTGGGGAGGGGAGATTGGATGATAGAACTACTGGTTATTGTTTAGCCCTGGGTGTGGGCTAAATGGAGACAAAGAGCTCTGCCAGTGTCCTCTGTGAAAGATGCTCCATTCAGGTATTGATCCCATATCAGAGGTATAAGCTGATTGAAACAATTTTTTCCTACCCTATGCACGAGCATCCCAGCTCAGCAGGCAGAGAAAGCGTATGGGGCTTAAGGGAATAAAACCCCAGGGATTTAAGTATATGTTTAAGGTTTAACAACTGCTTAAGTGCATTCCTCAACTGGGGCCTGAGGCAATGACGTTATTGTATTACCCGACCTTTATGGGATTGCCCGTGATCTGGTGGGAGCAGCCAGGCAGCTGAGGAGGTTTCGTGGGACACCAGGCGCACGGCTCTCATGAATTCCCTTCAGCAATAATTGGTTTTGTTTTGCCCCCCAGGACAAGGAAAGCACAAGGAAATCTGCCTTGCAGATGCTTTTGTGGCTATATCTGTATTGCACACATTGAAATCTTGCTTTATTTCCCAATGGTCCCTCTTTGGTCTGGAGGAAAGGGGACCCTCGCCTGCAATCACAGCAACTCAAAGCATCTTTTTTTGGGGCTGTATATGCAGAGGTACAAGGGTGACGCTCTGGTAAATATGTATTTTCATATAGTTTCATATAAACGAAAGCAGCAAAGTGCCATATGCACGAGCACATGCGCACACTGATGCTTGGGAGGGAGGAAGCTGTCTGGGCTCGGCTGGCTGAAGGAGCAGGGGAAACCCCCCGCTGGCTGCACAGGGCTCCCCAAAAACTCCTTACGCCTCCCCCTGACATTTGTGCCACACAGTCTGCCGTGCTAGAGGCTGGATGAAAGGAAAATTTCAGGAAAAAATAAAGTCAGGGTGAAACTCTCTATTCAAGAAATAAAATCGCATGCAGAACAGGGCCACGGCCAGCAAATAGTTTCCATGCAAAGGGCGAGAAATCCCCAAATGATCAAACTGTGTCATTGTGCCTTCTTTTTTCATGCTATGTGGCTTATGTTGATATTTTCCATAATAAAACAATTTAAAAAAACCATGTTATTAAAACTAAAACATTTTTAAACAATTAAAATATTTAAAAATATTTTAAAATATCCTTGCTTTTGAACTGATCTTTGCTTTTAAAAATTACTTCAGTCCTCACTGAAACTGGGGGAAAAATTGGTTTTCAGGGGTTAAATGACTTGGAAACAGAGTGAAACAACTTTGCTTCAAGTTATATATAAGTGCCTGAGCCAAAACAAAAAAATGTTGTGGGTTTTTTTAAATCAAAAAAGGTTAAATCAAGCCTGAGATGGGGGTTGTGTGTTCTTTTCCTGCAACACCAGAGGAAGAGGAGGAAGAAGAGGCTCTGAGCATCCCGAGAGTTTTTCTGCAGTCGGGGAGTTTTCACCCAGCCACACGTGGCTGCTTTCCCGTGTAATAAACTCCAGCAATTGCAGTCTCAACTCAACTCTGATCCCATTTAAGTGTTTTATCTGCTGGCCTGACATGCATTTTTTATTGCCAGAGCTCTCATAAAAATGTTTTGAAGCCTGTCCTGCTGAGTGGATCCCCAGTTGAGCTGTTCAGGGGTTGTGCTCTTTGGCAAGGGGGGACACGTGCTCACGCGCCATCCGAAATCAATGAGTGGTAGCTTGTCCTCTGGAAATGCTCCTTTGAAAAGGTTTCAGTCTTCAGCAAGAGGAATGGGAGAGTTGCCTTTGAACATGTGGACAGCCCACAGCAGGACAGATCTATTTAAGGTCTATTAAGATCTAAGAGCAAGTGCAAAGTGCATCTTGATCCCCTCCCTCCCGAAGCAAAAGGATGAAAATCAATCACGCCCCCTCCATGGTGAAATGATGGATAGTGTCGAGGAGGCTGCGAGTGATAACTTTTCTTGTGAAAGTTATTTGGAGCAATTCTCCTGCTATTGCAGCTGAGATCAGCCCAGGGCCTTGAGCTTTAAATTCAGTGTTGGACCAGCAGCGAGGCCCCCTCAGGACCCACCAACCTGCCCAGGGACCATCTGCCTGGGGCCACAGACAATTTTTTTAAGCCTCATTTTTATTACAGGGCTCTGCAATCCTCCCTCAGAGGCCGAGTTTGCTTCAGAGTATTTAAGTGTTCCTCTTCCCACCTGGTGAATTATTTTGGCATTCACAGCCCTATTACTTTCCAGCTTTCAGTGGCCTCTGAGTAAATAGCCACCACCACTGCTTTACCATGTTTTTTTCTGCATGTAATATCACCAGGCCTTCCTGGTCTCCAGATATTAGTGTGCACCAATGCGTACAAAGAGGTCTCCTTGCTTCAAGAAGAAAGTGCAGCAAGAAATACCTGTTCTGGCAACCTCTGAGTCCTTCCCCCAGAGCACTCCTGAGCTATTTGAAGGGATGCCACACGAGGCGGCACCGACCGCTTCCTCTGGTTATTGTTGGGACTCGCTGTGGCTTCGTCAAGAAGGAAATATTTCAGAGGCGTATGAAAATCGTTCCTGAACTTCAGTACACACTTGAAGCATGTGAATTTTCCTACCGACTACTTCCCTCAGCCACCTCCTCTTGTAATGCCAGCTAATCCTGTCTTCAGGCAAAGCAACCCCCTCCCGCAGCCTTTTGCAATGGGAAGCAGATCCCTGCCTGCCCTCAGACTTCCTTCTGTTACCATAACTCCTTCTCTCCCCATTAGAGCTGTTTTCTTTAAATACAGTGGAAAAAAACACTTGAGTTTTGGCTCACCCATCCCTAATGCTCAGCTTTCCCCAAGTGCCCATTCCTGGGCAGTGAAAGCCTCTTCTCTGCTCCTGGTGCACAGTGGCTGGGAGCAAGGGATGGGCCATATCCTGCCATGGTGCATCAGGCAGTCCTCAGGCTTGTCCGACGCCGGTCAATGGATTTCCTCAGCAGGGTCATGGGGAAGGCTTTCAGAAACCGCCCAAAGACCCCATTTTGTTGAAATAGGTGAGTCCGGAGACAAGGTGCTGGTGGCATCAGGCAGGAGTACACTCGAACGCTCTGCCTGCAGATTTTGAGACGAGGACATGCAACATGCTGAGCAATTCACACCTTGAGGAATTCGTCCCTGGGTATTCACACAGAGTAACCCCACCAAGAGATGTGTTTACGTACACGATGTGTTTGCGACTTCTGTAAACCATTTTCAGAGCAATAGAAGAAATTATTTTGTGATGCTTTGTGCTGAAGGCTGCTTCTCCATGGTGATAATTTCATGTTACTGCTGTGCTCAGTGATCTCGGCTTCAGAATAATTCTGGTTTTCAGATGTAGGCCCTGTGTTTGTATCTGCAATAGGGTGGGTTGATCGTCTCCTAATGGTGCCATCACCAGACGTACAGATCCGGAGGCTGTGTCGCACGCCCGGTTGCTGAGCACTGCCGTTTGGAGAAGGGCTTAGCTCATGTTCAGCCTGGAGGGATTAAGGGAATTAGCTCTTACATTGTGCTGTTCACCCACAACAGTGTGTTCAGCATCACGCACAGTTCACAAGAAGATGCAGACCAAGCCTCAAGGAGTTTCCACCCTGCAGCCCTAACTTTGCTTGCTACTGATGACTACCTGCTGTAATTTGGCCAGCTTGCTCTTCTGGAAGGACACCAGCTTTTTGTTAATGGGCCAAGTCTCGAGGGCCCTCAACCTCCTAAACCAAGCAGATCTGGACCAGAGACATCTCAGGGTCAGTAAGACAATTCCTCAGCTTTGAAGCCCAGTAGTGACTTGAGCACCACGCATCCCAACCCCAACACTTCTGCTCTTGGACAGCCAGCAGTTGAGGAGCCACCAAAGGTCGGTATCCTTGGGTCACGCTGACAGTGGCTCAGATGTTAAGCCACTTGGATGGCATGTTGGCTGTGGACCACACTCTAGAAGGAAATGTTACGTGAGTAGTGCAGCCCAACATGGATGGATCCAGATCCCATCCCCTTCCAGCTTCTTGGCATTGCTTCGGTGCCCCTGTGCTTCCAATGAGAGGCCACGTCATGACTCTGTGAACGTCTGCACTGACATCTGCCAAGCAAGGTGCTAAGTAGCATGACTAAAGGAATCCAGAGCTGGCCCTGGGATTGCCAAATCTCTGCATTTGACTAGAAATGAGTAGTGTTTTTCACTAACATCATGTGCCCATGGAAAATATCACCCAAGATTTAATACCTCAATTTTCTCTTGTCCCTCTCTCACTTGTCTATGAGGGTTACAGGAGCTTTGAGGCCCAGAAGCAGCTTGTGAAACACAAACAGCATGACCTAAAATGCAGATTGTGGGATGTCAGGGCTGTGCTTGCAGATGCAGCACCGTGAGGAGGTGGGAGAAGAAGCCAAATAGCCCAAACTGGAAAGCAGACATACTGCTGATGTGGTCAGTTGTGCAAGGCTGGCTGCCATTCAACCTCTGCTCGTGCTGGGTGTAAACAGCTGGATGTCCTTTGTTCATGCAGGAGCACCCAATTCACTTATGCATGAGTGCCCGGTGAGTTTGTGCTTTCACATCCAAAATAATTGATGCCTAAGCCCTTGATTAATTTAGGCATGAGCACCTGAACAACTTACACATGAGAGTAGATGTGTTAACAAGTGCTTTGTGCAACAGGGAGGACTTGGTGAGCAGTGAGCAGCTCATAGTGCTGAACTGGGCAGTTGGAGCAGGAGAAATGAAGTTGGTGACTTGGGAGAGCAGAGCTCTGGGAACACATTTGTAATGGGCATATATTTGAACTGCCATAATGACCTTGATTTTGTCTTGCAGGGACAAGGATTAAATTTGTAACAAGTGCAAGGCCTGGAGTTTGCAATGGATATATGTTCAGACCACTGCAGCCTTCCTGGCTAAGTGTTTTGCAGAAGCAAGGCATGAAGTTTGCAATAAGTATTGCATTCAGGTTTTTACAACATTAACCCCTCCAGCCTGGTCCACAGGGATAAGGGGTGAAGTCATCAAAAGCACATATATTTGGACTTTGATAACGTTGACCCTGATAATCTAGTCCATTGTGCAAGGAGCAGAGTTTGTAACAGGTAAAAGTTTGGGATGTGATGCTGATAATCCCCGGACTCTGGTTCCTGGGGGCAAGGAGGGAAATTTTAGTGAGCGTCTGCACACATTGATTCAGTGTTAATCCCTCTGTCTGATCTGCAGGGAGGAAGAGTGGAGCTTGTAATTGGTGTGTATTAAGATTATGATGATGTTGAAAGTAGAGTTGATAATGGATTTTCGTTTGAACAGCTTTTAAGGGTGAGCTTCAAGGATAGGAACAAGTTGGACATGAACTGCAGGGATTACTGCATTCACCCACGGGCACTAATTAGTTCACACGGGAGTACCCAGTAAGTTCATGCATGAGCAACTGACTAGTGCATGCATGAGCACCCAATTAATTCATGCGTGAGCACACAGTTAGTGCCTGCACGAGAACCCAGATAATCCTTGCCTGGGCAACCAATTAATGAACTCATGAGTGCCTGATTAATTTACACATGAGTACTCTTTCTATTCATGCATGAGTACCCAAATGACTCACGCATGAGCCCCTGATTAGCTCACGCACGGGCACCCAATTAATTCATGCATAAGCGCCAAATTAATTTATGCGTGATCACCCGACCAGTTCATGCTTGAGCACCCAAACAGTTCTATCTCCAAAAGAGTGATGAGAAGCTTGTGTTAACTGTCAGTAAAATAAAGTCAAAACTCCCTGGGTCAAAACTGTTTTACCTGCAACACTACTGAGCATCACGTAGGACCTGTTGCTGGGCCATGGAAGTGGAGCAGAAAGAAGGAGGCAGAGGCAGATTTTGTCCTGATGGTGACACTGGGATCATTGCCTGGCTTGCTGTGTAAGGGGACTCCCATAGTGTGACAGATGGGGACAGGACCTTCGGAAGCATCCCCTTCTTCATGCCTTTTTTCCCCCTCTAAGCAGCTCCCAAGATGTGTGTGGTGGCACATCCCATGGTCTGAAAGACTTTACAAGCCTCCTCAGCCTGGACTTTGGGGGGGTACAAACTCCAGCTGCAGGCAAATATGTTCTTTAAACAACAAGCTCTGGGTTTTTTTTGGGCTGCTAACTTTTAATTGCTTTGCGGTGAGCACATCAATACAAGATAACCTGTCATTACCTGGCTGCTCAGGAACCGGCTGTTGGGCCAAGATCTGAGTTTTGGCTGCTGTGTCTTTTAACTCACAAGGGCCAGAGCATCATGATCACGACCTCCTCTTTCCCATGAGCATCATATGAGGGTCAGCTAGTTCACCCGGGGCTTTCTGCATGGAACAACACAGCATAAGATGCTTCACCAAGGTAGATGTCAGGTCGGATGGCCGCTTTCTCACTTTGTGCAAACACGTGGTGCATGAAACTGCTGGCTCAGGCAAATGGCAACCCACAGCTAACCATTGACACTGGCCTCCATTTACCTGTTTGGGTGTTACTGCAGATGCTACTTATTAGGTTGTCATTTTTGTTCTGTATTGTATGACCTAGCAAACATAAATAATTGACCGTGGCAGGGATGAAATGACAAATAATAACCAGGTAAGCATAGGCATATTTGCACAAGAAAGAGGCAAAGTAGGTGGTGCCAACACTGGAGGCATTAAATGAAGTTAGGAGCAAACTCAGCACAAAGCCCTGTTCATTTGCTTTACTTCGATGTAGACCTGATTCCTGTTGATCTGGGGTAACTCAGGGAAACCCAGCTTAAGCTTAGCGAAGTGCTTACAGAGCTTTACAGAGGCAATTTCAAAGCTCACACCTCCAAAACAGGCAGCACTCAACGGAGACACAGACCCTGGAGGCCAAATCCTACTTCAGGCTTTGCTGTAGTTGCTCCCAGACAGGGAAAACCAGTTTGGTGTGGTTGAGCGTGTGACCGTCTCCCTTTGTTGGAGTATCAAGCTCAACGTGGCAAAGCAATGGGGTTTTTCAGGAGGGAGAAGATGTGTGCTTGGGTGCTCTGATGGATGCTGAGCCACCCTGAGGTGTCCCCTGCCATCCGTCCCTGCCCAGCCACGGATGGAGCTCCCTTGTCCTTGCATGGTTGTTTTGGGGCTGGAGCTCCAAGGGAAGGTCCACTTACACCTTCGACCCACCTTGAAGATGATGGCTGTGACTTCTAGGGGTGCAAGGAGGATGGGGTGAAATCTGCACTCCGCGTCCAGCTCAAATGATACATCTTGTCTCACATTCAGGAAAGGATGTGGTGTTCCTCTCTCTCACATCTGCTGCCCAGCTGGGATGTTGGAAAAAAAATCCAACCTTTTTCTCTCCCCTTTTCTAATCTTTGTTGTAGGAGAAAGATTGTGACTTCAAAGCAAAAAGGGATGGGGAAGACTAACTTTGGGAAATCTTAAAAAATAAATTAATAAAAAGCTTTTTCTCTTCCCAAAGCCTAAACGAAAAGATTTTGTTGTGCTTTTTTTTTTTTTTTCCCCCAAAGTTAGGCCCCTGATTTGCCATCCCAGATAGGTGTGAGCTGGCCACAAGGGCTGACTGCCCGGTTCCAGGATGGAGCACGGGGAGGCAGTGGGCAGGTGGCTTTGTTTGCAGAGCAAGATTTGCATGAGTGCCCTGGTATCTGCTAAACACCCCTCTTATATCTGAGGTCAGGGAGAGCTAGCAAAAAAACATTTTCTCTTCCCCAAGCCAGATTTGCCACTGCTCTGCTCTGGGTTTGCCAAGCACCGTGGCAGCGAGAGGTGGCAAGCCTTTCTCGAAATGAAAGTTCCATGGGGCTGGATGAAGCTGAGAAGGGTCCTAAATGAATAAATGTAATAGGAAAAGAAACCCACACCAGGGCAGTGACTTTAATGGAAATAAGCTGCTTGACTTTGCCCTTGAAAGTTTATGGCGTTTAAAACAATTGTAAACATGTCAGTGTACATGGATACGGTTTCTATAGCAGCACAGCAACAGTTAAGGGCTTGCTCCCAAACATACCCCAAAGGAAACTAAAAATAGTGTGTCTGTTGTATCAAAATCTGTATACATATTCAGGAAGACATACAGAAACTAGGAGTTTGTGAGCCTACATCAGCTTTTTTTTTTTTCCTCCTTTTTTTCCCCTTTTCTGAAGGAGACTGGGAGGAGGGTGCTGGATTAAGCAGCAGCATGTGGGGAGGGATGAGCCAATGCTGGCAGTCCCCTCCCTGGTCCTTCCTGGCCAGGGCCAAGCTGAGAGGATGCTGCGTCCTCTTCTCCCCACCATGGCATAAACCAACCCACTGGCCAGTGGTTGAAGAGAAATGTAGTTTTCTCCTCTCCAATCTGTCCTCATCGGCACCTGGTTGCGCACGATGCCTGCACGGGCCCTCTGCTCTGCCACCACCTCTGCCGCAGTCTAGACACCAGTACAACTGCTGGTTTTTACTGGCAGCGCCAAAGGGCTTGGGTCCATGGCGTACATCATGTACCCCTTCCCTTTCCGCAGCGCAGCAAGGTGCAAAGAGGGGCGCAGTCCTGCCCATTGCTGCAGCAGGGTGGGAAGGGCAGTGGCAACGGGGTGCAGGCTCATCTGTGTTCAGGGACTGAGAGAGTTTTCTCTTGCCTTTGAAGCAGCATTTAAACAAGCTTGGGAAGCTGGTTGCTCTGCGAAGCAGGACCCTGCCAGGGGCAGAAGTGTCTCCTTGCTTGGCCCGCCCAGTCCAGGGTCCCACATCCCTTTCTAGGGTGACTTTTGCCCATTGGCATGGTCACCAGCAGCATCTGCTCCGGCAACTCAAGGTTGCCTTTGAAGCAGAGGGAACAGTGTTCATGTGGTTTCACAGTAGGAAAAAGGGGGTGAACGGCCTTTCTTGGATGGGCATGTGCTCCCTGAAAGGATCCTTCAGAAGCACTCTTGTGGCTACATGGGAGGGTTTTGCAGTGACAACATCCTTCTCAATAAGAGTGCGAAAGTCCATTGCGTTCCTAAGCGACCATGTGTTGCATGTCACAGCAAAAACAAAGGCTCACAACAGAGAAGGCAGCCAAAATATACAGCAGATATAGCACATGAGAGCCAGCACTGAGAAATTTAACTTGATGCAAAGCAAGGATTTTCAAAGTAGAGATAAGCACTCAGGAGGGCTATAAAGATGATCAGAGGACTGGAGCATCTCTCTCTTACGAGGAGAGGCTGAGGGAGCTGGGTCTGTTTAGCCTGGAGAAGAGAAGACTGAGGGTGTATCTTATCAATACTTACAAATACCTTAAGAGTGGGTGTCAAGGGGATGGGGCCAGACTCTTCTCAGTGGTACCCAGTGACAGGACAAAGGGCAACAGGCACAAACTGAAACACGGGAAGTTCCATCTCAGTATGAGGAAAAACTTGTTTACTTTGAGGGTGACAGAGCACTGGAACAGGCTGCCCAGGGAGGTTGTGGAGTCTCCTTCTCTGGAGATATTCAAAACCTGCCTGAACACGACCCTGTGCAACGTGCTCTAGGGGAACCTGCTGTGGCAGGGGGTTGGACTAGATGATCTCCAGAGGTCCCTTCCAACCCCAACCATTCTGTGATTCTGTGACCTGCCCTGGGCCATCTCTTTCCCAAAGAACATGGTCTTAACGTTACCTTTTTTTCCATGCACTTTCACAGTCAGGAAAATGCCAATTATAAAGGTTGAATGAAATGCAGGAATACTTAAATCCCATCGTTCATAGCGCAACCATCTCACTTCTTCCTTAGTTTCTTTTTTTTAAAGCATCAGTCATCTCATGGCAAAGTACAATAGATATAATGAGAGTTAAGCGTCCGACAACCCCACGGCAGCTGTGCCATACACAGTGCATTGTTCATAAATGCAGCATCCCACCAGGCAATTCGGGAGAGCCACGGGCACAAAGAGAGTTATTCATGCCTGATATCTGGACCAGCTCTACTCAAGCTAAAATGCTCCCACTTTTACAATGTAAAACCCTTATGCTTTTTATTTATTCTTAATTCTAAACAGGTGCCTTCTGATGTTTTAAACAAGCTTTGCATGCCATAGCATTTAATGAGTGACTGGCCCCTGCTAATAAAATCTGCATGAGTGGATTTATTGTGGGCATTAGTTTGTAAAATAATACTTTTAGTAAAGAAACATTGCAGTGAAAGGCTTTTGGACTGCAGTCAGTAATGGGGGAAATTGCTTGCTAGCAGGCTGAAATCACCATCCTCTTCAGCTTTTTGGGGATTATAATTGGGATCCTGATAATTAGCGTTGCTGCAGCATCTTTAACTACAAAGCAACAGTATCTCACCTCTCTGCCTGCTTTATTTTGCAGAGCACAAATTCCTCTGCTTCAACAAACGGCATCACTGAAAGTTTTATTTCTGTGTTCCCTGAGCAGCGTACCCAGTAACATGGGAATCACAAGAATTAACAGCACATTAAACCAGAAGGAAAAAAAAATGAAGTGGCTGCACCACAGCGCCTAGTTGCCTTTGTAACCTGCCTGGGATTTTGTGTTTTTTCTACATTTCACCCTGGTTTACACTGCCAGAAGGACAGCGTGACTGCGATGGTGGCCTTGGTGGCTCTCATGGGTGTGGGACAGGATCCGGCTTTGCTCTCTGGCCACATAGCCCTACACTTTGAGAAGTGGCTGTGGCACCATGTGTCTTCCTGCCTTTTGCTTTGCCCTTCCAGCTGTCATGCCCCCTGCTTTTAGGATGTGACCACCCCCAGTGTGACCTGAAATTCTGTTTGTTTGGGGAAAACGGGTGCTGGGGCAAAAATACCCTTTGGCTGAAGCCTGGTTATATGGCATCAGCTATGTGTTTATTCAACAGGAGGTGTAGCAATGACACCATTCCTGAGCCAGCTGGGAAGATGGTGCCATGGGCTGAACTTCTTGACTTCACCCAGCCCTCCCTGCACATCATCCCCACTTCCACTCAGTCATTACCCTCAGTGCCAAATAGAAAAGCTCTCCCCATGCCAAGACATCCAGAAAAAGGTCATGGCTGTGCTCAGCCGGGGTTAAACTGCAGTTTTGGCTTCAGTCTTGCATTCCCAGCCACCCCTGTGCAGGCTATGCCAGAGGAGAGCCCAGACACGCTGTCTCCCAGATGATTTTACTTATGGGTTATTTAAAGCAGACATTGATAGCTCTGAAGTCGAGGCAGCCGAGCGTGGCTGCCAGTGGCTAATGAAGGCGAATGTCAGGAGTCATCATCGAAGTGATTAGTATAATTAAACTGAGCTGTGAAATGCCAGCGTGAGCATCAGAAAAGTCCCTCTGATGGGAGGTTTGCTTTACTGAATTGAAAATTGGGTGCTTCTTTTGAATCTCCTGATGCACTACCTATGGGTGTGCTGGTTTTCCTTTGCATCAGCCCTCTTGTCCTGATGCAGTCGCTGAGTGCTGCCCGCATCTTGGCGGCTGCTCTTGCCGTGACAGTGGACAAGCTCCTTCATTTTTTTTGGTCTCACTTCCCCAATCTGTAAAGCACGGATGAAAATATTTAGCTGCCTACCTGAAAAGGCTGGTGCTCAGATTAATTAATATTTCTCAAGTGCCTTGAAAATTGCCAAGTCTTATTACTACATAACAACTGTTGCTACGTAGGGAAAATTCCTGCTGCCAGATCCAGGCGTGGACACCGCACCTACATTTCCTGGCCTCACAGAGGTCAAAACCGGCTTTGCTATGAGCACGCAGCCATAAAAATCCTTCTTTTGGCCTCTCAGATGCTTTGCTCCTGTTACTTCTGCAGCTTTTGTTACTCCCTTTGGTATGCCAAGCAGTGCAAAACAACACCTTTGGATGCGTTTGTGTGCCCCATCCCAAAGCAGCACAAGTGATGGTTTCTGCCAGTGCCAGAGCCCAGGCAGCAGCTGATCTTGGCATGGCCGAGCTGCGTCAGAGCACAGCTCACTCCTGTTGGGATTTGCCGGGCTGCCGATGCTGGGCGGCCCTGGAGCAAGCCTGTCTTCCCCAGGTGATCAGCTGTATCCAGAAACAGTGTCAACACCCAGCCCTGAAAAACTGCTTGGCTCCTGCTGCAGAGGCAGCAAAGCAAGGGTGGACCTGCTGAGCTCTGCAGGCTGTGATACCACACCTTAGTAGCTGAGTCACTCATGAGGCGCTCCACGAGCAGATGGTTTCATTTCTCTTCCCCTTTTTTGCACAACTGGGGTATGAGTCTTTAAAAAATAGCATGTTTCCCCCTCCATTTCCTAGTTTTCCTGCTGGGAAAGCCTTGTTTCCCATGGCTGTGAACTTGGACTTGGTGGATATCATGTTGGTCACTCCCGCTGAGGAGCATCGGTGTTGCCAGCACTGAAGAAACGGGGTGAGCTTGGGTTACACCAGTGGCTCTCAGACCACCATTGAGCCTCAAAGACAACAGATATATTAATAAATTGAGTCCTGAGTGGTTTCCTGGTCCTTAGGCCAGCTGGCAATGTACTACTGCTGTCAAAGTCTCCTGCAGCCCCTGACAAGGTGCCCCATCCAAACTGCCTCCTCTGAGTTGTCCCCAGATCACGCAATTTCCTAACCATGCCTGGGCAATGCTTAAACTCATTGGCCTGGGCCAAAATGGTGCTGAAGCCCTGGCATGGGTTATTTTACTGTCACAGACACAACCAATGTATTTTAGGAGCCATTTGTCACCAAGCCATTAGACCCCCCAGGTGATGGGGTCCTGGCAAAGACCACCAGCGGTAGGTGGAACAACATCGCATCTTCCTCAGGATCATGCAGGACCCGATGGAGCCACCAGAATCCAGGCTGGTGGGTAGGCAGGGCTGAGCGTTTGCTAGGAAGGTGGGATGCTGTCTCCTGTTAGTGAGTCTGTGCTTTCACAGCTCTGATTCATTCTGTGTTGCAGCAAGCTGCCACAACCCAAGCCTGCAGACACCAGCCTGGGACGCAGTGCTCTTCATCATCTGGATAGCATTCAGAGCAAGGCTTTTTCCTCACCAACATCACAGTGACTCACTTGAGGAGACCCCATGTAAAACTGAGAGGCTGCAGAAGGGGAGTTTTCCCGGGTGAAAGGACACGATTGCATCAAATGAAGTTCAGTGGTGGTAAGTGCAAATTAAAGTGCAACGGCAGGAAACATTTTGATCTTTTTGATGAAAGCAATGGGATTTGGTATTGACTGCATCAATCCAGGGATGAAACATGGCTATTAACAGCCAAGAAACCCCAAACCAGTGGTAGGATCCAGAAGCAGACCTCAAGGAAGGGGCAAATATAATGGGTACTGGCTGATCTAGAGAAGAAAGATCAAGAGCTCCTGCTGGCCCTGTCCCACAGGACTCTTAGTCAAGCGAAGAAAATGAGGGATTTGAAATGTTTGACATAAAACCCCCTGAAGTTCATTGCCCAACACCTCTGCAGTCGATAGGAGCCTTTCAGTTCCTCCCCCAATCACATTACCCACATCACCGGTGGTGTCTGAGCCTCAGTTCAGGCAGTGCTGGCGGTCCTCAGAGGAGACCTGGTGGGTCCAGTCCCAGCCAGGCCACCATGGGTCTTGCTCTAAGCATCTTGCCACCCTCAAAATGGGTGGAAGGGTTGGAGGTGGCTGTGCCAGGCTGGCCCCGGGGGGGTTTTAATCAGGTCCTGGCTGCAAATCCCCCTTGAGCATTAATTAAACAAACCTTGTTTTCACAGAGGCCATAGTGGCCTCTTTCCCTTTAACATCTTCCTCAGACTTCCAGCCTTCAACCAGCCAGAAGACACCATGTTAATCATATTTTTTGAGTACGAAAGCCGAGGAAAGAGTTACCACACAGCCAGCTCATGTGGCTTAAATCATAGCTACAACGGGCCTTCTGGCACATGAGTTCCCAGGCAGAAAGCACAGGATTTTTTTCTGTAACCTGCAGAGGGGGGGAAAAAGACAGGCAAGAAAAATTAGCTTTGGCTGCCTATATTGAATGCAAACAAAAATATATAGACATCTGTGGTTCTGTGTGTTTTCATGGGATTTGAGGACTCAAAAGCTGCTTTGTTTCCTCAACTAACCCGTGGTTAGACAGCGTGGACTTGGATGTGGCATGGACTGGACTAGTCTCTAAGTGGTAAAACAGCAAGGGGATGGTGGCTGGTTCTCTCAAAGGAGGGTATGAGAGGGGAGGCTGAATCATCTGGATGGGAGATGGGTGCTGTGGGTGTCCCCACTGCCTGCTAGTCCTTTTAAAATATGGGAAAGGTACCATCTCAGTGTGTCCATCACTCATGCTTCTGTGCTGGCCCTCATGCTGATGATGTCCTGGGCCAGGCCCCTTCATTTTTCTCTGCCTCAGTTTCCTCATGTGTAAAAAGGGCTGTGGAGGTCACCTATGAAGTGGACCCATCCTATGGGCGCTGGGAGCACTCACAAGCTGATGTTTATGTACTGATTTTCCTATTACTTCACCCTCCAGACTGATACACCAGCTCTAACGAGCGACGCGTGGTGTTTTCATTTCACCTAATTATGCATTTAAATATGCCTTACTAAAGTAACACCTGGCTCCTCCATTTTGCTGGTTGCATCATGGGTTGGGTGAGGGGGAGATACTACCACATCCGGGAAATCACTCTAGGAAAATGCACGGGGCTGGTGTCCTTCCAGCTGACGGCTTCAGAGATTGTGCTTTAGAGAAGAACAAAAGAAAAATAATAAGAAAAAAAAATAATTTTGGGAGTGGGTGGCTGGAAAAGCTGAGGTGTGTGTTTGCATCGACCACTGTGAGGTTGAGCAGCAGCTGAACACCTTCTCCCATCTGAGCCACACGCAAGATGCTCCTGGGCTGCTGCTGGAGGTCTGACTGCACCTAGTGGGGTACAGTTGGTGGGGAAGTCACTGCAAATGCTGAACAAACTTTCCCTCTAGACCCAAGTGCGAGGAAAAGCAGTGAAATACAAACCAGAGCCCATGGGGTGCAGACCTGTCCTCAGCAGAGGGACAACAGGAGGCTTCATGTGCTGCTTAAGCTCCTCTTTTGCAGTTGTCTTCAAAGGGAGGTCCTCTGAAAGGACTGCAGTTTTTGTCTCTCATCATTAATTAATGAACATCAGTGGGATTGGTACATGTCCATCCGAGTGGCTGACTGCGATGCAAGCGCCAGCAGCATCCTCGCTAAACACCGGGCTGGTGCAACAGCTCCATCCCACCTTCCCCTCTCTGCAGTTACGCAGTGCCCCTTGACTTTACGTCTCTGCAAATACGCTTGAGAGGGTAGCTGTTTGCTTATTAGCTTAAAGCAAATTACATTTCTAAGAACCGGTGGAAGAAGATAATTTAATCGGCGCACACTATCAGCCTGATTGATTGCGAGTAATTGCACAGCCACCCCTTCACTCTGCCTAAGCGCAGCGCAGGTGCGAGCGCACGTCCCCACCACTGGGCATGGAAAAGGAAGGACTGGCTGCCAGGCTCAGGGTGGTTTGTTTTTTTCTACCATGATTTAATGTTGAGTCCTTAATGGACCAAATGTTGAGTTAGTAACAAGCCGGAGGAATTAGCATGCTCCGTTCGCAGAACCCAGAATCTGATGGTCAGGGTGATGGCTGCTCTCTGGGTTACAGCATCGTGCCTTATGTTTGAAATACTCTGACCTCCTGTCAGCCAGTGCTAAATATTAATTTGCTGAACCCTTCCAAGAAGGAATTCAGCATTGACTTGTAATCTCAAATATTTTCACGCGACCCAAGTCTGACTAATGACTTAATCACAGCTCGTGGCACTGAGCTACAGTGATCACCCACGCAGGCACGCACGGCAGCATGTTGTGGCACCGGCAGCCGCCCAGCACCTTGTCATCATGCTTGGTCCCAGCAGCTTCGGCCCCCGATGAAGTTTGTTTGGGTGTAGGTTTGAATGCCTCCGAATCTTACGGGCTGGATGAGAAAGGCAATGCTAACCTCCGTTTTGCAGCCTGGGGAGGTGGTTGGTTTAGAGAGACATGAGGACACCCCTTGGGGACACAGGTTCTCCCCCAGGAACAAGGAACGTCTCCGAGGTTTTGGGGAGGACTTGGTGAAGTATCCTGGCAGGTTGAACTTGGCAGCCCAGGTCTAGAAGATGATCTGGGCATGGCCAGGAGATGCACTGGAGCCAGAGGGGGAGTTTTGGACCAGCCATGTGCTTTTGGGAACACAGGGTGTTTAGCGGCGTGGCCATGAGTCCAGCCAAGCCACTATGGCTTGGGGTCATTTTATTTAATAATATAGATGGGAGCAGTGTGGCGTGGATGAGCTGTTGCTGTTGGGGCCATATGCAGTTTAGAGCAGCACAGAAACCTGGCCGAGAGCCTTTACTGTTTCTTCGTCACTACAGAGAGATCACAGGACCATCCGTGCTCTGATGGGAACATTAGAGGGGACCATGTGTCGTTTTATTTTGCATATGACTCAGAAAGCCTGTTCAACACGAACGCTGGAACAGTATGTGGCTGTCAGAAAACAGAAAATAGTTGTTTAAATATCAAAGATGATTTCAGAGCTCGCTTCGCTGGGCGGCAGCTCCAAGTTTCAGTGCCAGGAGGGAAAAAAATGATCTGAAACGAGATGGATCAGCAGAGGTGATGCTCTACCTACCTACCCTCCCTTCTCCAACCAATTATCCATGGTGCTGGGTCACCTCAGGCCAGCTTGGCTCCCCATAAAGACTGAGTCTCTTCTGTTTCAGCTTGCTGCTGTCTCACTATGGGGTGGTACAAGCTTATGGGAAAAGAGGACGTGGCAGGATCAGAGGGAAAACCAACCCCCAGGCTTGCTGCTGGCAGGTAGCTGAGTTATGAAGTCCAGTTTTTAGCACCAGCTTCTCCAGACCTCTGGGCATGTCACAGAGGACTGTAAGCCTTGAGTGGTGGTTGCTTTTTTTCCATAGCAATGGGCATGTGTTAAATATAAAGAAATACCAAAAGCAGCCACTAAATTCAGCTGTTTCCTCTTTTTTTTTTTTTTTCCAAGTGGGGAAAGAAAAGCTTTCTGAAAATTGTTCCTCCTATGAGAGGAATGCTTTGTAAAGCTGATTTGTCTCTTAAGCTTCCTCTGAACTGTAGTTGAGAAAGAAATTAACCCCGAGGCAGGATGGAGATTGGAAAGGGAACTGCAAATGGGACTGAGCCCGGGGGTTGTGTGAAGGGTAAACACTTGCATGGATTTAAGAAGGGATGAGGCCAATTCATGAAACAGAAGTCCATCAAAGGCTATTCATCACGAAGGTGCTAATTTAGAGTTCAATAAAAGAGGGTCAATGATGGGATGCGAGCCCTGGTCCCACTGCGAATGCTCTCCTGGGGCAGGGCCAGGCTCGACTCTGGCACCACTGGCACCCGGGACTCATCCCTGAGGCAGCAGGGACGAGGTTGTGGCGGGGATGCTGGGATACTGGACATCCCTCATCTGAGCTTTGGCTTCTGCGGGAGGGCAGCACAGCTGGACGAAATCAGGAAAGAGCCTCCCAAGAGTCAAAGTGACAAACCCATAGCCTGGAGCAGCTCTTGGGAGCCGAAAGAGATCCCACTCATGGCAAGAATGACTATTTGCTGTGTCAGGACATGAATGATAAGGGCAAGGCTCTGTATGGTGAACGCCGAGCTCATCCTCTCCCCCAAGGCTTTCTTCAGCATCCTCCATGTGTGTTTCTGCCAGCTGCACCTAATTCCTATACGGCTTAGTAAAGTGAGCATGGGACTGCAGCGTGAGGTCTCCTGCAATCTAGCCCTGGTACGCCCCAGGCATAATATTCACCTCGCCACACCTCAGTTTCCCCTAGTAAATTGGATAATAATGAGATCTATTAACACTGTCATGTTACATCACACATGTGGCAAGTGATTCATTACACGCAAATCTCTGAGCACGTAAGGGAGCACGCAGGAGTCAGGCAGCACCGGGTTCATCCCAGCATGATGCCTGTCCGTGATAATGGTGGTTTTCTGCCTATCTCTCATCTTCTTCCCCATCCCATGTCCCCCAACTTTTGCTCCCCATTCCATATCCCCCAACATTTGTACCCCATCCTGGGGAAGAAAGTGCCTGGTCCCTGGGAGGAGAGATGTGGCTGCTTCCCAGGTGGGACCCAGTGGGCTTTTGGTGCCAGGAGCTTCTCCACCCACGCCCCCTCACCACTGTCACACACCACCCATCTCCCACATGCCCTCACACGTGATCCTTGCTCCTCCATGGTTGGGTCCCGTGGGAAGCAACACCTCCAGCAGCTATGGGGAGATGTGGGGTACGCTCCTGCTCAAGGGCCAGGGTACAACTTGCCCCTTAGTGAAGGATTAGGAGACACTGGTATCGGTAGCTCAGCAAAGAGGAGATTAAAGGATGCCTCGATCAGGGAGCTATAAATACCTGGGTTGGAAACAAAGCAGAGATAATGGGCTGCCAAGTGTGGAGAAGAAAATTACAACAAATCCAAAGGCAAACCAATAAACGCTCAGAGGAGAGCTTGGTTTTAATACCAGGCTTTGTTTGCAGCAGTCGTCAAAGGCTGGGGGTGGATTTACCATTGGGACTATTTTTATCTCACGTGTCAATGTTTCTTTGAAAGAAATACCACCTTTGAGGCAAAAGCTATTTTTGGGATGCCCCGAGTTATGCGCCGGAGGTCAGAAGAGATGATCACCCTGACCCTTTTGTTCTTATAATCTGGGAGCTGTGAGTTATATCTCTTAATCTCTCTTTGAAAATCCCAGGGCCAGTGAAACTCAGGTTAACGACTAGTAGAGCTGTGCTTACCCAGCCCGACACCACTAATTATTTCTAACTCTTGCTAATTCTTCAGGAGCTCTTGGTGTGATGGCAAGGAGAGCATCTCTGTTGACTTTGGGTGTCATGCTGGGGCAGGACCATAGTTTTCTGAGTGATGCAGTGGTCAAAGGCCCCGTTTACCTTAAAAATCTGTTTATTTGTTTTTCGCTATATACAAGAACACAAAAATAAGTTTGAAGGCCAACATCCAGGCTGTGATTTCCCTTAAGCTACAGAAAACATAGAACAAAATCAATTACTATAGTCTTTCTTTCCATTGCTAGAAGGGTCTTTCAGCCGAAATGGTATTTCAAGGTGTTTATTTCACAAATATATTTTGTCCAAACAAATGCTCTTGGAGAACCACTACAATGGTCAGCAGCAGCAGTACTGCCGGAGCAGCCTATGATATAGAGAGATCTCCCTGTCTTGCTTGAAATACGTCTTTACATATTTATTTAAGCACCCCCACGCACATGGCAAGACATAACTGGACAGGATCGGGGCACCACACCATGGTTTATAATAGCCAACATTATTTCTTTCACTCTTGCAAAGAAATGAGGCTAAAACCCCACAAAGCCATGCTGGGTGTGAGTCCGAGCGGCGCTGGACTTCACGGTGAACAGCAGCCGCTCCGTCCTGTTCGTATTCAGTCCTGAGCCTGTGTAACAGCCTTTGAGCATCACCCCTGAGTCTTAGTGAGCGAGTTTCTTACTCCACCATGCTTGAAGTTGTTGTTAAAACATTGGCAGGCTCTGGTTTGCAGAGATGGGGAGGGTTGGTCTGCAGAAATATTCCTGTAACAAATATTTTGGAGGGTTTTGTTGTATCTGAGGGGATCCGTCAGCTCAAACATCCCTCATTCAAATTCCCAGAGCAATGCAAGTCTCTCAAGCTTTAAACACGTGGCTGTGGCTGCTGGCGCTGGATCCCAGCCGGTGGGGATCGCTGCCCCGCTCTCTATCCCAAATACATCACCCCAGCGTTGCACCCCGAGGACCTGAAGGCCAGGACCAAGGTCCATAAATGTGCACAGATGTTTGGAAAAACAACATTTATGGGAGGAAGGGAGAGCGCTCGCTGCGTCCCTGCCCCAGGGGTGTGCTGCAGCCCCAGCGGGACCCAGGTCCCAGCACGGCCAAGCCACGCTCGGCGGGATGGAGGGCTGCGTTTTGGGGTTTGCTTGCTGGAGCTGGGCTCCCTGGTGGCAGGAACCCGGCTGACCCCCCTGCGAATGGTGGCACCCCACCATAGATGTGATATGTGCATATATACATACATGTGTGATATATACACAAATGCATATTTATAGAATCATCGAATCGTTTTGGTTGGAAAAGACCTTTAAGATCATCAAGTCCAACCATTAACCCAGCACTGCCAAGGCCACCACTAAACCATGTCCCTCAGCACCACATCTACTCGTCTTTTAAATACCTCCAGGGACGGTGACTCCACCACTTCCCCGTCCAGCCTGTTCCGATGCTTGACAGCCCTTTCAGTGAAGAAATTTTTCCTGATATCCAACCTAAACCTCCCTGGCGCAACTTGGTAAGTGTATGCACGTGCTTACATCTATACACACAAATATATGCACATGCATAGACATGTATGTATATACATACATATGCACATATATACACACATATGCATATACATGTGTGTATACACACACATACATATACACTTATATACAGAAATATATACACATATACACATATACACACATATATGCACATATACACACACACATATGCATATGCATGTGTGTATACACACATATATACACATACAGACATGTACACACATATATGCACATATATACACACATGCATACACATGTGTTTATACACACATATATACACATATACACATATGCACACATGTATGCATATACATGTGTGTATACACATATATATACAGATATATACACACATATATATGCACATAGATACACACATATATATGCACATAGATACACACACATATGCATATACATGTGTGTATACACACATTTATACACATATATAGACATATATACAGACATACATACACATATATGCACATATATACACACACGTATGCATATACATGTGTGCATACACATATATACATATATACACACATATACACACATATATGCACATATATACACACACATGTGCATATACATGTGTGTATAGACATATATACAGACTTATATACATATATACACATATATACAGGCATATGCACATATATACATGTACATATGCAGATGATTATACATATGCACAGAATTATACATACAGAAATATGCATACATATACATACACACATGTATATATACTTACCTGTATACACATATACACAGACACATATGCATATACATGTGTGTATACACACATATATACACACATATATAGACATATACACACATATATGCACATATATATACGTACATATACATATGCAGGTGCTTATACATACAGAAATACGCACACATACACACACGTATATATACATGCATATATATACACACACATATACGTGTGTATGTGTGTATACACACGTGTACTTATGCCCACGCACACACGCGCCCACACAGGCGGATGCGCGCGGCCGGGGCAAGGGGGCGGCACTACAAGTCCCGTCATGCCGCGGGGCGGGGGGCGAGGCCCCGTGAGTCGCGGCGCCCCGCCCCTGCCCCGCCCCTGCCGGTGGGGTGCGCGAGCGCGCGGCGGCCGCCGAGGCAGAGGGCGGGCGGCGCGGTGAGGCAAGAGGAGGTGGCGGTTGTTGCGAGGGCGGCGGAGCCGGCGTCGATCGGGTTGTTCTCTCCTAGCCGCTTTCCGGCAGCTGCCGCCGCTTCCCGGCCTGTCGCTTGCAGCGCCGGCCCGCCGGAGCCCGCGGGGGCGGCGGGGAGCGCTGCGGAGGCTCCTTGCCCTCTCGCCCAGGCGTGCGGCCGTGAGGAGACGGGGCGAAGGCTGAGGCTGCCCCTTCCCCTTCCCCCCACTCCCGACCTCCCCCCGCCGCCTCGAGGAGTTGCGACTGCCGGCGTGGGGTGCCTCTTCCGCCTGCTTCCTTCCTCCTTGGGGTGAGTATCGCGCCTGTCGCGACAGAGCCCCATCCGCGCGCCCCTGTCGCGAGGGGGGAGGCGGGCTGGGGGCCTGCCCAGGGGCTGCCCGCTTCCTCGGGCTGCTTCCCCCCCCTTCACCGCCCTGCGCGCTTTGTGCTGCGCCTCCCCGGGGCTGCCTTTTTGTTGCTGTTTTAAAAATAATTCTCTATTTTTATTTTTTTTTCTTACCGGGGGTTTGGGGAGGTTTTTGTCTCTTTTTATTTTGCCTTTTATTTTTTACTCTTCTCCTTTTTTTTTTTTCTTTTTTCCTTCCCACCCACCCGGAGTTGGCCGAGCCCCGCTCTGGGGCTGGATGTGCTGGGGAAGCTCTTTGTCATGGAGCGGCTGCCGAGCCGCCTGCCCTCGGGAAAAAAAACATCATTTAAAAAAAAAATATATAAAATAAAGTCGTTCAGTACTTGGACTCCGAGGTTTTGCAGAATTCGGGGGGCGGGTTTTTTTTAGCGGTGGTCGTGTTGTGTGTATGTATATATTTATTTTTTCGGGGAGGAAAGAGTTCCCCCTGAAGTCCAGGCTCCATTTATCGCAGCCCCCTGTGCCGGAGCGCTGAATGGGAGCAGCACGCAGGCGGGTGAAAACAAAACAAAGGGGGATTTTGTTTTGCTGGTGTTAACCGGCAAAATCTTAATGAGAAAGCTGGCTTCGTTTTCGTTTTTTTTTTATTTTCCCTCGCTCTTCCGAATTTGATATTGTTTTACTCTGGAAAAATACAGATATCCGGTAGATAAGTTGTGTCTTTTAAATTTTAAGCGTCTTGAGGGAATTGCAAGGTTTCTCTACCCTGTCCTCAGCCTTGGCTCTTTGTGAGCAGCCTGCGATCCAGCACAACTTTCGTCGGGTTTTTCTTTTCGCTTTTTTTTTTTCCCCCCCCACGTAGTTAAATAATGCGGTTTCAGGAAGAGCTAATGGCAGGGGGACATTTCTGCCTGTAACAGCCATGGAGAAGATTTTTTTAAAAGGCAGGAGAAAGGAGCAGTGGTTGTGTTTTCAGCTGAGTAATTTTTTTGCTTCTTAAAAGGGATAATGATATTTTAAAGCGATTATTATATTTTTGTACTGAAAGCTTTTTTTTTTTTCCCTTTGTTTTAACTGCCCCCTCAAAAACTGCAGCTATTTCACCTCTGCAAAACGCAGCTTCTAGAATACATGCAAGCAAAAAGCAGTCTAGCTGTAACGCTCATGTTTCTGGCCTTACCTTTTAAAAGCAACCCATTTGTTTTTGCTGGGACTCCCCTGCCTTGAAAACACACTCCTTGGCGAGTAAAATTACAAAGCATTTCAGCTAGACAGAGCTGGCGGTTCTGCATCCGAAGGACGATGGGTTTATTTTTTCCATTTTGAATGTGCGTGGGGGGCGGGAGGAGAGCTGGGGGAAAAAAGGCCCTTTCCGGTTTCTCTTCAGCAGCTTTTCTTTTTTTTTTTTTTTTTTTTTTTTTTTTTATAAAGAAGCAACCAGATGACCTGTTGATGATACATCTTCCGTCGCTTTTTGTGCTGAAAGGCGCCGGTGGGTTAGTGGAGATGTAAGCTTCAGCCGAACAGGCTACCCAGATTTTCGTTTGTGTGTGTTGTCGTGTGATCTGTGTGGCTTTTGTAATGTTTTAGGCCGACAGTTTGGGAGTGAGTAATGTAGTGCCAAAGTTCAGACATCTGCATGGGACACTTCCCCCTCTCCTCTCCCCTGCCCTCCTTCCCCTCCAAGGAAAAGCCTGGTTTGTAGAAAAATTGAACACCTATAGTTGGAGAATTAGACCCTTCTAGTGCTGTGTAAGATAAGTGTCCTAACTCCTTCTGAAGCCATATGAATGGCCAAGCAGGAAGCTTTAGGAATGGATTTTAGTTGTATATAAGCACCTACTGGGTACCTTAAGCTTAAATGTCTCCTATTGGAGATGAATTAAATTTGTAGGAGCACCACTGTTATGCTGAGTGTAGTCTTGTGAAGCGTGCCTAATGAATGTTTCCATTCTTACTAAACAACTGAAATGTATTTCTCAACGCAGCAGGTCACCATGCTAGCATTCATCTTGGAAATTAAAATTTTGAGCAACTACTAGTGTTGCAGTTAAAGCAGAACTTAGTGTAAAGTCTTGTCTGCTACAACCGTTTTGTGTTTCAGTATTGATACTGGTTTCTATTGAGAAACTAGGCATGGAAAACAGGATCCTTTCACTTCAGGATTTATAGCTAGAGACTGTGTGTTTGTAGATGCAAAATAGAGCATCCTCTGCTTGGAGCCAGTGGTATTTAAAGCTCTTATTCATTTGAAAGGAACTAATTACAAGTATATTTTGATATAAAATGTCTTCTCAGACAGCAACTCTGGAATACAGGAAAGCAGAAAACCCGAAGCTGTTTGTAGATGCTAATCCATGCCCTGAGCTAAAAAAGGAAGAATGAGGGTGTTTCATGAGAAATCCAAGTCACCTTTAAGTGCATACTTGTAAGTGAAATTACATGGTTTATTAGGAATTCCTGCAGGATGCCAGTAATTGGAGGTACTTGTTGCTAGCTGGTCACTGTGCGCCTTGCTGGTTAGATCGTAAAAGTTTTGGCTGTAGGTGTCATCAAGAGGAAAAAGTCCAGCTCTTTTGCTTCCCAGACGTTCGTTCCTTAATCTCCAGATTCACGGGCATGCTGACAAACTGTCAAAGGAAGTGACAGCAAAGAGGTGGTGTAGGAAGTAGGTCGAGTGCCGCTAAATACTGCTGAGAGAGTTTCAGTGGAAAAAAGTAAGCGTGTTTCCATCTGATCTAGTTTCTGTTTCCTTTCGGTCTACCAGTTAACAGGATGCACCAGTATCTCATGCTCCTACTGTAGTCCACCAGTTCTACTGAAATTAATATTGCATCCTCAGTCAGGCCCAGTTAGTCTACCTGGATGGAAAGATTCGTGGGGAAGAAGGTAAAATAGCGATTTAGTTCTGATCCCATGAGGTGCAAATGATGTCACTTGGGCAAAGCTGAAGTGGCTTTGTGTCTCCCAGGAGGTCGTGGGCAGCTTGTGGGATGGATTTCCCTCTCCCTGTGCTGCTGTAGGTTCTCCAGTGGGAAGCTGGAGGTGGTCTGGAGCAAGACGGTAGCATTGTGGCGCGTTCTTTGTGGCCTTAATGTTTTGCAGTGGATGTGGTGATTAATAGTCACAAGAGATTGTCGTTTTTCTTGTTTAAAGTGTTTGAATTGATGTATTCAAAAAACCTGCCTTCCAGGTTAAAAAAGGAGAAAGTTCTTTGGCATGCTAGAAGTCATCCTTAAACTACAAAAAAAGTGAGCTCTCCCCTGTTGCTGCTTTCTCCTAAAAGCAGTAAAAACTATTGACAATAGCTTGATTTTTAGAAAAATTACAGCCTTGCACTAAGAATATGTTCTTTTCCAAGTATCTTGTATTTCTGTTGCTTTGAAAAAGAGATCTTGCTTCAAGTAGGAAGAGGTGCTTCGATGCTTTGCATGAAAGAGTGGACAGCTTATTGGCTACTGAGGTGAGCCCTATGCTGTAGACTTCTTTTGCTGACCCGTGTCATGTGTTTGGGAGCACTGAATGTTGCTAGCTGCTCAAAACGACCTTTCTGGAATAACCCTGTAGTCGTGAACGGATAGAAAATAGTTGACTGGAAACTACAGGCTGTGCAGGAAAAGTCTGTTGTCCTCTGCTAGCACCCTGTGCTGCAGGTAGGTGGTCACCAACACCAGCGTTGCTCCGGCAGTGTCTCCTGGCTGGCATACTAGGTGTAAATGCTGTGAAGGTGGTGTTCTGGGACGTGGGCTCAAGTCAGCAGCTTGTTTGATTCAGGCTGAACACGGCACCTGGGTGGAAGCATTTGGTTAAAGATTGATGGTATCCTCTGGTCCCTGCTATGCAGGAACACAGTTCAGTTCATGAATAGGTAATAAAAGTTAATCTGCTGACCTTGTTTCTTAATCCATGCTGCTGAATTCAATCATAGTGACTTGACTGCCACCGATGGTACATACTTATATAAATGCTGAATTTTGGGCTGGAATCTCATGTACTCGAGAGCGGAGTGGATTGAACTTTGCAGTGCATTTCTGGCTGTGGTTTCAGGATCAGGAGTGTCCTATAATTTTACTGTCCTAATTGAAGGTATATGGCAGTTGTCAGAGTAGGAGCAGTCAGAAGCTCTTACTCTGGCCCCGTAATTATATTCCTGTTGGGAAGAGGATTTGTTTGATTCACACTCACATTGCAATACTTCCCTTGTTCACCAGTAGAGTGTGTTGTAGAAGACTTTGGATACGTGTCATGCTGGCTCAAAAAGCTCTTGATCTCCCTGGATGCTGGCTGTACAGCTACGTCAACCAGATGTTTTTCTGTGCCGACCCTGTTTGTAGCAGATTAATTGCATAAATGTGTTTTTAGAAAGGGGAGGAGCACTCCTTTTGGGAGAAGTTTTTTAATAGTACAGAGATATTTGGGCCAGAGAGGTGCTGGTCTGGCTATAGTAGATAGGGTGGGCGTGTATGTGTTGGTGGGAGCAACTGCAACAGCTAATTGACAAAAGTTAATCAAAGTCCCAGAGGTAGGCAAGCTTTTGCTGAGGGAGTGCTTTTGTCAGCCTGTTAGTTTACATATTCGGGGAGATAAGCATGGTGGTTTTGGCAGAAAAGCTTTTGTCACTAAACGCTGCGTTTCCATTTGTGGGTCTGTAACATTTGCTGTAGTGGCTGAGGCTCTGTGTTGTAGACAGACAGGTCTATAGTGTAGCACAGAAATGAACAGCAAGGCAGGCAGGGAAAAGCTGAAGTTAAATAGACTTAAACCAGAAGGGATCTACAGAATTTTTTTTTATTGTTATTAGGATAGTTGATAATATGAATAGCCACTAGAGAATGCTGTTTTGTGGGTTAATTGAGGTTTTGAGCGAGTGGGACATACCAAAAAATATTTTGTAGATGGTTGCCAGATACAGGATTGGAGCAAGTTGGTCAAGTAAGATTCTTTGGGGGATAGTTTATTGGAGCTAGGACTTGAGAAGATGGAAAGAAAAAAACCCAACTAAAATCCCCAAAACCAGAAAAACAATAAACAAAACACAAAACCCTCCCTAGCCAAAACTGTCTTTAAGTAGACCACCATCGGTGAATTTTTGCTTCCATTGCCAATTGATTCATCTACCTGGATGTACTTAGCTGCTTGTATTTCAAGCGTGCAATGTTTCTGCAACTTACATAACCCTTGGGGCTTCATTACAAACACTTAAAAATACTCTTTCCTGAGCTGGGATACTTATTTTCCGTACTTTATGGACAGGGTGAGGGATAGAGATCAAATTTGAAGGGACTCGTATTTTCTGTTAAGACGACTGTTAAGGTTCGCCATTGGCGTCGGTGGAGCTCAAGGCCTGCAAGAGTTTCTGGAGGCACAGTGAGAGCAAACTTAGTGATTTGAGTATCTCACCCTGTCCTGCTTGCCTCTTCAGTGCTCCTGCTTAATTGTCTGATGGTTCATCTGAATGGAGGAGCAAACAACTGGAAAGTAGCAGCTGTTGAGTTAGTTTCTTCCCTCCCTTCTGCCAGCTTGTCCTCTAGGATAGTAACACCTTAACCTGCATCCACAACACGAATGTCTTAATTGTTCTTTGGGTCAGGGCAGCCAAACTGGCATCTCTGGGTTAGATCTAGCTTGAAATGTTTCTGTCCAGCTGGTCATCTTTGCCCAAGAAGTGATCAGAAACGGCTGGGGCAGCACACGAAGCACCTAGGTGGAACTGTGGGCTTTACGTATGGGAACTAGTGTGCTTGTGTAGCCTGCACATATGGCCCCCTTAGCCATTAAGTCCGTTGGGACGCTGTAAGACAACGTTAAACTATCAGCAAAGTTAGACTTAGTGTTACATGTGTTTGGGGTTCCTTTTCTTGTGTTAAGATCATGCCTCTGATGGTTACAGATCTGCCCCAAAGTGTCTGCTTTGCCCACCCTCAGTTCCTTCTGCTTTTAATGGTCAAGCAGTATTAAATAGTAAGGGCTTGCTTTTAAAATCGTACAAGCGTGAGTACTTCATCTGTATATTCTTTGTCTTTAGACAAATTATTTGTGTTAAATGATGAAAGTGGTCCCTGAAGAACTCCTGCTAAGAAATCTCAAGGCTCCTCTTTTCTTAAGTGTTAATATGTATACTGAGATTTTATCTGATGCTACCTTGATATCCTTTCCACTTATCTGAAGCAGTCGTAGTTCAGTGCAATATTTTTACAAGAATAAATATTGCCTTAATCGTGGTTTAACGCAAGGTTCAACTGGGAAAATAAGTAATGGTTCTTTTGTCATATCATATAGCTGAACTATTTATTTGGTATGAGGTTAGGGGAAAAGGTCCAAAACATATCACACATGGAGGCTTACTATAAAGTAATTTACTTCCTTTTAAAGAACTTGTTGCTCATTTTCCTTCTGTAATGCACCTCTTGGGATAAGCTGCTAATTCTAAAAATATGTCAGTTCCGCCATTTCCCACTAGTATGTTTTTTCTTTGTTTGGCTTTGGTTTGCTTTTTCCCTGAACCACTTTAAATACTCCGAGGAATGCTCAACATGGAAGAAAATAAATGCAAATAGGTATTTGAGTTGCTGTAGTTAGATCGCTGCTGTATTTCAAGGCTAGCGGAAGATGACTGAACTTCTGTTGTACAGTGAAAGAGAGTACAGGAGCCTCAACCCTCCGCTAATGTCTCAGGGTATCTGCTTCCTCTTGGATCTGTCTCCTTTCTGCTGGGCAACTGCTCTGTTTTGAATTTAGGAAAGAAAATGTAACATGCTATGAAGGATGTCAAAATCTTCTGATAGAAACTGGGAGACTTCTGCATGTATAGGAAACCAGTCGTTGACTATTCATGTGTGGGAAACCAGCATTATGGACTATTGTGTCAATATTGTTATTTCCATCTTTATGATCAAACCTTGATGGTAATTCAGTTTCAAATGTAGGAATGCTGCTTTCAGAACTCCACAAAAAGCAGTACAATGCCCACAAGTGCTATGAGTGCACTGGCTGTACGTGCACGGCTTCCTTAAACTAGATATGCTCTAGTGTCATCTGTCTTCTGTGCTTGAGTGGCGGGTGGCCTGATCTTAGCTCTAGAACACAACGTAGGCTTGAATGGCCAGTGCAGATGAGGCTGGTAAACTTGGGCTGGAGAGAGAAGGAGGAGTATTGCTTGCTGTACGTTTGTTTAAGACTTGGTGTGTTCAAGTGATTTCATGCTTTCATCCTCTTTTTCTGCTTTAAAAGAAGGAATTAAAGCCACATGTAAAGATCATCTCTATTTTTACCCAGAAAATGTTTCCAGCTTGTTCCTACATTCGGTATAGGTTCTGTTTAATTGGCATTGTAATGTTAAAATATTTTTAATGTTAGTAGTGATGATCAGAATTTGAATAGTTAGAGGAGAGAAGATAATAGTCAAACTGTAAAACATGTCATGGTGGTGACACCTAACTTAAACACCTGCTCTTCGTGTGTGTTAGGGGGATATTTGTTTAATGTACCTTCAGTAAAGGGCTGAGAGAGATCCAGCTCAAATTCCCTGAAACCTATGGGGGTAATCGGTAAAAACTGCTTCTCAACAGGGAAAAGATTTAAACATTTTTCTCAGTTTTTCAAGATAGGTAGTGCAGAGAACCAGAAGGCCCCAGTGTAGGCTCTCTGGTGTTTCATTTGTTCTTTTTCTTGTGTGATAATGTTTAGGCAAATTTGTGATGATGGTACTGGACACTTCAGATAAGGACTGCTTTTCTCATCCAATGTGCTGTCCCTGCCCCTCTCAGAGATAAAACATTATGTATGGTTTTTTATACACATATAAATCATATATATAAAAACCATATATATATATACACATAACTCTGCACTTCATTCTGTGGGATTAGCAGACCAAGTTTAAGACAAATTATATTGTAATGCATATTACTCTGAAGAGAGCTGATCATCCCTTTGTGCTTAGATGACTTTCATGGCCAAGTCATCTCCGCTTGGTGCTGTGGTAGGTGTATCCATCATACTGGTTCTTTGTTCTTTGGTTTGTTGTTTTTTTTTTTAAATAAGGTAATTACTATGCTGCCGATAGCCCACATCAGTTGTTTTAGCATTCATTTGGTGCTGTATGTGGTGGATGTGAAATACCACTGCAGTAGAGCTTTCCCTTTTGGCGCAGCATGAACTGTTGCCTGTTGGTTAAGGTTTCTGTAAACTACTCTAGGTTGCTGCAGAAGGCTGAAGTGTGCCATGGTGACAGTAGCTGGGTGTTTTTTTTCTTGTTTTTTTAAAAGGAGTGATGCATTACTCTCTTGAGGTGGTCAGCCACCTGCTGAAGTTGAGGAACTCAACTTGATCATGCAAACAGATAAATGCAGGAGTAGCTTTTATTTTTATCCATTTTTTTTCTTGCACGTGTGCATATTTTTACAGTCAGTACTGTGGCCAATAGCTTGGAGGCTTTCTGAGCAGCAGATGTGAACATAGAGTAGGTCCTTGTACCTCTCACTGCTGGCTGAGAAAGGCCAGGATGCTGTAGTAAAATCTGGGGGCTTATGAGCCGCTTATAAGCCACTTGTGACTGAGATATAGCAACTGCTTTTGAATTTCTGTGCCAATGTATATATGCTATTTATTTTTTTTCCTCATTGAAATAACTGTTCATATTTCACTGTTCTGAGATACGCATAGTTATCAAGGGAAACTCCTACCTCTAGAGGGAAAGTGCTACAAGAATTTTTCCTGTAATCTTTTACTGTAACTTTGGGGAGAAGCTGGTTTAAGTTGGCAGTGTCTGAACAGGAGCAGAGATAGGAGCCTGATCCAAAAGATGAGGGAAGGGTTAACCTTTACCTTAAAGCCAAGAGGGACCAGTCACAGAGAGAAGTGAAGAGCTTATGTATCGTGTCAAAAAGCATGTGGCAAGTGTCTGGTGTCTTTCAGTCTCTTGGAATCGACAGTATCAAGTATTGTAGGCATGCTGTTATTATTTTATAGCTATTAGTGAGGAGGATTAACAGTCAAATTTTCTGCCTGTTTTGTTATCTATTTAAAATCCTCAGTCATCAAGAAATAGCAGTTTTAAAGACCTAGATAGTGCTTGGCTTACGTGTAGAGTGAGATGGCATGAGAAGTTTCTTGCATCACTCTGGGCAGATGTCAAGTGTAGCATTGCCTGTTTTCTCTTCTCCTGCTCTCCAGTTTCCGAAGGCAGGGCTGGGGCTGCGATCCTTCTGTGCCAGCACCTCGTGCTGCCCTTAAAGACAGAAGACAGGAGGGATGTGTTCCCTCCCAAATCCCTGGGACGTGTGGGGAAGGATGTATAAGCCCTCCCATGTATAATAGCAGAAAACCTAACAAAGCTAGAATTGCGCTCTGCTCTCATGTCCAACTAGGAGTTCACTGTATGGGAGGTGACGGGGAGAGGAACCTGTGTGCTGGGATGACGGATGGTGTTGCTGAAGCCCCACATGGGTGTTAGGCTTGTCTCCCCTTTTTTTTTGTTCTTATTTTAATAAAGATAAGGAACTCACAGGTGTGTTGATGCTTAATTTGCTAATGTTTGGAGGCTGCTACAGAAATGTGAATTAGTATTCAGTTACTAATCAAATCTTGCTCTGCTCTGAGGTGTGTAAACTAATGAAGTACCAACAAATGTGATGGTGGGTGAAAAAACTGATAGCGCGGTGTGAGTTGCCTGAGTTCATGCTTCCCACTTCTTTTTTTCTGCTTATATTGGGTCAGATGTTTAAAAGTGTCAGCGTGACCAAAGACCAGGTACAGAGCTTATCATCTGAGACGCAAGCCTGATGCTAAGGAGGAAAGCAGAGTGATTTGGAATATGGGGAGGTATAACATCTGTTTGTAACCTTTGTCACAAGTGGAAGGGATTATAAAATGACAAATACTGATTCTCTGCCAATTGGCATATGCTCAGTTCAGTATTGCACAAGGCACACTGATTAGATTTAATTCAAATGTTCCCTCAGAAAGATCACCTTGATTTAATTTTTTTTCCAGTGCATAAAGTGGAAATGGTCTGAGGCTCTCTGTTCTTTAAAGACTAAGTGCTATATTTCTAGCTCTTGGCAGACATTGTCCACAAGTACTTCATGTTCCATTGGGCTTATGCCAAATTTAATGTACTGTGTGTACTGAAAGCATCAAAAACAGACTTACTTTAATTTTAGAGGTTACAGCTACCATTATTGATTTTTCTTAGAGCTGTTCCATCCAATCTGCTATCATTTTAATTTCTTTTCCCTGCAGGAATTTGGGGAAGGATCTTGACAGTCTTTATTTGTGTCACTGGGGGCTGTTTATGTGAGTGAGAGCTGTAGATCAGACATCTCTACAGTGGCCAAACTCTCCATTTATAGAAGCTAAATCAGCACACTGCATTATTTGTGAACTCCTGTCTTTAATACTGACTGGCATGCTGCAACTAAGGATAGTTTATAAACAGAGTCCATCAACTGTCTTCCAAGAAACTTGAATTTTATAAAAACTTGAGATGGGAAAGGACTGTTACAATCAGCTAAACGTACCAAAAACTGTGAACTTTCATTTTGCAGTGCTTGCATGCTGTATGAATAGAAGTCTGCTTGTAAGAGCTTGGACTCTGAAGAGACAAAAAAGGGAAGAGGTAGGGGAGAAAAGCAGAGCACAAGTAGGAGTTACAGTAGCTAGACAAAGAGAGGAAGGAAGTAACTGAGGGAAAGAATAGGGTATAGTGCAAACCAGCCAACCAGCATGGGCTGGAGCATTCATAACGCTACAGTCGTCAGGTCTGCTGATCCCTGCCTGACAGCTGTGTCTTCTGGCCTCGTATTTTGGCTGTTCATCTTTTATTTTCAACCCTCAGGGCCAAGTAGCTGTGCATAACCATGGCTTCTGGCCAGGTGGCTCATAGCCCTCAGAGTGGAGCAGGATTCCCTTCCATTCTGCTGGTGTGGAAGAGCATGGCACTTGGTGGAGCCTGTTTTTTCCCCCTCTGCCTCTTTTACTCCTTCTGCTGAGCTTCCTTTTATTAAATGATAATCTGTTTTGGTTTCTGCTTGGCAACTTTACCTTCTGCTAGTGTTGCTAGAGTCAAGTTGTTCAACTCTTCAGACTTGCATCTAAGTGAGGAAGAGAGGTGTCTCCTCATAGAGAGATACTTAAAATCCCAAGGAGTTCTACACTCCATATTAATAGTCATTATTGCAATTGAAGTATGTGGGAGTTCCTAGTTAGTCTTCATTGTAGGCTTAACCTCAGCATTCTGGTTTTTGTTAGGCATAATTCTTGTGCTGAAGAATTGAGCGTGGTTTTAAGTCTAACTTCAGTTGTCCAGTCCTCAGCCATAGTTTATAGTTCATATTTTACTCTGTCTTAAGGATGGTGATTAGTCTGTGGAAGCATCACAAGCTTTGACAACCTTCAGATACTATCCCACAGTTTTCAGAGACTGTATTTTCTGTCCTCCTCCTGTCTTCTCATGGCAACTTAGCACACGTGTGCTGGAGACTCTGCTGCGACCTGTTCAATTTCTGCAGTTTAGCTTTGCCCAGCAGTGCTAGAAGATGCTTTCCCAGCATGCAACCAAATGATGAATGTGGATGAATTATTGGTAGAAGAGTTTTTGCAACTGACCCTAAGATGTGTTAATGTTAGTATACCTCAAGTTTTATTATAGCAACTGGTTATGGAAGTAACTTGTGTTTAATGTAAGCAGACAGACTCTGCCTGATTTTTGCAGGAGTGTACAGGAGGTGACTAAACCTGATGAAGACAGAATAAAGGGTTGTTGCAAGTCTGCTTTTGTAACTGAGACGGAATTTGAAATTTTCAGTTTTTTGCTGTTACTGTGCTTGTTTTCAAGCTTAATTTTCAAACATCCTTCATATAAGCTTCGTATTAACTCAATATGCATGCTAATAAGATTATTGCTGTACTAAGCTGTCTTTTGCTGATGAATGTAGCTTTTGTTACCTAAAGGAACAAAATAAGTTGAATAGAAGAGTGAGTATAAAGAAAACAAAAATTAGCTCCAAAGTTAAGAATAGGGGTGGTTGTGTTCTGTTGTTTTTCAGGATTAAACACAGCTTTTTAAGTGCTGCTGAGGAACAGACCTTATTTCCTGTCATCTCACTGTTAATTAGTCCATGCATTTAAAAACACATAATTTCGCTCTTTTTGTGCAAATAAGTGCAAAGTCTACTACATGAAAGATAGTCCCAGCTCTCTGTTCCTGTCCTGTGTTCAGGTGCACACTTGGAACCTAGTAAATTAAACTGAGGAATGGATCGGGGCATGAATCCATGGACACCATGATTGTGCAAAAATTTTATGTCATCTAAATGCCGGGCAGCAGGCAGGACTGCTGCTTTTGCAGGCAGCGGTAGTTTATGCTGCCTTAAAATTGTTTAACCACAGAATGTGCTTCTGCTATATGAGAGTGGTAATAACTACGTGCAGGCATTCCTGCACGTTGTGAGAATAGGTGATACATAATATTCAGTGATGGAGTGCTTCCATCTTTGCATGCAAAGCTCAAGCCTCTGCACTAGTGACCGGGTTTGTCAATGAATAGAAGAATTTATTCTCAAAGGGAACTGTGGAGATCATCTGGTCCAGCTCCCCCTACTCCAAGCAGTTTGAAGTTAAAGCCAGCTCTTTCATCCCTTTATTTTGCGTGGTCTTGAATAGCATACAGCCAGGGTGTATGCTGACAATACTTGTCTAATGCTTACCTGCAACTATTAATCTTCTGTAAATGTAAAACTTAGACTTACCCAGTATAATTCCAGATGATGTTCTTAAGTTTCAGTAAATCTGGAACATGCTGAAACCAACGGACGGGTTCAACTGAATTCCTTGAATAATTTTGAACAACTGAGTATTTGAGTTGCCCTGCACTAGGAATGCTGATTGCACCCAAGAGTATATGCTGTGTTCAAAGGCGTGTTATTTGTGCTTTTCACAAAATGCATTTATTCCAATAGACACTGAGCCAACAGTGATAAACCTCTACGAAACTATTCTTTACAGTGGCTGTGAGCAACAGGTAGACTTCCCACCTCTGCCTCTCCCAGCTGACAGTTCTCAATTGCTGATGCTAGCTGTTTGGTCCTAATGTGGATGGGGCTTAACCATATGGTCTCGCTCTCGCTTTCTCTCGCAGTGTTGAAAAATGTTGTCCTGTCTGCACTAGCAGCTAACTGATCTGAACCCATTGTTGACAGCCATCATCATCAACAGGTCATTTTCCCTCTGCGAGCGTGGCTTTTGATTATGTATCGTAAATCCAAGTGGAAGTGCGGTTACAATCTCGAGGTTCTTGGACACGGTAAGTTTACATCTACAAAGCTGCTCTAAGAGAACAGACTTTTCTACTTGCGCCTGAACTTCTCTATAAGAAAAATTTGAAGAGGAAATTCAGTAACTAGAATTCCCTCAAAATAGACCTTTTATTTACCTCTTTAAGATTTTGATTGAGATTAGCTGCAAGAAGTACAAGTGTAGAACAATACAAACTATTAGTATTGTCTTGCTGTTACTGTCCATAATGATATTTGTTCTCTAAACGTTGTCTTTTTTTTAAAGCAAGTGGAGAGAAAATGCTTTAAGTTGGACAGCATCTCTCTACAGCAACTACCCCCAGCTTTTATAAAACTGCAGATGATTATATTAGAGAGGTGGCTGCTCAGCTGTACCAAATTGTACTTTCACATGCCCTAACATTGCATTTCTCCCGAAGGTTGTTTCTAGAGGCTCTGAGCTGATATAATATTTACTGCCTGCTGAGAGCGATGCCTTCTCCCTCTCATCCCCCTAGCCTGTGCACACACATAGCCCCCCCTCCCCATATCTGAGTTGTGCAGCCCTGCACCCTTCTTTGCTCCAGACTGGCTGACCAGAGTTTTTCCACGAGCTGCCTTTTCTTACTAACTCATGAGAAACAAATTTAGTCACAGGAGTTTTCCAAAAGGTCCAGGGAGCTGTGTCTTAAGTTTTGTCATTAGACTGACTATGTACCCTTGTGATGTGGTAGGCTGAAAATTCTTGCATTGCTTTCTGTGGCTTTGTCTGTGAATGTATCTGTGGCTTGTTCTTTTTCCTTAGCCCTCTGGTTTGAGGACAACAGCTGCTGCCTTCTCTTGCTATTGCTTGCACTGAAGTAGTAACGTGGTGGTGTGAGAACATCAACTTTTCCTTGCCTGGACCAGTTTTCATACCAAGTTAATGCTAGTGAAATTGAGAGTACAGCCTCAAGTACAACGGGTGTGATTTATATGCCAAAAGTCTTCTCACTATTACTTTGAAAATGTTTACAGTTTTATTTTACATCTCGGGGGATTGGAGCAAATAGCATGAGATGCTAATCATAATAACGTTTTTCATGATCAAACATATCAGTACTTCAATGGCTGCTATTTTTGTTTAAACTGCCAAAGTCCTAAAACTGGTTATGAGCAGTCAGCATTGGTGGTTAACAGCCCGAAACATTTTAAATATAGAAAACTCTGCTTCATTATTTATTTCACATGAGTTTGCTGACTTGAATTTGTGCTGCATATTTCTTTTAGTTTCAGATCAGATGTATATTCCACTGTGCCTCTGGGTTTTCTGTCAAGTTTCTATCATGAATGAATTCTTATTTCAAAATTACTTAATTCTGCCAGTGCATTTCAAGGTGAAGCTCAACAGATAGTACAGTATGGTCTGGAGCTTTAAGAGTAGTGTAGCTGTTAGGGCTTTGTTTTATCAACTCTGGTCTCATCTGTTAGGAAAAATTTTCTATGTAATGAAATATGGTGGGTCAGAGAGGACTTACCATGTTCAAGAACTTGTGTATCAGCCAAAACGCTTACAACAAATTCCCAGTAAAAGTGTAATTCCTGAAGAGTTGTGGAACACAGTTGAAGCTGGTGGCTTGAGAAGCTGGAAGGTACCTGGCATTTGAATACTTCATCTCTTCAGACAAACAGTCCATAACTTAAATACTATAACTGACATTGAGCATTGTCTCTGACGGCAGTGTAATTATTCTGAATGTCTGGGGCTTATCCAAAATCAGAGTAGTGAATTAAGTTACACGTCCAGCCCAGATCTGCTCTAGTACAGTCTTGCTTAGGTGGGCTGATAGCGATCTTGCTTATGTTGGTTAATTCAGTTGACTTCAATGCAGTTGAATCCTTACTTGCACCTGCATAATTGGGCTCAGATAACAGGTTTGGTGAGGTGACCTGGTAGAGGAACAAAAACAGAATTTGGACTTCGGTTTCTTTTCCTTGCTAAGCATGCTTTCACTTTTTTTTTTTTGCACAGTATGCCTAGAAACAAAGTCCTGCTGCTCAATACAATTGATCATCTGTTAAACAGATGAGCCACAAACCTCAGTTTTATTTTTGCAAACGTTGTGAAGGCTTAATAATAAAAAGAGAGAGAGAACTTAGTCTGTTGCTACATTACTGTGCCAGGAAATAATCCTTCTTCCCTGACCAGTTCCTCGGCTGTTCCAGCCATAGCATGGTGTAGTTTTATTTTTTTAACAATGGTTTTATTTAGATTATCCTTCTAACTAATGGTTTTGGCACGCTTTAAAAAGACACTTGAGGAAGAGGATCTTATAGCAGTGTTCCGATCTGGGCTAAACTTATAGGCTGCAAGTATTGTTATATTTTTAAATTTAATTAGAGATTCTTCATTTGTGCCACAGTAAAAACCATCCTCGGAGCATGATGAGTTTGCAAGCAGTTATCCGAAAGGCTGAAGCTTTGTCAAAGGATGCAGTCTTCTGTTTGCTGGAGCTGTTTCAGATTATTCTGTGCATTTCTGGTCGGAAAGAGATTCCATGTTGCTTCCAATTAACAAGAAAGCTTTTCTTATGAACTTTGATTTCAGTTGGCTGCCACTTCACTGGGAATTTCGATTGTAATATTTCAATGCCCCTTTGTGTTAGGTCTTCTGCTATCTTTGCTTAACTTTTGTATTCTGGACCTTTATTTTTGCAGGTAAAGACAAGTCTTGCTGCTTCAGTGTGTACAACAATAGTACTATTGCTTTGGGGGTGGGGATTGCAGCCTTTCTTTTTCTTTTTATGCAATTTTTATGTTTTAGATAGACTTCTGTATCAAAAGTTAAGGAATAAGCACCATGCTATAACTTTGGGGAACACTTCTTTAAATCCGTTAAAAAATTGGTAAGTAACATGTGAGGATGTTGGGATGGAAATCACATTTATTGTGATTATATTAACCTTTTCATTTTGCTGAGTGAGGGAGGGTGACTTGAAAAGACAGGTCTAGATACAAAGAGGAGCCCAGTAATTCCTAAACTTGCAACACTTAATGTTAGACTCTGTTCTGTTCTTAAAAGAAAGACCTCGGACAAGTACAAACACAGTTACTCCCACAGTTGGACTTCTGCAAGTCCCAGTCCAGCAAAGAGGAGCGTGCTTAGTTTTAATACCAGAAACAGTAAAAAATAGCATTCTCTAGCAAAACTGGGAACATGCAGTTACTCCCAGGAGTGGTGCTTGGCTCCACAGGCGCTGCACTCTAACCCACAGTTCTCGTCAGGCCAGTTTTGAGACTGAAGCTTTGTATAAACAGTTGCACTCCTGCACTTTGGCTATGATGGTTGTATCCTTAAGTAGTTTTTAAAAAAAACTTTGAATAATTCTTTATTTATTTCTCATTTCTAATATGACATAGCTACTATAACTTTGTTAGATTTTAAATATGATGAAAATTATATAACTGGATATCTGATCACAAATTGGTTTTAAAGTGAAGACTTTTTAGAAGATAGGGTTGGTTTTTTTTGGTTTTGCCTGTTTTAATTGGGGCTTTTATTTGTTTTGTGATTTTTTTTTTTTTTTCCTGATATTAAAATGAAGTGCTGCTAACAGGGAAAAAGCTTCAGTCAGCTTGGAAGAGGTTACTAAAAGAAAAATGCTTCACCTTAAAAACTAATAAAATTATTGGAGCTGGTACACTCCTCATTATGTTGGTTTGGTAATGCTCTATAGCGTTGATAGCATTTGAGTTGTTTGGTGCCGCTGATCTCGCATTTTTGTCCTACCAGTCGTGTTTACAGACAAGGAATAAGTATTATAAAAGAGAAGCTAAAGCAGGGCAAGCTTGTGACAGCGCTGTATTTATTTGTATAGTTCAGAGTTTATTTTGAGGACGCGTAGTTCACACACTTCCATCAGTGAAATGTTAAAAGTACAGAATGACTTCAGAGTTTTAAAGAGTTTTAAGTACAACAGTGGTGGTGAAGCCAGAGAAAGTCTTTTTTTCCTTTATGTTTAGAGAATATTACTTCTGCAGCTGGTGTTGAGTTGCTGAAGTGAGACTGAGCAGGCTTGAAAATTTGTTTTTGAAATACTAAATAAAAAAACCTGCCACTAAGTTGCATCCAGGCAATACACGCTGCTAAGGCAGCAACTTGCCTATTAGTTGTCTCAGCTGATCAGCCTGACAAACTCAGAGCCTTTGTCCCACTTGCCCAACACTTCATAAACTCATTCTGGTTGTTTAGTGTCAAATTGGCTACACTGACTTTGCTGTATTGGTAGTTCTTTAGTTTGTTTAGTATGTCTGTTGTAGAGTTAATTACTTGAATGGACTTCCTTATATGTTTTCTTTACTTTGAGTTTGCATTGGTCCAGGAGCTTGAATGTGGTCAGACACCTCTGCTGAGTCTGGGTAGTAACTTCTTAACGTGTGCCAACTTGGTTGCCTGTGTCTGTTCCTACTCTCTGCAGCTGTATGGCGTTCTGCTCTGCAAATGAATGATGTGAGACATCCTTGAGCAGGAGGGTAACTACTGACAAGCAGCAAATTCAATGTGAGCAGGACTTCTATAAACCTTTATGGATGCGTGTGAACGAGGCACCACTGTGCTCAGTGTGAGCAGCTGTTAGTAATTTGAAGAAATGTTCATAAACAATGTCAGTCCTGAGAGGGCTGGTCTACCCCTAAAAACTTCTGAAGAGCCAGATTTCTTGGAATGAATCAATCTGCACTGAATGGCTGACTAAAAAAGGGCAAGTGAAACAGCTCCTCCATACTAGATTATTACTGTTAACTTTGCTCTACTAGAAAAACAGGACTTATGGTTTCCGTGGTACGCAGAGGTGCACTTGAAGATACCCAAACAGTAGTCTGTTCGTAGCCTGTATGGGTATCTGGAGTGCACACCATGGGTTAAAGTGGAGGCTTCTCTCTACCTCTTTCTCAAGATTCAGACAGGAAGAAGTCTGTATTATATTAACCACTTTGGTTAATAAATAAGTGCGCGCTGTAAATCATGTGAAATTGATTTCAAAACTGTGTGAAGTACTACTGTGTTATGAATTGTCTGGTACTGTTTAAAAATTACTTAGTCATGGTGTTGTCAAAACTGTGACCTTTTTGTGGCTATATGCTCTTTTCTGTATATTTGCCCAACGGTTTTTCCTATTTCCTGAATGGAAATTTTTTTCTTTGAGAGAAAATGAGTTAATTCTTTACTGCTTACAGCCTGCCTCTCAATGCGTACAGGTTCAAAGTGCAAAGCCAAGGTAATTGCTAGAAGTGAGTTTGCAAGTGTTAAGATACTTTTGCATTTATCTTTGCATGTCAGAGAAATGCCTGAAATGGGAAAGAAATGTAGATTTTTCTTTCATGCGTGTGCTAATTCAAGTCTAGCCCAATCTGTAACTGCTCAACTACAGTGGGTTTTGAGGCTTCTTCAGGTAACTTTGAAATATGAGCTGGTATCTACAGAGAACCAGAGTCCTAGCCAGCATACAGCTTTAAGCATGCGCTTTTTCAGAAGAAATTCTTGAGCTATTTTGCTTGAGAAAATTATGTGGGAAATAACTAAACTTGCATTGGATGATAAGAAATACACTGAACGTATGTTCCCAAACCTCAATTTTAGGAATCTTATCAATTTCTTGAAGGTTTGCGTTCAGACAGAATTCTGAGTTTGGTGGGTCAAGGAAGGAAGAAAATAATTTTCTTATCTTCGGGAGCACTTTCCTCACTGGTAAAATTACTAAGAGTCAGATTGCTGTCTTGCTAATGTAATTTCTCTAGGATTAGTGACATGGCTTAACATCATTGAAAATGCAAGGGCAGTCCATGAAACTACCAGCTGAATGCTTTAATGCTGCCTAGCAATGGGTGCACGCTTTGACTATTGCTGGAAAGGTGCTCTGCCACGGTGACTGTCAGTATCCCTGTACTCTACCAATTCAAAATTACTTTTCATCTTCATATGCTAGATTTTTGTCTGATTTTTCTTTCCTTAGTGACATACTCTGAGAGGACAAAGAGCAATCCAGATTCTGGAGAGCATGGTTATTTTAAAAAAACAATCATGCCACTATCTTGGTACAAAAATACATTTTGGTGTTTTTCAAAAATGTATCTTGTATGACCCACAGGCTTGAAAATATTTTTCCATCAGAGTTCTGGTTGTAATGGAAGACTGTAATAACTTAAGAGTTGTCATATTCGGCTAGATACCTTCTCTTATTTGAACGTAACATTCTTCTGTATACATAGCAACTTGAAAACTTGAAATTAATGATGCCTTGAAAACTTCCAACAATAAGTCAAATGTTAAACATAACGATTTCCTTAGCTCTTAATTGAAAGTGAACCACATGGTAAGAGCAAAGTCCCTCGGGTCCCTGTAGAAGTAGTACATCTCCATCTCCATGGTTGAGGTATTCTATCCTTGGCTTTTTTTGATGAGGATGTATTTGGCACAATAACGCCAAATGTTGTATGTGACAAGAGCCAAGAGTACCTACCAGCTCTCTCCTTCTACCTGTAAACAAGAAACTGGATTCCTGTCTCAACCAAGGAGTAAAATTTAGGAATGGCATCCCTAGCACTGAGTTCTCACTGCTCTTTGGGAATGACCTTTTTGTTGTTAGGTGTTAGGACCTGCATAGAGGTAAAGGAAAAGTGCAACTGCCTGTTTATTTTCATAAGCAGCACACCTCTTATCTGAGTTGGGTTGGAAGTGTAGGAAGTAAAGTATAGCTCCTCTCTAGCATTGCTCATGAGATTGTAAAGGAAAGAAAAAGGTACTGAATAGCATGAGATTTTTTTTTTTCTCTGAGCAGTAACAAACTAGGAACAGGTAGGTGATCTAACATGAGGAGGTGGAGGAGATATGTGAACTTTGTCCTGTTTGAATTGCTGGCTGTAGGAGGCGGTTAACATGGGAACTTAAGTGTGCAAAAAGTTAGTTTTGTGTTTATGTATAAATACAAGTTTTATTAGCATAAAAGCTGTTTCACCTTACTCATTAAGAGACAGCTTTTAATATATCTGGAGATATTTCAACATACCTTGATTGCATATGCAAAGTAATCGATTCTTGTTCTCTTGGGTTGTTGCCTAAAGTAGCCTTTGTCTGTACCCGAGCTCATAAAACACTATTTAAAATATTCCTAAAAAGACATCCTTGAATGTCAGAAATACAGGAAACTGGGGTGCCGAACCAGCCATTTATGTATGGGACTGTAATGTATCCTATCAGGCCACTATAAAAACGTGACACTTGGCTTGCAGAGAGTAGGCAGACCTCTGACAGCTGTCCAGAGGTATGTAGGTCATATGCTTTTGTATGTAAATACTGGAGATGATACGTTTAGAAAGGGCCAGGTTTTGTACCTTATATAAAGACTGTCCAAAGTTTGAAGTTGTGAGGAGGAGGAGTATATTAAGATGGTACGTCTGTTAGCAGTGACTTACAGAATATTCAGATATGAACTACAGACTCGGGATGTTCACATGCAGAGGTGAGGAGAGCAGTGTGGAGGTTATCCAGCACTTTTTTTACTGGAATTGCAGATGAACTACAGTCAATGGTGAGTGTCAAGAGTGTAATAACACTGTGGTGAGGAATTCGGGATAAAGCAGAGGGAAACTCTGTTGGTTAAACTTGGCTTTTGTGCTTCTTGACCTCTTTGAGTGAAAAGGTGCTTGCCTTATTTTAAGATATCAATTTGTGTGATGTGGGAGTTGAATAGAAACTGTACTGAATAGTTTTTAAACTTTGTCCCTCTTAAGATCTTTTTTTTTTTCATAGAGTGTGAGTGTGGGGAGCCAGCCTGTTATAGCTGAATTTCTATAACTGAATACTTTTTCTGTCTTTTTTTGCTAATCTATGCAAAATGTTTTTCATCACTGAAAGTGAGGCAAAGATGTGTTAATACTTCTAGTGACCGTCTGTCTTAACTTTCTCTTTCATTTCTCCATGGTCAAATGATCTAGCTTTGTGGGAATGAAAACTTTCAGGTAATGCAGGTTCAGCTAGTTCTGCTAGAAGGTACCTTAAGTTTTGCAAGCAGGAAAACTACGTCTTGGAAGTTCATTCAAATTGGGCCTCCCTTTCTTTGTTTAGGGGAAAACCATAATACCTGAATCTCAGTGAATCCGAGTTCTGATATTCAAAGAACGCAGAACTACAGCTAAAAAGTTATTTGAGGAAGTGCTTGTGCATAGCCTAGGTTAATTGAACTTGCAGATAGAGTATTTGGCTTGCAGAGTTTTCAAGAGTCAGAAATGTTCCTGGAGAACTTAAAAAAATCTTTCACAATAGCTGTTTCCAGGTACCTGGGAAACTCAAGTTTACTGTCTTGGAAAGAAGCCTGGTGCAACTACATCTGCGTGTTTCTGACTTAGCAGATGGCTTACATCAGTTTGACCTTTTGGGAAACGAAATGTGTTTTCTTCAGAATGATGCCTTACCTATCATCCTTTCAGTCTTGGATTTTTAGGAGTCCAGCATGTCTGATGCTTCAGGCCATTCTTGATCAGCCAGGTGAAGGACCATCTTAAGAGCAGCTCAATTCCTGAATATCTGTCTTGGGCGATGGTTGCTGTGAGTAGAGTTCTGTAGTGTCAGTGCTGAACTGCTTATTGGGACACATTTCTCTTGTGAAGCTTGTTGTAAAACACAAGGTATGCTGTGGGTCTCACCCTTTCAAGTGTTTAATCAGCCCAAACAATCTTTGGTGTGGCTACAGCAAGCTCTCTGCAGTAATGTGTGCCAATTGTTTTATTTTAAGCAAATGTTGAATCAGTCAGAGGAGGGCTGTGAACAAACATGAAGCTCCAGACTGGTCTGAAAGACTGCCTGTCATCTGCAGTTCTCCAGCATTCGGTACGCCTTTCCTATTTCCTGAGGGAATGCATGTCTTGAGAGGCCATTTCATACTTAAAGCTCCCAGTCTCTTGTAATAATAGCTCAAGATCTGGGAAGCCAACTCCTGCTTTGAGCAGGAGGTTGGACTAAATGAACTGAACTGTCCTGTGAAGTCCCTTATGAGGAAAGGAGTTGATTCAGCTTCTTAGAAACACGTAAGCACATAAAAGTCAGTAGTCCTGCTGTGCTGTAGATATTTCTTTATTCCTGCCTGAAATTCCTTCAGCTCATAGTAAGGTTAACTATGAAATATGTCCTCAGTGTAAGGATCAGGAATCTTGCAGGCACTTTTCTTAATGGGGTCTCTCCCCTATAGGAAGCTGAAAGTACCAAGTTGGTAGAGTGCTAAAAGCCACGTGTGTGTACTAAAGCAGAGATCAGACTGAAGACAGAGGGAAAATTGTTTTTCAGTCTGCAGGGTGGGATATGCATTGGTGGTAATATGCTGTCCTTGAGTAGGAGAAGGGTTTCCCTGGTGTACCTGAAGAGCAGGCACACAAAGACATAAGGGTGGAATAAGGCTTCGTAAGAAATGCTCGTTCGCCTGATGGCGAATGATGACTCGTGTGTTGGGAAATGTCTCTCTGTAGCGTGATGATTTGTTGCCTCTCTGTAACTAGGCTACTGCAGCTTCAGTGCTAAATTGCTCCACAGTTGCCTGAGGATCACCATGGTTGTTGGATGACAGGCATTTTAGAGTTGGCAAATCTCTTTGAAGGAGAATTTGCTGTGCCTTAAGAACTTGAGATTCTACTTAGATCTCTTTTACTCGGCTGTCCTGCAAATCTAATTAGCCTCTCCCACCCCTTCCAGAAGTGGTCAGTGTGGAAGAGTTCATGAAGTACCATCTACCGTTCATGTTGCAGCAACTTGAGATGCAGCAAAAGCGTTCTCTGAAAGCGGTAGCTATAACAATGGACCTTTGTCTGCTCGGCCCTTACAAGAATTTTCTTCTTGCCACAAAGCACCACACAGTAGTGTAGGGGATTAGGTCATTTCCTTCCCTCCTCCTCTTCCTGCAGATTATTTGATTAACATTTCTATTGTGTACTCTAATTAGCATGTTCTTGGCTTCAGGCTGCTTTCCCCCATAATCTCCTTAAAACACTGTAGTATGACTTTATTAACTGTATAACATGGGAACTCCTTGCACAGAGATTACGTGTGACATAACACAATGAAAGATTAATGGGGCTGGTAAGTCAGTAATCTTCCCTCCTTTCTTCTTCCCCCGTGCACCTGGGATTAGACTTCTGGGAACCCCCTAACAGTGTTCACACTTTACAATGCGTGAAATATTTGTCTTTTTTGGGTATCATTGGCTTTGATCAGAGTTCAGCCACTGACTTCGTGGGAAACAGAGTTAAGGTGGTGTATAGTGCACGATCAGCCTTCAGTATTGAGTGTACAAATATACTTCCCCTTGGGTCCCTTACGGAGCCTATTCTCCCATGTTTTTGCTCTATTTCTCAGCGTTTCCTTCGGTCTCCTTTCCGCTGTACCCTGTGTGCAGCAATTTCAAGCACTTATCCTGTGTGGGGTTTTTATTACACTCCCTTCCTGTTTTGTTAAATAAAATTATTAACAGACATGCTTAAAATGTCCATCTTGAAGTTTAGCAGTAATACACTGATCAGGTTAAGTCTCGGGTGAAGAGTTTGCCGCTCAGACTTCTTGTCTGTCTGCATGCTATGGGACATAGCATTGCCCTTTGCCTGTATCTGCGAGACTCTCTTTTTAACTGATACAACTAGAAGTGCGTTCCTCTTCAAAGCTCATTTTGAATGTCATGTGAAATCACATAATTACATCAAACTGTACAGGATCTGCTCATGAGTCAGAAGAACATGACGATACAGCCCTTTACTTCTTTAACAACTTCAAGGAAAGAACCTCCCCTGCAGTTAAGCATCACTTCATGAAATTGGCAGTGATATCTTGGGCTACAGATTCCATTGTTTCAGTCTGGCATGGTCGGCAGCATCTCTGCTCCGGGGAACGTCAGGTAGCTTGCCTAGCGAGAGCACGCTTGAGGCATTTGCTTCCAGTCCTCAAGGCAGAGTATGGTTCTTGTTTGGAGTGGAAATCATTAAACCCTCCTCTTAATAAAAGTGAGGCGCAATGTTGACACAGGAACAGATGAGTAGAGCATGGCTGTGAGTAAACACAGGCAGGGAAACAAAGCGGTTCAAACTCTGTAGGGTGAGGTTCGTCGGCAGCCACATAGCAGTGCGGCTAGGGGCAAAATAAACCCAAAACCACCTTATTTTAAGATGGTCCCTGATTAGCTATGAAAAGGGGGTTACGTGGTGCATTCACATGATAGCAGAAGGCTGCGCTCCAGAGTACTGTGGGTCACTAGTATGAAGGCAAGTGGGATGTAGAGATAAGAAATGTTATCAGTGGCAGGCTGGGTTGGGCAGTAGAAGGCATATCCACCTGCGCTTGCTCACTCTGTTACTTCTTATGTGTATGCAACGTAAAGTAATGCACAGGCTTGTTAACCTACTGGACTCTGACAGTGGCATCTGTAAAATGAGAAGATAAAGGAGCTCTAGAAGCAAATTAGTCCTAAGTTCTGCTTTTCAGGGTGAATGCTTTTGAAACAGTGTAACTCGAGTGTTACAGCTTGTGTGAGAAAAGTAATGCCACCTGGAAGTGGTCATACCAATGTAACTTATCACTACAGTTAAATACCTGGATACAGAGCACCTTTTGTACTCTGGTTGCCATATCTGTGTGTTAAGTGATACTAATACAGTCTTGATGATGGTGTTTTTTAAAAACAAAAAACCAACTCTTAGCCCTGATTTAAAAAGTATTAAAGCTGCTGACCTAGTATAGGCCAGGACAAAGTGTAAAATACTTGAAGGTGATGGGGGAGGTGGGATTGGGCGACTCTTCCACCACAGTGAATGGTGCCATTTTCAGATTCCGCTAGTTACCAGTGGAAAAGCTAGGTGCCCGTGCCAGTAGAGTGAGGCCACTGATTTTTGGCAGGGAGGAAGGCTCAACTTTAATCTAAAGATGTGGCTTGATGAGTCTCTGGCTTTACTGATGAGATTGATTCAGAAGGTTCTTATCCCCTCACGTGTATTGGTATCGTGGGTTTACAGAATAAACCCACAAACAGATTATCGAAGTGATCTGGGTTGAAATAGTTGGGGGTTGTGTTTTGGTTTTTCCCTGAGCTGTTTATCAGTTTAGTAATCTGGACAGTTGTGATAATGACTGTACCATCTCAGATCAGTATTCAGTAGCATGTCCTTTTTGGTGGCCAGAAGAAGAGTGGGAAGAAGGGAGCACCTGTACATCGATGTTCCTCTAAGCACTTCTCAGTGCTTAGAACTTCAGCAGTTCTGGCTCAATGACTTCTGTGGAGCAAAGTGGTATCTTTGTGCTTAGTAATCTATGATAGGAGAAAAAAATGATAGGAGAAAAAAAAAAGTGTCTTTGAGCCTATGTACAGTTTTGTTATCCAGAATATCTTATGGCAAGGTGTTCTGCAGTTGAGTTTTTCAGGTAGGTGACAAGATCCTGTAACAGGACAGCCTTACAGTATTACTTGGGAGAAGGTTGGCTGTGGAGCACAGGTCAAGGAGAGAGAACACAGGTATGCATTCACCTTGTTCTCAGCAGTGAAGCTGACACGTGGAGTTGCAACTCGTGCAGTGTTATGGCATTATGAAGAAAAAGTGTGTTCGACAGTGCTTAAGTTTGAGTGCTGCCGAGTGATGCACCTGCCCTTCCCACCTTTGGTTCTACTGGTATAACTGCACAGCCATGCCGTGAACTGGGAAACGGATCCAGCTGAAAAACAGATGAGTGGGTAAACCAGCTTTTAGAAACATGGACAGATCAGGGAAACCAGTCCATGAAGTTGTGCTTGCAAAATTGAGGTGGCAAACTAAGGAGCAGCAGAAACCAGGACAATAGTCACCTGTAGAACTTGGAGATGTCAAATGTCAACCTGAGTACACATCGCTTGAGCCAGGGTAACCATGCACACCTTCTTGGCCCACTACAACTGTGATGTAAAACTTGATGTAAAGATTAAGCTGCTGTGTTGTATCATGCTTGCAGCAACCTCGGAGTATTTGCATGATCAATTCTAAGAGGCGGTAACTTGGAAGCTGTGGGAACTTGATCATCATTTTATGGCTCAGACATTTAAATGATCCCACCCACTGGCTCGATGCAGTGACTTCGATGTTAGTGGAATAAGAAATGAGCTCAGAGCCAGGTCTGACATGTGCAGATTTGCCTTTCTAAACGTGCATCCTACAGGAAGGAGCTGTTACAGCATCCCTGGTCATGGGAGTCCAGTGTACACAGGTGGTGTCTGCAGGTGTGTCATGTGTCCAATTCTATAGCATTAGTGAAAATGAGGGTAGCAATGCCTGAAGAGTTTCTGCTGGTTTAATTCTTAGTGTATAAAGAAATCACTTTTTGTGTGGGAGGTGAGGAAAGCTAGCTGGGCTAATAAGTGATGATTTTTTTTAAAAAAAAAAAAAAGAAAGAAGGTATAGCATGCATGGGTACAGTTATGTAAGAGAAGCAGAGAAGGAAATACATCATCGTTTCTCCAAGAACCTCATCCACAGTGCTGCCGGGGAATTGGGCTGCAGATCGTTCTCAACACACCCTCTGCTTCCTTTTTTCCTTTTTGGGGCCAGAGAATGGATGAATTTATGGAGTGGCGAGCAGGATGCAGGCTCTGCCTCCAGCCAATGGTGCGTGGCGCGGTGGTGTTTACCTAGCTTACGCAAGGCAGAGCCAGCCCCTCTTCAGTCAGAAGGCACTACCCACGGCTTAAGTAAAAGCACACAGAGCAGAGGCACTCGGTCTGGCAGTTGCTGGGGCTTTAAAGGATTTCAGCTGGTTTTAAACAAGATTGAAGAGGTGGATTTTTTTGTTCTCTACTGTGCAGAAATACTGAAAGGACAAAAAGATACTGGTAAGTCCTCTGCATGCCATCGCTTTTTCCTTCTAGTGTTGCATTGTTTCAGTCTCTCTTCTAAAAGCCTCCTCAGTTGCAGTGTTTTTCAGTGAGAAGTTGAAAAGTAGTTCAGTGATGGGGTTGAAAGGAAATGTGAGAACAGGCAGTGTGTCTGCAGGCTGCCCTTCCGCCTAAAATAGGAAGAGACATTCAAAGTGCATAGTATAATAAACGTTTGTTGTTCTTAAGAAGTGTCAGTCGCTTCTCATTTTTAGGGTGCAGAGCAAGATGCCTTGAAACTGTGAGTGTTATCTAATAAAATCATATGGGGAATTTCTCATAGACCTGTTAAATATTTGTGTTGTCTAAACCAAAAAAAAGGGCTTCAAATGTAATTGTAACTCCTATTTTTGCAAGATTATATAGTATGCTATGTGAAAAAGGCTTTAGAGTAATACAAACACCTATTTAGCTGATATTTTGGTACATAAACTGCCGCATCAGGATGTCAGAGGCTCATAAAAAGCAAAATGGTAATGTTCAGATCTGTAGAACAAGAAGTCATTGTGGTTTTCTGCCAGCACAAGGTCCTTGGCTGTGTGTTCTAGTTGAGGTGCATCTGACAGTAGATTTCCCTGGGCTCAGTTATCAAAGCATAAAAAGCTCTGTCTATGTGCATAACGGCCCTTTTAAAAATAAAATGCCTCTGTTTTGTTATAAACTCTTAATCTGTATATGGAAGTTGTGTTTCTGTCACTGACTTGCAATGGAGGTTGGGACTGCTTATTTTTACGGTAATACTGTGTAATTTATCTGAAGGCAGTAAAGAGGATCATTTTAAAGAATCCTGACTGCAAAGTTCTCTGCATCAGAACCGTACTTTTGCCACATTGTACCAGTATTTTACAAATCTTTTTGTTTTCGTGCTTCTACTTTCACAAGGCACTCAAATAGGTAGGGTATGAATAGGTAGTGCTATGGCTAGTGAACATATAACGTTGTCCTATCCTGTTCTATGGTTTTTGGCTTCAAAAGTGAAAGCAAAACTATCCCTTTTTGACAAAACATACAGAGTTTGTAGTAACAGCCAAAGTGCAAGTACAGCCAAAAGCTCATGTAGAAAGCTGCAGATTATTAATCTGAAGTATCTTGTGTGAGTAACTTTCACAGGTAGCTCAGCTGATGGAGCAAGTGCAACCTGTAGTGTCTGGCCCTCGTGCTGCAGGGGCGGCCAGCGGAGGAGCTTTGCCTTGCACGAGGTTGTGTGCTTCGTCACTGGTATATCCGAAAGCTGACGTGTGGAGGACGTGGGTGGTGAGGGGGTGTAGACCGCGTGTACATGTAGTAGTTTAACTGAAGAACTTTTTCTCAGCTAATTAAGGTTACAGATAAAATTGCGGTGACAGCTTTAAAATAGACACCTTGTGCTAAAAGACAAATGTTTTCAGCTTCCCACGCGCAGTCTGAATTACATCATTTATAACCTGTAGGAGGCTATCGTGGTTTCCTCAGGGGAGGAGCAGCTGTTACTTTTTGTAACTGAAAAAAATGCTGGATTTATTTTTTGTTTTCCAGGGGAATATTTTCAGAATTGATTTTTGTCGATCCGTTAGAGCGGATCGTTAGCAGTTACATCAGTCTTCCAGGTTTAATACGCCCGGCTGTGTTCTCTTCCCATGGATGACAGTTCAGAATGACAGGACTGAAGTTAGCAGAGGTCTGATTGAAGTCAGGCCCCTGTGCTTAGATGGTTCTTTCAGTCTTCTGAACAGGAATGCTATTTTTGAGTACTGTCATAAAGTACAGGTTTTCATATAGGTGCCTATAATAGAAGTCTTGTTCTGAAACACTTCATGTGTTCATTGAATAAGGATGCTTATCCTCACAGCACTGTCCTAACTTTCCTAAAATTGCTGAGAACTGCTCAGGCTTGCTTTGAAACAGAACTGGAAGCAGAACAGTGGATGCCAACCTGACTAAAACTGCTGTTTCTTAGACTGGAAAAAGTTAGCTATAGCCTTGGTGCAAAGCAGTAGGTTTGCTCTTATGTATCAAGTTAATGGCCCTTTGCAAGTGTTTATAGGCAACGTGCTTTTTTTTTTTTTGTGCTGTGACTCTTGCATGACTCGTTTCCAGAATGACCAGCCTACTAATGGTAGATGTCCGTGGGTAAAAAGATGCTTTCATTCTATTTATGAGGATGAAAAACCCCTCTATTGAGATTTTACAGATGTTCTTAAGGCAGAGCAGCAGATAGTTGTTTGCATTGTTTTATGCTTGGTATCCTGTGCAGGAGAGACTGCTTGCTCATTTCAGAGCTTGGCCTTGTTGTCTTATTTTCAATGTTTTCATATCATAAGATGCTCTTGTGTGTATAGTGGATGACTAAGCTTGTTCAGAGGTTATAAAAGAAAAGGCGAAGAGTATAGACTAAGGAAAGAATAAGCCATACAAAAGCAAAAGGCTGGACTGATTTTTCCGTACTCCCAAGGCTGCTTTTTTTTTTTTTTTAGGTGCTGAACAAACTCCCTTTTCTAGAAAGGAGAAAATTAATTATCCTTCCTTAGAAAGGTAAAGTAGGACTACTGATCTAAAGTGACAGTGCAATTTGAATACGTAACAGCTGCATCGCTATCCCTTTCCTGTGTATCTGTAGTGAAGGATGAAAGCTGTAGACAGACTCTGGCTAATCTCGAAAGTGGGATATGAAACCTGTTGAACTTAAAGTTCCAGGTATGTGTGTGAAGGAAGGGTGAGCTTGTTTTTTAAACTGGAAACTGGGAGAAGTGTGAAAACTATGGTTGGTAAACACATACTCTTCTGCATGCTCTTCTACCCAGATGATTGCCACAGTAAAAATTATTTTAATAAAGCTTCCCAAAAGATTGCTAGGAAAAACAGTTAAAGAATAACTTTCCAGTGGTGATTTAACCATCATGTAGAAGAAAGTGATTTCTCAATCTTTGTCTCAGCTTTCAGAAACGTAGTGATGCAAGGAGCTGATTCCTTGTTGCTCACACCAGGGTAGATCAGCAGTAACATCATTGATATTGTTTGTGAAATCTGGCAATCTGGAATTGATGGGGACTTGTAATCAAACAAGAAGGCAGTCTGCTGTGAGTTACTTTTGTGTTTTTTTACTTCTCTCTCATTACTTACTGCCTCTTCCTTCTTCCATGCTTGCAAATATCTTCATCTTGCGAGACTAGTATTCTGCACGGATCCTTTGTGTCTCATAGTGACTTTACCTTGACATTCTGGTCCTTTAAATCTGGAAGTCAAGATTTTGCCTTTGAAGGGATGAGACATAACTGTAGAAGAGAATATGCAGCACTGAATTACTGAGCGTGCGCTCAGAGGAGTTTGGTTTCTGATCTTGCAGCCAGCCGCAAGATTGCCTAGTGGAAATTGGAGTGCTTAAGAGCTTAAATGTATAAATGGATGTTGGGAAACTTGGGTCCTGCTTGTGTTTTGTCAGGTAACTGCACAGTTCTTTGTTTGAAGAGCAGTATGGGGTTTTAAATTCAGATAAAGCTACAGAGAGATACGTAAATCTCAGGAGGATAAAATTTTGTTTCATTGGTAATGGAGTTGCTCATAACTTATGTCTAACTGATCAAAAGAGCACCTAAGGTGCATATTTCAGTTGCTTGATAAAATTGTGTTGGGCTTCCTAAAATTAATCGTATTCCTAGAAAATTTAGGTTGGGAGGTTGTCTGGTCCAGTCCCTGCTACATGCAGCTGAGGTTTGAATATCTCAGAGGAGATCCCACAACCTCTCTGGATTGTTTTTTTCCCTAATAGCTAATCAGGATTTGCTGTGTTGCAGCTTGTTCGTTGCCTCTTGTCCTGTCGCTGCATACCCGTGAGAAGGGCTGGATTATGTTTTGTCCATATCCCCCCGTTTTAATACAGAATTGCTGAGGTATGAGAATTGCAAGGATAGTAAATGGAGAACTACAAATAGCAAATTGTATAAAAAGAAAAACATTAGTAGACAAGCTGGTTTGTGCTTTATTTCTAAAAGCCAAAAAAACTTCAAACCTTAGAATACGTAGATATAGAACATGAAGAAGGTAATATTATAAAAATGGAAAAAAATCCAATTTTTGCATCTGAATCAGTGTATTTTTGTTTTAATGTACTCATTGACAGAGGACTTCTTTTTATACTGTGAAAGTGTTTTTTTTAATGCAGTATTTTAGAAAAGGGCTAGTCTGGCACTAGCTACAGTTGCTAGCAGCCTATAATGCTGGCTCTGTGTTTAGAAAATGATGGTAATTTATTACAAAGAGACTTTTATTCTGATATATTTAGCTCACAGCCGAGTGTTTAATGAATCTCTGCTTGGGCTCATTGAATTTATGTCCTCCCCTCCCCCTGTCCCATTTTAACCATTAAGATCCCGCTATTCTTGCTGTAGTTCCAAAAGCTGTACTTAGTCTACCAAATAGCAAACTTATTCACAAGGTGCTGTGCCTCAGTGCAAACAAGATCTGAAGACTTTCTGTAGAAGCCATCAGACTAGTCGTGTATGAGTCTCATGATCAGAAAAGGCAGCTGAATGATTGAGGATGACTGGTAAGCTAAAGCTGATCGTTCAAAACCAACCAAAATTCATTATATCTCTAGGTCCCCCGCTGAAAATGGCATGTTCAGTGGAAATGGGCAGACTCCTAAACTCTTCATCTACTCTGAAGCATGGTTTGCTAGGTCTTCTCAGAGAACAGTCTGCTTCCAGATTCAGAGGCTAGTGTTTGAACGTGACAGGAGACAGTACAGTGATACAGCTTTTCCTTCTACTTGAATGCAGTCAGAAATCTGTTGCTTGCTTTCTGCCATAGCAATCTCTGCCTTCTGTGACTCAAGTAAATATTGAACAAGAAGGCATGTAAGAAACTGGATGTCCATTCCTAAAACAAATTTAAAATACTTTTTCAGTTTAGATACCATCTCCTTCCAGTCCCTCAAAACAGTTGCACATGACAGTATTGTGCAAGTTACCTTCCGTGAGCTTTCTCCTGACTCCAGAGGCACCAGTGTTAAGAACAAAAATGTATTACTTGGTCATGAGTTCTTCCTGTTCCAGTTTCCCATTTTTGAGACTAAAAGGCTCTAACTGGTACTCATTGTGTTTTTGTGCTAACTGCAAATAGTTGTGTTCACCTCTTACCCAATCGAGTAATGCCTTACCAGAACTGTTTTCTCCGTGTGCAAGTTGCTTTACTCACAAAATCTGTTATATTATATAATAGAGGACTGTGCACGGGTAGGGGTTTTCAGGCTTTGGTGTCTTCCTGTAGCAAAAGCAGAGATCTTGAGGTGAAAATTTGCTGCTACCAGTTCTATGATTTTGGAAGAACATAGGATGGGGTGGGATCTTATAGTTTACACCTTATTCCTCATCAGTGTGAAAGGGTCTTGGAGGAGTTTTGGAACAGTCGGTCGTTCAGAGCCTGCTTCAATAAAGCCTGCTCCACTGGTGGCCAGAGATGCTGCTGCAAAATTAATGGTCATGGTAAAAAGCTAACTTGCAGGTGTTCTGCTTGGGCAATCAGTTGCTTAGTTGTATACTGGCACTACGGGGCCAAGTTGTCTTTTTAACATATTTAATTAGACTTTCTTAATATTTTTAAGAAGTCTCTTGTAGTATTCTAGGAATAAAAACTGAACAGGTTATTTTCCAAGAGAAGGCTCATTGTATAAATTAATGAATCCTTCCTCTCAACTTGAGCATTCCCTCCTGTAAGCTCTTAAATGCTTTATCCAGCTTTAAATGATCTATAAGCCTGCTCTGTCTCAGGAGTTGGAGGTGTTATCCCCTGGCCTATTAGACTCCTCTCCAATGGGAGAACACTTGAGTTTCATTTGCAGACATCAAATTTCACTTGGACTAGTCTTCAGGACCTCATTGGAAGAATATAATGAATCTTTGTTATTTCTGGGAATGAAATGAGTCTTCCTTTTGGGTACAGTGCATCAGGCAGATCATACTGGGTGAGAAGTAGCATGTATGTTGCACTGATTTTTTTTTTTTAAGGGCTCTGAATTTTGTTTGTGCTTGAGTTGAAGTTACTGGGTTTTAGTAGCTGTGAAAGTGATGTGTGCAGCTCATAAAGGTTCTGAGACATATTGAAAAAAAATAAGTTCAAACATTCAAGCCATGCCTTTGAAAATGTAGGAACAGGCTCTTTTACTAATGGTAGCTGTAGATTGCTAACTCATGAACCTTCCTTAAGTCAAATAAGAAGTGGGTTTCCATCATATGTGCTGATCCCAAAATAAACTTCGCTGGGTCTCTTTAAATGTGAAACAAAAAAAGTTTTAAGGGGGAGCTGAGTGTTAGATGTTGGACACTTTTCCTTGTATTAAGATGTTCTAGTTAATTTCTTCCATTGCTGAAGTCTGTCCCTTGGAACTGTTGGCCCCTTTTATGGTTTATGCTCAGTTGTCTCTTAAGAGGAGGTTACTGGCCGCCTGTTCAGGTAACTCTTTAGAGTCTCCTTTAACTGTTCATGTGTAATTACTTTTAATGAGACTCAGAAGCTGACTCTGTGACTGGGAGATGCATTTTTTAGCTTTCCATGAAATTGCTCACTCGAGTGAACAGAAGTTATGCCAAACCTTTTCTTGTACTAATGGCAAAAGTTAAAGTTATTTTTAATGCTTGCCTTCCTACCTTCTCTAAGTGAATGGATTAGCTCTTTTTCAAACACCATAGTGCTGGGTGGATACTATTCAAATTTTTTTTTAACCCTGTAATAGTATTTACTAGTCCTATGCTATTTCCTAATGGGCAGTGCTATAGATTTCATAGCAGTATTTCCTCAGAGTTGTTAAATGCCATTTCAACAGACAACTGTTACGTGTTCTAGCAAAGAAATGTGAAATGCCATGGCCAAGATGAAATGAGTTGTATGTGGAGAACATTGAAGTGCAGGGGAGGGACTGCTGAGGAGATCAATATTCAAGTAGAAAATAGGTTAATCATTTGGGGACGAGATTCAAACATCAGGAGCTGTTTTTAGAAGACAATATATAAGCATCTATAATGCAAGAAGATTTTAAAATAAAGCAAAACAAGAAATGCTGAAGTTGATAGTAATACTTCATAGTGAGTCTATTTATATCCTTATATCTATATACAGATAAATACTTAATATTTATACTCACTTAAGTAGAAAGGCTTCAGAAAGGAAATGTGTCTAGAGAACCAAGTGCTGTTAAGCGCTAAGAGCTAGATAGTTTAGTATTAATGTCAATAAACCACCCCTGCGGTGTCTTCAAAGGCACATGGCTTCAGAGAATTGCTGGTGTGGTGCTCCGAGGGGGGTTGTGATGCCAGGAGGCAACAAGACCCCAGATGGCCATAGCAAACATGAAAATTGTGAACACAGTTAATGTTGTGGGGCTCCATTTATCAAATGGGACAATCTACACTCTTCTGTGTTATGACTACTGGCATGATAGGAGTTTAAGGTCACATTTTCATGTAAGTTTGCTTTAAATTCTTCATCTTAGAATTTTAAAGGCAAAACCTTAGGCCTCACCTACACCAGTAAGTAGCCTCACCATCCCAGTTAACTTACTGCTACATGTCGGTCAGCAATCTAGAAATGCTTCTGAGCAAACTGCACTGCTTTGCTCTCTCCTGTGCTGCTCTTGTGTGACAGATGGGCACCGTTGGATCAGTATAAGGCACTTTCTGCACCAGCTAAATGATGGATACCCTAAGGCTTGAATCAGGATAGCTGCCTAGTGAAAATGCACACTGCTTCCTGTGCAGCAAAAATATATCAGTGTGACTGTCGTGTAGATGGGACGCAGACACTTCACAGTAGTGTTGCGCAGATCAGGTTTATTACAACGCGCTCACCCATCTAGCAGTGGGTCAGGATACTGTTGTGATAAAGTTACACGTGTGCTAACCAGAAAGACAGTCTTCAGTTAACTTATTATTCCAAACACTGTGAAATCCACAGTACCCAGACTTGAGAGTAAAGGAGAAGAGATTTGGAAAATAATGAGAAATAAAGGAAAAAGAAAGGTTTTGATTTAGCATCTTGGTTGTGTTCTGCAGGCATCACAGCAAAAGTCTGTAGGAGAGTAAGATGCCTTTGCATGTATTTGTGTGAAGCCCTCCCAAATACGTGGGATAGCATGTAAGAAAGCATGAAGGAGCATACTAAATTTTCAGATAGTACTGTGAGCTGATTGCAGGTGGGAATCAATATATCAGTGCTGAATAAGAAATCAGTAGATTGAGATGATGAAGGTCAAGCTTCTCTGTGAAGGAGCAAAGAGGGACCGGGAGAGGGTAGAGATCAGGTCAGTAAAGGGATCTTTGTATCAGCTTCTGAATGAACATGAGCAGGGTGTCAAGCACTGCCACATCCTTTTCTCTGTTGTTAGGACATAAGATGGGGATAGATTAAATCTCCACGGTGATGTCTTTTCTGCTAATGTCTATGGTCTAGTTGAGGTAGAAGAAAATTGAGATGCAGCATTGTAGTCATGATAAAAGTTGATGACAGGATACGAGAAATGTTATGCGGGCCAAAATGTGTATTTGAACAGAAGGCAGAATGTTAACCATCAGTACTAAAAAAACGTAATAGCTGTTTGAGTTGATATGAAAACTTACTTGGAAGAACAGAGGGAATGTTCTTGTTTCTGTTAAAGGAATCCTCAAGCAGGCTAGCATCAGCTTTATTCTTTATTGAGCAAGTGCTCTGTTGGGTAGGCTTTCTCTGTAGGAAGGTCAGGGAAGGGTTGGGTAGGTCAGAGGTGTCTGGAAATGTTACTAATGAGAAGCTGTAAAAAATACTAGTGTGAACTGTTCCTCAAAACAGAAGTATGATGAAAAATTGCACTTCAAGAGACTGTTCTCATTAAGAATTATGTGGAATTCCCTCAGGAGATCTCCTTTAAATGGCTGTTTGTATCACTTCTGTCTCTGATTAAACGTGAGGGATCACATTGCACACCCCAAACTTGCATGGTAGACTTGATGTCAAATTGTCATACAACTTCCTTCCATCTGCAAATCCAGAAATTTCTTGGAAAGCGCTGAATCAGATTCTTTCCATGAAAACTTCTACCTCTCTAGCTAACGGACTGGTCGTGCTTTGTTTTTTTTCTTTAAATTTATCCCTATCTGGCTCTACTTCTTGATAGTTGAACCAAACATATTAAATGAAGCTATGTACCATTTATACTCAAGACTAGCATAAAGGAAAACAACTGTCGCTGCTTTATCAAGGCCATACTGGAACTTTCTAAATGCACTTGTGGTTTTTTGTGATCTGGTAGTTCTTCCAGGCAATTCAACCTTAATTGATGTGGTTTTATATGTACGTTTTTAGAATTATTTCAAGCAAAATCAAAATATGGAGAACACAAAATATCATACCTACTGTATCAGATAGGTGTGTGTAATTGATAGATTCGAGTCTTTTCTCTTACACTTAATTTTATCTTTGTTTTTACAGGAAATAATGAAAAAAGTGTGCCACAACTCTTGATCAGAGACCTGAAATTTGAGAAGAAGTCATTAGCTAAGCTCATGTTTTCTCCTGATCAAGAAAATCATCCATCAAAAGCACCAGTAAAATATGGTGAATTGATTGTATTAGGGTAAGTGTTTGTGTCTTGGTTGGAAGTAAGAATGAAGGTAGAATTTCAGGGTGCGCTTAAAGCAGATAAAATGCAGGTTGCTGCGAGAGATGGTCCCACAACCTCTCACTTGAACTCCCTCTTTTGCAGTGTATCTAGTGAGCATGCAACTGAATGGCGAGTTGATCAGCTTTTCTTTGGTGGCTGATCTCACGTAAGGGAGGGAGTGGAGGGAGGGCTGCCTTTTTCAGTGGCAAGCAGGCGTTATACGTAGTGTGATGCATTGGAAAATTGCACTGCAGTACACATACTTTTCTGTGACAGCGTGAGCATGGAGGTAGGGCTCTAAACAGTTGAGTAGATGTAAGTTTGTGTTTGGCTCTCATGTTCTCCCCAGGTAAGTGTTTCATGAGAAAGGCAGCCAATTTATGAAGGCTTTCCAAATTGATTCCAGGTTGTACCTAGACAGGTGACTAATGGGATAATACGGAAGGAGAGGTTTCCTAAGACTTCAAGTAAAATAAAAGGAGTTTTACAAGAACATGGTCGCTGACTCTAATATCCAAGTGCAAACAGAAGATTTTAATAAAGCAAGTTTGCTGGCTGGCTTGTTCATGTTGACATGTTCAAAGTGAGGGTCTGAGAGTTTTCTAACGGATTAAATTGGAATATCGGAGGACAGCATATCTATTTCTTATGTGTTTTTATTTCAACCAAAATTCTCTAAAATACTAGTCTCCACCAGGGTTGGTGAGTACTTAAAATCTTTCATTTGTAGTGTGAACACATCATTTGGAGATAAAGCTACAGATAGGCATATAACCCCACTTGTTTTCATGTTTGGGACCCAAGCCTCTTTTGCCTGTCGGTAGTAGCTTTGAGATTATGCTGGGTGGCATTCCTTGCCCTACAAGCTTTGTGTGCATATGCTGTAATTCTATGGGCATGTTTCAATATTGTGTTTATCAATTCTCAGATTTAAATAATGTGATTAATTGGAAATCTGTAATTATTAATACCATGCTAATTAAGAAGACTTTGTGCTTAGAATTAAAGTTTTTTGGGTCTGTGTATTGTGAGAAGCTAAGTAATACAGGAAGGTGGACTTTGTTCTTTTTCTGTGCTTTTTGATAGGTACAATGGGTCTCTCCCAAATGGAGATAGAGGAAGAAGAAAAAGTAGGTTTGCTTTATTTAAAAGGCCCAAGGCAAATGGGGTGAAACCTAGCACAGTGCACATTGCCTGTACCCCTCAAGCAGCAAAGGTAAGCTCGATTTGTCTAGTTAAGTCTTATTTCTCCTGGTGCTGTCTAAAGAATTCAGTGAAGTCAGTGCTGTTACGTTGAGATGAAATGATGTAAAAAGCATGAAGTTCTGGCTGCGAAAAGAATGGTTCATGTTTATCCAAGGTTTTTTTGTACTTGTCAGGGTTAGCAAGAAACCGTTCAGCAAAACAAATCTAGTGCCCAGTCCTTGTTGTATCCAGAAAGAAAAATGTTTATTTTTGAAACATGAATGTTCAGGGCACAGACCAGTCCTGTAAAACACTTTCTATTTTGATTTCCTTCCAAACTCACTACCGGCATCTGTTCTAGCCTCCTTGTTTTCGCACTCATTCATGTTTTAGGGCTAACATTGCTTCACGTGAAGCTGAGTTTTAAATGATCCTTTGCCAAAGCTCCGTGTGCACTTGCTACTCCGTCCAATGGGTATGAGTTCCCCAAGGACGAGGACAGGTGGGTTTTGCAGGGCATGTTTTATACTGCTCATAATCAAGTTCAGGGTTCCTTTAAGATGCAGTAAAGGAAGGGCTTAGGTCCTGAAGTTGAATTGTATTTCCTGTCAAAACTAATATATTCTAGCTAAGGTCTTACCATGAAATACTTCTGTATTGAGGCGATTCAAGTGTATGTGCAATTATGTTCAATAGGAAATGGAGCATTTCTACTAAAACCAATGGAATTTGAGAATGCTTAGTGCTTCTTTAGAGATCTCCAGTTTCAAGATCAGGCCCTTGAACACAGTAGTGTTAAGTGTTTGACTCCCTAAACACCTTGACACTTAAGAATATTGATTCCTAAATTCAGGGAATGGCATAAAGTATTCTGAAATCAAAAGCATTTTGCTAACCAAAGTTACTGTAATAGAATTACATCTATAGGAGATCGGTGAAAAGAACGTTTGTTTTTGCCAATTCTTTATGGTCTTCAAGTCAGTGCTATTTAGAAGCACTTTTAGAAGAGTGTTTGTTCAGTTCCTAGTAGGTAGTTGCAGAATGAAAATCTAGACTAACAAACTGAAACCTGATTACTTTGCTATGACTTTCAGCGCAGGCTGCAGTGTTTCTCCATTTTACTCTGTTTACCACCACTACTTGTTACGTTTTTTGTCTATGTATCTTATTAATCATCACTGATTTTAGTATGAACTCGGATCCCGTTTTAAGAGTGAAGTCCCTGAATTTTTGTCCCACTTTGCTCTTGGAGAAGCTCAGGCTGAGAAGGCCATGAAGGTGTTACATTCAGTTTTAGCCTTTGCACTCAGTTGTTTTGTTCTTTTGTGTCAAGGCCAGCATTGCTTTAACATGAAGCGTGACTAATAACATGACTTGGTTATGTGCATTTTGTTGCAGTATGCGGTAAAGAGACCAGTTTGGTCTGTTGATGAATCAATCCTGCAACTTTTTTTAATGGCCAGGACTGGGTTTTGTGAAGTTTAACTACAGGTGTGTCACTAACAACCATCTGCCTTAATGCATTATTTGAGCAGAACAAGAGCCTGGTTATATATATATATCGTCTGCTTTGCTGCTGTATTCAGTAGAGTTATTGTTCGCTGGTTCAATAATATTTGGCATTTTTTCCATAGGCAATAAGTAATAAGGACCAACACAGCATATCTTACACTTTGTCTCGGGCCCAGACTGTAGTAGTTGAATATACACATGACAGCAACACTGATATGTTCCAGGTATGTGAAGTAAATATGATATATAAATGTATTCTCACTTCTGGTAGTTTCTAACAAGAAATTCTCTGCACAGGCTTTTTCCCTCAGACTCAAAAGTTTGCATGTGTCACTTTCTGCACTTTACTATTCAGAGACATTTAATTCTGTTCGTTCCCAAGGCCATCACATGAACAAGGCTGTATATCTGGGCATCTCTTTTAGGCTTGGTCAGAGGTGAAAGTTGGAGTTTTTGTGATTAATGCACAGGATTGTGGTTTTGCCTTTGTTTGCCGGTCTGCAAGTTACATAACCTGTCTCCTTACAAGCCCTCTTTGCAAAATGAAGAATAAAGTGCACAGTTCTCTTTAAGCACTTGGAACTTGGTTTCTAGCATTTACGAAGGGATTTTGGATCAGCCAGTCGGAGACGGGGTAGAAGAAATACAATGTGAAAATCCAGGAGAGCTTTTGACACAACTAATATGAAAAATACCCCAAACTCCTTTAAGCAAACCCAGAAATAAGTCCAAAGCACTGGGAAATGTGGGGAGAGGAGGCCCAGTTCTGATGTGCTGGCAGTTCAGAGCAACTTTGCTGCAGTTTCCTGTATGTATGAGAAGGAACCGCAAATGCATCTGCAGCTGTGGTGCGTGCTCGTATCTTATAATTGTTTCCTGTTTTTCTCAAAAGGAAGGTTTTGTTTTGGGGTGGTTTTTTGTGTGCTTTGTTCCTTCTGATTCCTGGACAGATCTTGTGTTGATTGTTTTGTTGTCGCTAATTTATGGCAAGGAGTTTTGCTGTCACAGCATTTAGCTGTGACGCCACTGCAGGATCTAAGGAGGTGGGAGGTGTCGGTAAGCGGTGGAGGAAGCTGCTGTGCAACTGCAAATACCTACAACAGAGCAAATGGGCTGTAACGAACTAGCTGCAGCATAAGCTATTGTTTGTGTAAGTGTTCTCTCTTCAGGCGTGCTGTGGCATGTATGCTGCTCTGAAATTGCCTGTGGCAGTCCCTGTGTACTGATGGGTTATCCTGCCTAAGAAGCAATAGAAAAACACATTCTGACAAAGCAGTTTCAGTCTCATGAAAGCTTTCCATCCAGCCTTCACCAAAATGCACCTCAGGCTTTTGGGTCTCCTGCCCAGCAGTTAATCAGTCTTAATATAACCAGCTATTTTATAAGAGGCTGTTGAGAGCTTTGGAAGTGAGTGAAAGGTAGCAGTGTGTAAGTGGGCTTTAAAGCTGGTTATGTGGATGTTTGGGAGAGGGATATAATTTCTTGTCATGCTTTATAAGGAAAAGGACAAGATGAGTTGATTGGAAAATGAGTGAGTTGTTGGAGCAAGTCCAGAGGAGGGCCACAAAGATGATGGGAGGGCTGGAGCATCTCTCCTATGAAGACAGGCTGAGAGAGTTGGGGCTGTTCAGCCTGGAGTAGAGAAGGCTGTGGGGAGACCTTAGAGCAGCCTTCCAGTACCTGAGGGGGCCTCCAGGAAAGCGGGAGAGGGGCTTTTTACAAGGGCATGTAGTGACAGGATGAGGGGGAATGGTTTTAAACTGAAAGAGGAGAGATTTAGATTAGATATTAGGAGGAAATTCTTTACTGTGAGGGTGGTGAGACACTGTCACAGGTTGCCCAGAGCAGCTGTGGATGCCCCCTCCCTGGCAGTGTTCAAGGCCAGGCTGGATGGGGCTTTCAGCAGCCTGGTCTACTGGAAAGGTGTCCCTGCCTGTGGCAGGGGGCTTGGAACTAGATGATCTTTAAGGTCCCTTCCAGCCCAAACCGTTCTATGATTCTATGAAAAGCAGTGAAACCCATGCAATCCTATCAGCCCCAGTAGAGCTGTGTGGGACCGCAAAACTCATTCTTCCATGCAACCAGAAAAGAAGGCACAGCTACTAGAAGAATCTGGTTGTAGTCAGAGATTGCATTCCTGTTATGTTCTGTGCATGTTAATGTAAATCCTCCCCACCACAAACATCTTGTACCTGGTCTTTCCTGACAGATTTGCTGCTTCTCGGTGCCCCACTGGAGCTGGAGAGTCAGCTCACATAATCTAATTTTCCTACACCTCCACCTGGTCTGGCATTGTTCAGAATATTCTGGGCATGCAAAGTGGCTGAATATCACTTTTCTTCCATCTAACTGCTGTTTCCTTGCTAGTTTGGCACTGTTGCAGCTGGTCCGGCTGACCTGAGTGTAACCTTTCTGATGAGAAGGCCTTCAATGGGAAATTGTCTCAGAATTGACTTAATTACATCATTTGATTTCCCCTTCCTTCAGTTGCCTGTACTCAGCCTTCAGAATAACTTTGATCACACGGAGGTGGAATAACTCATCAATTCAGATTAGGCTTTAGAAACCTAAATTTAGATTGGTGGAGGGGAATGCTTCAAACTGGAATGTCATGATTTTTTCTTGATCACTTTTAAATAGTTTGAGTTTGTATATTCCTAGACCCAAAGGCAAACTTCTAAACAGGTTTGTTTTTTTTTTAATCTCTTTCCAGATTGGTCGGTCAACGGAGAGTCCTATAGACTTTGTTGTGACAGATACAGTTCCTGGAAGTCAGAGTAATTCAGATACGCAGTCTGTGCAGAGCACTATATCGAGGTTTGCCTGCAGAATCATATGCGAACGTAACCCTCCTTTTACAGCAAGAATATATGCTGCAGGATTTGACTCCTCAAAAAACATCTTTCTTGGGGTAAGGGGACTCTTTGTTTTTTCCTGTGAGTTCAGTGCAGGCTTATTTTTTTTTTAACTAATTCGTAGCTCCACTTCAGCCAAGTTAAAAGTTTTCATTGATGTAATTTCTCTTAGGAGAAAGCTGCAAAGTGGAAGACATCAGATGGGCAAATGGATGGACTAACCACAAATGGAGTTCTTGTTATGCATCCGCGTAATGGATTTACAGAAGACTCCAAGCCAGGGGTGTGGAGAGAGATATCTGTGTGTGGGAACGTGTTCAGCCTTCGTGAAACCAGATCAGCTCAGCAGAGGGGAAAAATGGTAAGAGTAGTGGACCGATGTTTTATGCAGCCTGTTTAAAATGGGTACAACCATAAGAGGTACAGCTTGGGCATAGAGGCTGGAATCTGCCTCATGCGGTGTAGATGTCACCTCAGGAAGTAGCTATGCTGACTTCTTATGTGTCTGTATTCATACATGAAGGTGTCTTGTTCAACCTGAATGACTGATAGAGTTAATCTGCAAACTAGTACTTAATTACAGATCTAGACTGCTCTCCTAAATTGAGTTGCCAGTCTACTGTGCTCTTCTGCAAACTGCCATAGTCATGCGTACATTTTAAAGAGTACTTTCCAGATTCTCCAACTTGAATCGATGCTTTTAAGGTTTTCCCACTTTTCCTTTTGATAGAATAATAAAGAATAATTATAGCTTTATTGACACATGCCTCTATACCTGGATATACATTTCCACCTGGGCATTCTGAGTCTTCCTCTTGTTTCCAAAGCATTGGCGGCGTTTCTGGGAGATGGTTGGTTTTGGTATGACTTGGGATCTCTTATTAAAAAAGAAATGCTACATGAATGCTTATTTAAGTGATGCATTTAGCTAGGAATGCTGACAGCTGACTTCTTCTGGAGGGAGAGGAAAGCCATGTGTAAAGGTGTGTTTGAAGAAAATAGTCTAAAATGTGATGGAGGACTAAACAAGACTTGTCAAGAAGTTTTTTATTTTTTTAAAAAAAAAAAAAGAGGGGAAGGAGAAGCTGACACTGGGCTCTTTATGGGTACCTTGTATAGGACAGTCAGGAGCTGCTTGAAACTTTTTGTCTGGATCTTCCAGGCAGATTTGTATTACGAAAGTGCCTTATGTTACTCTTCAGGTAACCTTAGGTGACACTTCTCTTTCTATTTGTCCATCACAAGGTTGAGAATGAAACGAACCAGCTGCAAGATGGCTCTCTAATTGACCTCTGTGGAGCAACGCTGCTGTGGCGCACGGCGGAAGGGCTTTCACGCACTCCTACTGTCAAGCACCTGGAGGCACTAAGACAGGAAATAAATGCAGCAAGGCCCCAGTGTCCCGTGGGGTTTAACACCTTGGCATTTCCCAGCATGAAGAGAAAAGATGTAGTAGACGAAAAGCAGCCGTGGGTGTATCTGAACTGTGGCCACGTCCACGGCTATCACAATTGGGGGAACAAAGAGGAGAGAGACGGCAAGGATCGCGAGTGTCCCATGTGCCGCTCTGTCGGCCCCTATGTGCCTCTGTGGCTTGGATGTGAAGCGGGATTTTATGTGGATGCAGGACCTCCCACTCATGCGTTCAGCCCATGTGGACACGTGTGTTCAGAAAAGACAACTGCGTATTGGTCCCAAATTCCTCTTCCTCATGGTACTCACACTTTTCACGCAGCCTGTCCGTTCTGTGCGCATCAGCTGGCTGGTGAGCAAGGTTACATCAGACTCATTTTCCAAGGACCTCTTGACTAACACATGTGTTACCAAGGACTGCAGTGAACTGATAAGCTATAAGTGATTCTGATTTTTAAACCAACCGTTTTTCGTATTCTCTGGGCTTTGCTGGTTTGCATTAAGATGAAGAATTTTTGGGTTTTTGTTACAACAGCTAAATCCATCTCTATTGAGAAAAGTCTGATGGAAGAAACGGGGGTGGAGAAGGGGGAAAACTTCCTTTTTTTTGGTTAATAACCACTTCTGAAGAGGTGAAGGAAGTGTTGTAGAGTGAACTTGAATGCCTTCCGTTTAATGGTTTTGAATCACATGCCCACAGTGTTTGAAAGTTGTTTCATTCTTTTTGTATATGGAGGGTAAATAGTTCAAAGAACATTAGTTTACAGCTTGGATGCAAACGTTGTAAAATATAACGTGTATATTAACTCTTTTCTATTTATCTTTATTATTGAAAATACATAGAATGTTTAGAGAGTAGCATGGTCATAGTGTGTTCATCCAGCAATTGGATGTGTAGAGTAGCTCTGGATGGAGAAGGACGTGAGATGGAAATGGTAGGAAAATCTTTTTTAATCTAAAATACTGAGTTCTTAGAATAGTTAAAATGCTTTTTAAACAAAGGTAATGCAAATTACGATGGCATAAAGGTGTGCTTTACCCATGTAGAAAGGTAGCTAAGAAGGACTTCTTCAAATGTCTTTTTGGTAGGACTGTACTTAAGATCTGGTTATGAGAAGAATATTTACCAGACTCTTTGAATATGCAACTTAGTCTAGATTAAGGATTTTTTCTCCCTTCATGCTAACACATCTCTTTATTTAGCATTAGTGACATTTGTGAAGGTTTTTCCAATGTTAAACATTAACAAACCTGAAAGACGAGGCTCATTTTGTTCCTTGCTGTTTGGGGCGGGGGGTGAGGGGAGAGGCAGATGCATCCGTGCACCTGTGTGGGGAGCAGGGAGCCATTTGGGTGTCGGCCACAGTCCCAACTTGGGACAGGCTTGTCAGTCGGATGTTCTGCCTTTCTTCTGGCCTGTTGCAAACCTTGGGTGCATGGGAGCCATGGGTTTCACGTGCTTGCCTTTACCCTGCTGCGAGGTGCAAATACTCATCGAGGCCACACACGGAACAAAGTTGAAGCCTGGTACCCCAGGGATGCGTGCCTGCATCCTAGCATCCTTGTGCAACTTGACACAATTGGCTATCTGTTAGGGCAGAGCTTGAGCTGGGACTGGACTGGACTCGTAGACTTTGGCGTGGGATGTTTGCCTAAGGTCTGCCCACGCTGCGGTGGGCTCAAGTTAGTAGCTCCTCTCTGCTCTGCCCTCCCTACCCTTCCTTTCCCTTCTGTATCCACCAGAAAAGGCCAGTGCACTACATCCAGCTTTGCTGCTAACCCACCATGCTTCATGGCAAAAACACAGCCTGACCTTTTGAGGATTGAGTTGAGCATTTTTTGGCCAGCTTCATACTTTTTCTTTCAAAATACATACTGTATAATTAACAGTAGCAAATTTCTGTAGTTTCTAGCATAGCTTTAATTTTTCCTTTTGAAGCTGTTCTAAAATTTTCTTGGTTTAAAGAGAGACATACGTTGCTTAGATGTCATGAATTATTTACTTTGATTGTCAATTGTTTCTCCATTTTTAAAAAGAAATTATATATATTGTTTGGTTCACTCAGGAAATGCATGTGTCAGGAAACCTGTATTATAAGTTCAGTTAGCTGTCATGTACAAGTAACTGCTGTTACTCCCTTTCTACAGAAATATAACTGATTTTGACATTTTCCAGATTATATGCATTAAGTAATGAAACTTATGCAGCAAGAAACCCCTGTATTGTAGTTGTTCTAATCATTTTATTCAAACTATATTATACTGTAGTTTAATTTTTATTTGCAAATTAATTTATTCAAACTACGTGAGTAAACACTTTTCAAAAATAGAAATTCTGGGATTGCCTGTTGCTTTGTTTCCGAAAGATGGGAAAGGTGGCTGGAGATGACCCTTCTGCTGTCACGTAAGGTGTCAGTTTTGCACATGTGGATTAAGATCACAAAAAAGAAGCAACTGTAAAGAGTTTGCACATTTATCCCAGACATGGATTGGAATGGCTGCTTTCAGATGTAACCTCTCAATGTGTTTTATATTTAACCATACGTTAACAAAGGCGAGATTGTTGTTCAAAAGACATGGTTAAATGATCTCTTCCCTGAGTAAGTTACAAATAATGAAATGTAAGCAAAAACTTTAACTAAATGGCTGGGCTCTTCTAAAATGTCAAGAGCTCTTGAGTCCATTTTCCACAAAATCGAATTCACGCTTCTTCTCTGGTCCTGATCTTGTTGACTACGGGGATATGAAAAAAAAAAACAGAAAAGGACATGATGAAAGTGACAAAGCAGTATGAGTAATATAAAGACAAATTGTGAAAACTGATTGAGAACTGGATGGTAGCAGACATACGGAAAGCGGTGTACTCGCCCCGTGTTGGAGGCACAGCTGGATGCTGGTGTGGAGCCCATAGTGCAGTTTGGTACGTGCACATCTGGCTGTAGAGGGGAAGAAGAGAGGTTTGTGCCCAACACAATCATCGTTAAGCCTCTACCCCATTAAGATGATACGTTGTGCTTTCATTATACTTCTCTACCCCTGCCCCCTCCAGAAGGAACACCACAGAAGATGGTGTAGTATTAGCAGAACCAGCTGTTTCTCTGGTTAGCATTATGCTAAGATAACCTTTCAGAATCTGCCCCATGCTTTCTGCATGTTTTATACTTTTCTTGACCCAGGCTGGGCTTGTTAATCACATTTTTAAAAGGGCAGAACATGGGCATTCAAACGCCTGAGACATGGAAATCCCAGTGTCAAAAGCAGGATAGCAGTGGTCGAGTAGTTTGAGGAACAATTTCCATACAATGCACAAAGCCAATTAAAAGCAGTAGCTTTGACTGTGGTTCCCTATTTGAGTTCCCCCTGGGCTTCTGTTCTTTAATAAACAATTTAAATACAAGGTCTTGTGCTCTGTAAAATGAATGTCAGATTAAAAGTAAAGTGATCCCTGTGACTCAACCAGCTGACTGAAGCACTCTGAACTTTAAGGCCTTTGCTTCTGAACTGATTTGGGAGCTGGGAGAAGTGCAAGAGGCTGCACTGTGCTGGCTTTGAGACGATTACAGCTCCGCTTGTGCACAGCCTAAATCAGTCCCTTGTACCTGCAAAAACCAGCCCCAACTGACATCTGTGGCCTTAACCTGCTTTCAAGGGTTTGTCCGAATGGAAAGAGGCATTGATGACAACCAGCGGATGGGAAAGGACTTATTTCCTGGGAGATCACTGCAGGTATGTGGAACTGATGAGGGAATGCATGTGGAAATGAGGTAAGTGTAGGCCCTTTTCTAGTCTTAAAAGTTTTGTGAAGGTTTGCAGAAGCACATCTGGAAATGGGCAGCTAGCTTTCTGCGGTTGGTTTGTGCATGGCTGCTCTGTTCTGCGCAGTTCTGTGTGTGCTTTGCAATGCAGGTGATTTAATGAGCTGATTTGCTTTTCAGCTGTAGGAAATTGTATAGATTTAACACTGGTAAAAAGCAGCAGCTTGGCACAGCAGCTGCCTAATTAAGCTCTTTTTTTTCCCCTCCAAAGCAGAAGTGGGGCAGCTTGGTGTGCTGTCTCACAGCAGGGCAGGAACATGTTGACAGGGAGGTTGCTGGGGGCATTCCCTGGGAAGGTGGTGGGTAGCCCAGCACCCACGGGGTGCCCTTTGCTGACTCAGCCATTGAGTTCAAGCAATACCACAAGCATGTGGTGTGGCTCTGACACGTAGTGCAGGCTGGGGATGAGGTTTTCTAATCCCATCTGTGCTAGGCTTGTTACACCTGCAAGAATGAGGCTGGTATCCTGAAAAGTTTTAAGGACATGATGAAATCACCCCAGCAGCCCTCCTGTATTTGAAGCTGCTCTGCAAATCCCATAATGACCCTGCTGTAGCATGCTTGATCTCTTTCTGAAGAGACACTTTTCCAGGCCCGATTCTAAAAATACATTTCCAGTTTTGCAATATAAATCTATTATGATCACTACAGCTACCTAACTGCACACTGTCTTTCAGCTTGCTGTTGAATTAGACCAGATTTCCTGGTCCTAGTCTTGGCTCATGCAATCCCTGTTTCCTTTTCTGTAAAAACACTGGCAAAGCTCATCTATTTTTAATCGTAGCACTTGGCTTTAACATAAGGGGTGTGATCATCCTGGAAATGTAGCTTCTAAGGCTCTTTTGTGGCTATAGGAGATCACTTCTATGTGCGCTGTTATGCATCCTGTGAAAAAGATGTGGGAAAGCATCTCTGCAGGAGCTGTGATGGCTCCTGTGGCTTGTGTCAGGGGCTCTTTGGCAAGCATGGCCTCTGCACAGGCAGCAGCAAGCCTGCCCCTTCCCAGGTGCTGCTTCCAGGGCAGCAGCATGAGATCAGGACCCTGTTTTCTTGCAGAGAACAGCACTGTGTCAAACTGTGCTGTTCAGATGCAGGATCCCATGGTAACGTACCCGGTGACACACGCCGAGCTGGGGAAACACCGATGTGTGCTATTGCACAAGGAACAGCCGGCTGCTTCAGCTGTGCTGGGTGCCTCTGGTTGTCGGTCTGGTCCTGTCTCCTGAAACCAAAAGGGTGGTAGATTTAAAGAGCAGAAAAAAGTGCTTTTGTTCCCTCCAGTGTAAGCTGCCCCTGTGAAAGCAGCCATCCTGAACCCAGCCTCGGGGACCGCAAAGCCTGCAGCAGGACCGGTGACTGCAGATGTGCCTGAGGCTGTGCATCAGTGTGGCGTTAGGGAACAGCATTAGCCATAAGTCCCAGTACCTGAATCTTTACGTTCCTGCCTTGATGCCCCTGCGAGCCACTGCCCATCCTCCTCCCTGGTCCTTTCCACAGCCACAGAAAGTGGGTGACTGCAGAAGCAGGCTCCGTTGTTCGCCTTGCCCGGCACTAGCTGGTGCAGGACCAGGTTAGGGTATTGGCTGGGGCTGCGTCCCCTGAGGCTGAGCGTGGGAGAAGATGAGTAACTGGAGGCGAAGTGCCAGCTCTGGCAGTCAGGAGCTCCCTGCCCACTCCCTACCACTCTTGATTTTGTTGCTAGCACACCCTGCTCAGTCCTTTGTCCTACCTCCCCTCTTGCAGGGCTGGCAGGAGGGAGTGAGAACCAGCACCAGCGTCACCCTATTTTCTGGCCTGTGATGTTTGCCTGGCTCTGCTGGCAAGGATGCGTTTGTGGCAGCAGCCAAGGCATCAGCAAATACTCGGTTCTGCCATCCCTGCGGAGGTCCCAGCGCTACCATGCAGGGGGTTGAGACACTCACATCCTCTGCGT